>NC_048448.1:1675530-2006685 GCF_004353265.1 Vitis riparia | reverse complement strand
TTTTTTAGTTATTGTTTTGGACCAAACATAACCTCAAAGAATAAACAAATCAGAGCCCTTGGGAAACATAAGGAGCTTTGGAAGAAACCTCTGAATAGCCAATAAATAAATAAAAAGAAAAGCAATAATTCTTTTAAAATACCAAAATCCAAAATGGGTTACGACAAGTAGACACACTTGAATTCCCCGCCATAAATGATCAGAAAGTACCAACAAGAAAAGGTTGGTACCCACAAATAAGTCGAAATAATCATTTAGTGAACGAGTCAGCTTTAAGAAAAAAGTTCACCAAGTATTAAAAAGGAAAAGAAGAGAAGATCCAAAATTTATTGAAGAGAAAGACGTGTTATTTGTGACTTCCTATACGGTGGCCTGAGTGTACCGCCACCACAAGGTTACATACAAGCTGGTCATGGTGGATAGAAGACCAAAGGGGGTTCGTTGATTTGAACTTAGGCCTTAAGTCCCTTTGGGCCACGTGGATAGAAGACCTGTACATTCATCTGATCAAAGGAGGTTGGTTGGTTTGAACTTATGCCTTAAGTCCTTTTGGGTCACGTGGATAGAAAACCTGTACATCCATCTGATGAAAGGAGGTTCGTTGATTCCAACTTATACCTTAAGTCCTTTTGGGTCACATGATAGAAGACCTGCACATACATATGATGAAAGGAGTTCGTTGATTTGAACTTTGCCTTAAGTCTACTAGGACCACGTGGCCCCAACTCCCCGCGCTTATAAATCCACCTACGGGCAATCGCCATTCGCTAACCGGCTACACATCCTATCTAACTGCAGCGTGCCAGAGACTCAGAGAGAGAGAGAGAGAGAGAGAGAGAGATGGAGGCAGAGCAGAACCCGGTGGTGAAGTCCTGGCGACAACGCCAGGCTTCAAACCCAAAAATGCTGGGAGTCTGATCCCAAAAGAGAAGAAGCTGGTGAAGAAAATGATGTGGGAGAAAATGGTGGCTTCTGTTGCTGTCCTGCTTCCAACTTCCTCTGCAGGTCACAACCCCAAGACAGGGCCACTGGAGAGGCTAAACCACCCAAACCCACCGCACACAAGAAGGGGAAGACGATCTCCCCACTCCACCCGCCCATGAAGTATACGTAGCTGTAAGTTGTGAGGCAGATTGCAACACCTGTTCTCCAGGGTGGAGTCTGCTTTTTCAGTTTCTGAGTTCTAGTCCTATCTGTATTTATGTTCCCTTTTGGTTCAGTAATGAATGAATCTATTTATTATGGTTTGAGAATGATTCTGATTTATGCTTGTGATGGCCTTTTTAAACCATCGGCTTTGCTCTGTATTCAGCCATTTTCTTGCCTCTGTTTCATCCCTTCCAACAACTATTACACATTTGTAAGAAATTCAGACAAATTCAGCTCCACAGCCGATATTTACCCGTCGCCACCGCCGTCCATTTCCTTTCATCCAACTCCATTCATAAAGATCTCAAGCCTGGTTCTCCATAAATGATCGCCGAGAGAACGTTTTCCCAGTCTTTTACATACCGCCGTTTCGCCGGATTTTTTCGCCAGCTCACTTTGTCGGCGGGTCGCATTACCCTTTTTGTCCCTCTTGTTTTTAAGAATGCATTTGTTTCTTTTACATATTGGATTTTATTGGAGGAGATGTACTATTAAATTTTTATTTTTTAATTAGTTTAGATAATGGCTGGAATACTCAATTAATAATAATAATAATAATAATTTACCTCTTCCAATTTCAACCTGGAATAATTAGTTCGAAACCCCTCAGTTTGAGTCCTCTGCTCGAACCAGGTTCGGTCTCAAAAGTTAGCCTTGGAGGGGATTCGGACCCAAGATGAATCGGATTTTTCTCAATAGTACGGTAAATTAAAAAAGTTATGCTTAAATTACTGTAGTAGAAGAAGTTATTACAAATATACGGTAGTTTTTGCCCCATAGGAGAGAGGATTTGCCACTTAGGAGAGAGGAGAGAGGAGAGAGGAGAGAGGGTTAACAGATAAATTTTTTTTAAAACCAAAATCATCTTTTTAAAAGTCAAAAGGAAAATCGTCTCTTCAAAAGACGAGTTCCATGAAAGAAAAAAAAAAATTTAGTATTTAAAAAAATTTCTCATTTACAAGGGAACTCGTCTCTTCAAGAGACGAGTTCCATGACAAAAAATATATATTTTTTTAAAAAAATTCCCAAATTATTATTTAAAAAAAAAAAAAAACATTCCTCAAGGGAACTCGTCTCTTAAAAATAAAAATTCCCAAAAAAAAAAAAAAAAAAAAAAAAAAACAATTCCTCACTGGAAGAGACGAGTTCCCATGGGAATTTTTTTTTTTTAAATATTTTTTTTATAAAAAAATTCCCAAAATTATAAAAAAAAAAAAAATTATTCCACAAGGGAACTCGTCTTTTCAAGAGAGAGTTCCTATGGGAAAAAAAAATTTTTTAATTTTTTTTTATAAATACCTAAATTAAAAAAAAAAAAAAAAAAAACATTCTCAACGGAAGATACGAGTTCCCATGGGAATTTTTTTTTTTTAAAATATTTTTTTTTTTATAAAAAAATTCCCAAATTAAAAAAAAAAAAAAAATATTCCACAAGGAATCGTCTCTTGAAGAGACGAGTTCCTATGGAAAAAAAAAATTTAATTTTTTTTTTAAATACCCAAATTAAAAAAAAAAAAAAAATTCCTTAAGGGAACCCATGGGAATTTTTTTTTTTTTTTTAAATATTTTTTTTATAAAAAAATTCCCAATTAAAAAGAAAAAAAAAAAAAAAAGTTTTCCACAAGGAACTCGTCTCTTCAGACGAGTTCCTTATGGGAAAAAAAAAAAATTAATTTTTTTTTAAATACCCAATAAAAAAAAAAAAAAAAAAAAAAAAAAAAAAAACAATTCCTTAAGGGAACTCGTCTCAAGAGACGAGTTCCCATGGTAAAAATTTTTTTTTAAAATATTTTTTTTATAAAAAAATTCCCAAATTAAAAAAGAAAAAAAAAAAAAACAATTCCACAAGGGAACTCGTCTCTTGAAGAGACGAGTTCCTATGGGAAATTTTTTTTTTTTAAAAAAAATACCCAAATTAAAAAAAAAAAAAAAAAAAAACAATTCCTGAAGAAGAGACGAGTTCCCATGGGATTTTTTTTTTTTTTTAATTTTTTTTTATAAAAGTCCCAAATTAAAAAAAAAAAAAAAAAAAAAAAAAAAAACAATTCCTCACTGGAAGAGACGAGTTCCCATGGGAAATTTTTTTTTTTTTAATTTTTTTTTTATAAAAAAATTCCCAAAATTAAAAAAAAAAGAAAAAAATTATTCCACAAGGGAACTCGTCTTTTCAAGAGACGAGTTTATATGGGAAAAAAAAAATTTAATTTTTTTTTATAAAATACCTAAATTAAAAAAAAAAAAAAAAAAAAAAAAAACAATTCCTCAACGGAAGAGACGAGTTCCCATGGGAAATTTTTTTTTTTTAAATATTTTTTTTTTATAAAAAAATTCCCAAATTAAAAAAAAAAAAAAAATTAATTTTTTTTTAAATACCCAAATAAAAAAAAAAAAAATCCTTAAGGGAACCCATGGGAAATTTTTTTTTTTTATAAAAAAATTCCCAAATTAAAAAAGAAAAAAAAAAAAAAAAACAATTCCTCAATGGAAGAGACGAGTTCCATTTTTTTTTTATAAAAAAAATCCAATTAAAAAAAAAAAAAAAAAAAAAAAAAAAAAAAAAAGGTTATTCCACAAGGAACTCGTCTCTTCAAGAGACGAGTTCCTTATGGGAAAAAAAAAAAATTTTTTTAAATTTTTTTTTTTAAATACCCAATAAAAAAAAAAAAAAAAAAAAAGCAATTCCTGAAGAAGAAACGAGTTCCCATGGGAAAACTTTTTTTTTTTTAATTTTTTTTTATAAAAAATTCCCAAATAAAAAATTAAAAAAAAAAAAAAAAAAAAAAAACAATTCCTCAGGGAATCGTCTCTTCAAAAGACGAGTTTCCATGGGAAAATTTTTTTTTTTTTAAATATTTTTTTTTTATAAAAAATTCCAATTAAAAAAAAAAAAAAAAAAAAAAAAAAAAACAATTCCACAAGGGAACTCGTCTCTTCAAGAGACGAGTTCCCATGGGAAAAATATATATAATATATTATATATTTTAAAAGTTCCCAATTAAAAAAAAAAAAAAAAACAATTCCACAAGGGAACTCGTCTCTTGAAGAGACGAGTTGCTATGGGAAATTTTTTTTTTTTTTTTAAACAGTTTTTTTTTTTTGTAATTTGGGAATTTTTTTTTTCTCTTGAGGAATTGTTTTTTTTTTTTTTTAAATAATAATTGGGAATTTTTTTTTTAAAAATATATATTTAAAAAAAAAAAAACAATTCCACAAGGGAACTCGTTCTTCAAGAGACGAGTTCCCATGGGAAAATATATATATATATATATATTTTAAAAAGTTCCCAAATTAAAAAAAAAAAAAAACAATTCCACAAGGAACTCGTCTTTTGAAGAGACGAGTCCCTTGAGGAGTTGTTTTTTTTTTTTTAAACAGTTTTTTTTTTTGTAATTTGGGAATTTTTTTTTTTCTCTTGAGGAATTGTTTTTTTTTTTTTTTTAAATAATAATTTGGGAATTTTTTTTTTTAAAATATATATTTTTTTTCATGGAACTCGTCTCTTGAAGAGACGAGTTCCCTTGTAATAGAGAATTTTTTTTTTTTCATGGAACTCGTCTTTTGAAGAGACGATTTCCCTTTTTGACTTTTGAAATTTGAAAAGATGATTTTGGTTTTAAAAAAAATTTATCCGTTCACCCTCTCTCCTCTCTCCTAAGTGGCAAATCCTCTCTCCTATGTGGCAAAAACTACCGTATATTTGTAATAACTTCTTCTACTACAGTAATTTAAGCATAACTTTTTTAATTTACCGTACTATTGAGAAAAATCCGATGAATCAAAGGTTCAAAGTGAACTTGAACCGGGGCAACACTGAGGCAAGTTTGCCGTCTATTGTATTTATGCCCAAACAATATATATAGTATTTAATTGATTACAAAAGATATAAAAACTGTCATGATACATTTTTTAATTGGTTTTTTTTATATCATTTATATGTTTATTAAATATAAAAAATAAAAATATTACAAATTTATATATATATTGAAATTTAGAATTAAATAAATCATAATTTTAATATTAAATATATTTTAAAGTTAGATATATTATAATCACATGTCACAATATTATTTTCAAATAATATTTATATAAATAAATGTATATTTATAAAATTCATATTTGGTATTAAAGAATATCATGATATTATTGTTTATATCAAATTTTTAACAACATAATTTCAAAAGATTTATTATTTTTTTAAAAAAAAAAATTCAATGTTTTCATGAGTTTTTGATCCATTTTCACCTATTGATATTTTATATCAAAATATTCATTTATGTTTCTTGATGTATCTATAAATTTGAGTTATCGATATATCTATCAAAATTGATATTTTTATCATTGGTTGTGTCTTGATTGCATGTATTTTAATTCTCACACTCATTGAATTAATTTCTCAAGCAAATAAGACATATTTATAAAAAATATTTTATTAAGATAGAAATGATTTAAAATTGTGATTACATGATAACATAATTTGTTAAATTAAAATATTATCTTAAAAAAATTTCATTAATATTATAAAAAATTCTAATTTTTCTATAATATCAATAAATGTTATTTTTCAAATGGTGCACAACATCATCTATACTTTTTTTAAGATGACATGAAATAAATATATATGAAAAAGAAAAAGGTAGAAACCGGTTAAAGAAAGAACCGGTTTCCTCCGCATCTTTCTTTTCTTAAAAAAATAATATCGGTTGCATAGTATTTTCAGCGGAAAAACAAGTTAGAATTGGTTGATTGATTTAAGCTGTCCTTCAATGTTGTTGCGCCACGTTTCGACAGGAGGCTTCTTCCTGGAGGCTGCTTGAAGTGCGTACTTTACATTTAAAATTATACTAGGATCAACCGATCAACGGATCAACGGAGCAACGGCTCAACGGATCAACCGACCTCATTCCTCATTCCTCTTACAAAGTCTCAAATTAAGCGTTGAAAAGGGGAGAGAGAGACGGAGAAACAGAGCGAGGTGGAGGCAGAGCAGAAGCCAGGTGAGGAAATGGTGACAGAGCCGCCCATGTTCGAAACCAAGAATACAGAGAGTCTCATCCCTAAAAAGAGGAAGCTTGTGAAGACGATGATGCTTGAAGACATGATGGATTCCATTGCTACCCTGCTCGCAAATTGCTGGGGTGGTGGAGAGGCCGAACCACCCAAACGGGCCAAACACACCGCAGGCAAGAATGGGAAGAAGATCTTCCCTGTCTAACCATGATACTTATGATCCACCCACTGTTCTCAAGGTGGTGTAAAGGGTGTATCTTTCATTTTTCTATAAAAATTTCCAGTCTTTTTTTTTCTTTTCTCTTTGTTGGATGATTCCATTTAATTTTGGTTTCTGGTTATGATTTTGATGCTTGTTTATGAGCTTTTAGCCAACATCCTTGTTCAGAAGTCATCCATTTTCCTCTCCCCTCCTCAAACTTCAAACCCACTGCCAATCCGACACCAGTCATCTCAGGTCTCCACTTAGTTTAATCCAAGCTTCTTAATCTTCCAGGTTCCACTAATCATAAGCAGTCACAATTCCCCATTTCCAAAAAATTCGCCGGATAACCTGCTTTTGCCCACCGGCCACCGCCGGATTTTTCACTGGCTCACTTTGGCGGCGAGTGGCATTGCAGGGTAGTGAAAACCAACCCTTTTACGGACCCACAGGGTTATTGAATTGGGAAATTTTTTAATGAATAATTATTTTGAGACTCTTCAAAACTGGGAAAATTCATCTTCATTTTGCATAATTTAGTGAATCTAACGGGACCCAATAGCCACCACTCCGAAATCATGACTCTGTTTTCAGTGTAATTTAAAAACATTTTTGTTTTTCAATTTTCAAAAACAGAAAATTGTGTTTAAAAATTCTTAACATTATTTCAGCACTGTTGTCGGGAAATCGTTTGTAAAAACAAACTGAAACATAGAATAATTTTTAAAAAGGAATGCATAGAAATTTTTTAAAAATTATAAAAATAAATATGATATCAATCTAATATCAGTTAAATTACACATGCCTTCTGAATTTCTTTTAATTTCTCTAAAATATTTATGAAGCAAATAAATTTTAAATCAAACTCTACTTGATATATAAAATTTATTAATTTTTAAAATAATTAAAAACTTAAAATGGATTTAATTAATACTAAAGAAATCATGAAACTTAATAATTTTTGAAAAGTCATAAACTAAAACTAAAAGTAAGATCTAATGTGTTAGATTTATTAATGATTCTAATAATTTTTAAAAAATATCTTCAAACTCAAATAATGAATTAATTAATACTAAAAATTTATGGACAAAAATTAGTGTAGAGCGACTTAATTGTTTTTTTTCTATATTGAATAATTATTTTTTGATTTTTTTACTAGACAAAATGAACGCCATTTTTTTTTTTTTAAAAAAAAAAAACTTAATGTATTTGATTCATTAACAAGCTTAGTGTTTTAAAAAATAATTTAAAATTCAAATATTAAACTAATTAATATAAAAAATTATGGACAAAAATTAATCTGAAATGACTTTATTGTTTCACTTCTACATAAAATCATTATTATTTTTATTTACCAGCAAATAAACTTCAAATTAAATAAGATTTAATATATTGGATTTATTAATAGTTTAGTAATTTTTAAAGTAGTTTGAAACTTAAATAATAAACTTATTAATACAAAAAAATATTTATGAGTAAATTTTTTGCCTAAAAACATTTTTTTGAATTTTTACTAAAACATATTATTCAACTGTTTAATTCATTAAAACAAAATTTCTAGGTATTATCTATTTAATTCTATATATACCCAATAAATGTATATAAAATAAATATTTACAGGAACTAATATAAATAAAACTAAATAAAAATTAAGAAATAAAATGTATACCTTAATAAGTTTATAACAAACTCAATGCCCCATTTACAAGTTTCTTGATCCTTATTTTTTTCATGAAATTTGGTTCTCAATGTAAATTCATGTTCAATTAACATAATATCAATAGTGAAATAGACTTATGCAAAACAAAAATGAATCAAAAGTAAATTTAAAAAAATGTACAAAACTTTTCAATAAACCCAATAGCAAACTTCAAATTAGTTAAATAAATTTCACTGGTAAAAATAAACCCCCTAATAGAAATATCCACGTGCTATAAGGTCTAGTCCAAAATTTATAAATTAATAATCAAAATACAATCACAATTAATTAAGTTTAAATGTGATAAATCAAAATAAATTCAATTAATTATAAATTCAATATCCCAAAATTCAAGCTTAATATGTAAACTCAAATCTACAATCAATTTCAAGCTCAATTTAATAAATAAATAATTAAATAAACTAAGCTCAAAATACCTAAATTGCACAATTAAAAAATAATAAAAAACTAAATAAAATAAAATAAAATAAAAATTTTACTTCACATTTGAAGCCCATAGTGCAGTGGGTTTGGATGACAGAGATAAGAAGAGAGGGATAGAAGAAAAAAGGGAGAAGAAAAAGAAGAAATATTTGGTTAAAAAAGATGAAATCCTCAAAATTGGAAATCTAACCCTTCCTATATTTTTTTCTTAATAAGTAATCCATTTTTGACATAAATGCCCTTTTTCTATTTTAAGTATTTACATATTTTATAAGAAAATAATGAAGATATTTTTGTCCAAATTATGCTAAAAAGGAGTGGGAGGTTAAATTTCAAAAATTAGGTTTTGAGAGTCCTTTTAATCAAATAACCTAAAAAAAAAAAAAAGTGGGGAGGAGGGAGATGGTGGGGCAGCAGAATAGGGTGGCGTGTGGGTGCACTGGGTGGAGGCAGAGTGGGAAAAAAAAATGGGACGGGAAAATGAGAGACAAAAAGGAAAGGGCAAGGGAAAGGGAAAGAAGAGGGGAGGGAGAGTGGGGCAAGTGTGTCCCTGGCCGTGTCGTGGGGGGAGGAAAGAAAGAGGAGGGGAAATAAAAAAAAAAGGTAAAATAATAAAAACTAAGATTCAAAGCGTGTGAGTGGAAAAAAAAAGTTGAATATGATCGAAATTAAAATCTAGGGTAAAATTCTATTCAAAATTAATGTAAAAATAAATTTAAGACAGATTTTGGATTCTATGCAAAGTTTAAAAAAAAATAAAAAAAATAAAAAAAACTTATTTTAATAAGTTTTTTGTTTTTACTTTTTAAAAACAACTTGCCAAACACCTTATTTTTATAAAACACAATAAAATTATTTTTTATTTTTTGACTTAAAAATAATTTTTAAAAATAAGTTTTAGAAAATATGTCCAAAAAGACCTTTAATAACTTAATTCAAACTATTAAGTGGATTAAGAGAATATTTAATAAAACTTAGCATTTATAATTTAACAATTTAAATTGATTTAAAGTTAAATTTTCTTAAATTGTTTACTTAAAATCTATTATTTAATATATGTTTGGACACATGTCTTTTTTTCTTTTTCTTTTTTTAAAGAAAGAATATAATAATAATTTTTATATAAAATATAGAAATGGTTTTTTTTTTTAATTTAAAAATTTTTTAAAGTAAAATTTTAGGATGATATAATGCAGGTCTATATTTTTAGTACAAGAACTCCTACTTTTACTATAATATTTTTAAAAATAAAAAATAAAATTGTACCCAAACGAAGCCTTTATTACTTAATTTTTTTTGGGTAAAAGTTACTTAATTTTTATTTAAAAAAATTATTTGATATATTTTCACTAGTTTATTCAATTAGTGAGTACTTATATTTCTATTTCTAGGGGAAAAAAAAAATTATCTTGACTTTTTCCCTCCTTTAAAAGGTTTTTTTTTCACCTCACATGCAATGTTATCTTGTTGATATATTCTTCGATAGCCTGCTGGTTGTCTTAATGATACCCATATCACTGTATTATTCCTTAACTAATGTTATTCTAAGGAAAGAAGAAGACAAGCCAAAAATAACATTAGCATTGAAGATAAGGATGCCTAATAAACACAAGCTAAAAATGTCCTTTCCCGAGGATCTAAAGAGTAAGGACAAGTCCAAGTCAAAATCTAAGAGGTGTTTGTTTTTTTAATTTTTTATTGAAAATAATTTGTTTTTATAATTTAAATTGTTTTTTTTTTATGATTTATTATAAATTTTTTATTAAATAGAAAACATTAAAATATTTAATTTTTTTTAAATAAAAAAAATAATATATTAATTTTTCTTTACTTTTTAATACTTAATAAAAATAAAATATTAAAAAAAATAAACAACTTAATATTTAATACTATTAAGTATTAAGATTCTATTTAAAATTAAGTAAAAAAACAACGTTTTTCTTTTAACCTTCCATTCATTCCCAATGTTGAGTTATTTTTATTTGGGGTTGTCTTTCTCTTCCTTATGGAATTAATGCTGTTCTAACTTCTACCTCCCAATCTTGGTTTTGTTGGGCTAGCCTGTGGAGATTCACTGCCACTGTCACAGTTTGAGGAAAATAAACGTGGAAACACCATCAAGTTCATAGGAATTTCTATACTGGTCCAGACAGACATGTTGGATTTGTTTTTCTTCGAAAAGTTAATATTAAAATGGGTGGTTTACAAACACCACCTAGAGTTTTATCATTATGACAATTACATGAAACGTGGTTTTTGAATAAGAGGAATTCAGTGTAAAAAAGTTATTGTCTCATCATTGTTCAACTCATCTTTTGATGTTTTAGAAAGAAGAGCCTTATATAAAAAAGTTCAATTTTTTTTTTGAACTATAAATTTATTTATTTTTTTGTTTTGAACTTATTTTTTCTAAAAACCGAATTTAATATAAAAATAATAAAAGTATTGAACTCACAAAAAATTGATTATTTTATATAAACTCCGTCTTTTCAAAAGACAAATATAACGTATACATAATAAGAGTTTCATGTAGATTTTATTTGATAGAAAGAATAGAAGTTTTAAAATATTTTATTTTTTTAAAAAGCAATAGTTATGAAAAAGAAAAAAAAAACTTAAAAATAAGTGAAAAACTTACTGTGTTTGTTTTTTTTTTAATAAAAAAAATTAAAATATTAAATTTTTTTTCTATTAAGCTAAAAGCAAAATGTTGATATCAATTAAAATAATTAAATTGAATATACTAATAATAAATTCATTTTAATTATGTTAGTTGATATTAACATGTTACTTTTAGCTAAAATTTAACTTTTTCTATTTAGTAAAAAAGTAAACACTACTTTTGGGAATCATGAATCAACATAGGAAGTAAGGTCTTCGAAATCTATAGAGACTTTGAGGTTAAATGCTGAATGAGCTTGGGCCTCCTAAGAGAGCCAAACTCCCACTTTCATATCCATGAGTCCATAGCTATATCTATATTATATATAAAAGGGTACAATGCGGGCAATTTTGTTGTAACTGTTTTTTAATTCTATTTCCTTCATATATTTACTTGCTTGCCATTCATTCACACCACAACCTAATTTCTTCTTCATTCATGTTAGAAGACTCGATTTAGGTTTCTTTCTTATTTTGTTCAACATCACCATTGAACCCGAAACCCCAAAACACGCTCCATCTGAATCCACCATTGGTCAACTCTAGCAAAACACGAGATGCTCAACATTTACTAGCATCGAGAACCAGAAACACCACTACTTCCAAGCATCAACAAAATCAAAGAAAAACAGATAACACACACACCATTTCATCACGATTTCTAAAGTGCTTTTCATGTCTTCCAATTAGAAAAAAAAAACCCCCCACAAAAAAACAAACCAATTTTATTGTCATAAGAAAACTCGATTATCGCACAATAACAATAAGAAAATGGCGGAATCAAGAAATTTGAACCAATTCAGAGTCGATGTATGTTGAATGCGCCACAACAGAAGAATGACAAAGCCGAAAACCCTAGGAGATAGAAAGTGCTTAGTATGTGCTTCTAAAAAATCTGCTGCCTCCTCTATCTCTATCTATCTTCCCCATTATGTTTAGTAAATAAGAGATTTACAATAATTTCCTTATTTATATCATTATAAGCATTCTATACACTTTTTCACATTTTGTTTTTCTATAAATAATTTCTTTATTTATATGAAATAAAAACCATTCCTAGATAATTATTTTTAAATTATTGTAAATGATTATAAAATTTATATTAAAAATTCAACTTTTTTTCTTCTCAAAATTAGAATTTTCTCACATTGGAAAATAATATATTTTTTTACAAAAATTAAAAATTATATAGTATAAAATAATTACACTTATTTGAATAAAATAATATATTTTTACAAAAAGAAAATCCCAATCACATCATTTTTTTATTTTTATTTTTAATTAAAATAAAAATTAAAATATATTCATCACACACAAATAATGATGATGGTAAAATTAATACTTACCAAATTTAATTTTTTAATTTAAAACATATTAATTTTCTAATTATAATAGGTCTCACATTATTAATACATATTTTATTTAATATTTATAAATGCTCTCACTTTCATCTAAATATCAAACCCCCAAAAAAAAGACATGAGAGAACAATATATATATATCTATTAGTTTGACAAGAGTTATATACATTATTTGAATAAAATTATTATTTTAGTTTTTAAATTTCAATAAATAATAAAATATATTTGTTTATTAAATAATAAAAATAAATTAAATTAACTATATTTTATTCATTATAATTAATTAATTTAATAAAAAATAATTAATTATTTTTATTTAATACTAAAAATTTATTCAAAAACAATAAAAATATGGAAAATAAATAAATATTTTATTAATTTATTATAAAACTTATTTCCAATTTTAATATAATATAGATGGTACATTATTGAATTATAATTTGAAATATTGTTTTTTAAAAAACAATAAATAAAATTCAATCCTATCTACTCTTCAAAAAAACATATATAATTTGATCTATTAATATAATTATTTAATAAATATAAATATTTTAAAATAAAATATATTCCAATATAATTATAAAATAGATGTGTATTAATTTTTAAAAAAAATTTAATTAAATAATTAACTTTACATTTAAATATAAAAAAATAAGCTAGCAATTCACGTGCTTTGCACGTGCGACGTGCAACAAAGACTAGTAGTTTAAAGAAGTGAGAAATAGTAGAAGCCCACAAGAGTGTGGATCCCTTTCAGCGGTGGCTGACACCGCGTGGTTTTTCCTTCTAAAGGACGCTAAAAGACAAGCACTTACACCCGCTTTCAACAGAACTAAGTATTAAAAAAATAGACAAGTTTTGGGGGTGGCCAACTTTGCAGACACTAAACAGAGGTGAAATCCCATTGTTAAGCAGCAAAATCTGAAATTATTTTCAGAGGGAAAGAGATGGCCGTAGGTGCGGAGGCAGAGCAAGCCAAGATGGTGGTCGGACTGAACCTCGGAGGGAATCCGGTGACAAAGCCCTGGATCAAACCTCCCAAAATAACTGGTAAATTGGCCCCAGCAAAAAGGGGCCGTGTGAAGGTGGTGATCTTTGATTCTATACTCCATTCTTTTGCCTCCATGTTTGCTTCTGAAGACGCCCCAATTTCCTGCCCCAACAAGGCGAATGGGTACTAGAAGATGGTTGGAGCACCCACTCCTAGTGCTGCCAACAGTGACAAGGAATGGATCATCTTCTTCATCATCTTCTTCTTCTTCTTCTTCTTCTCCATCTTCTGTGCTATATCTCATAAATTTTATGCTTTTCTAGTTGTGTTGATTGCTATCCATCAGCATGTGTATGTTCTGTGTTGGAGGAATGAAATCCAATATTCGTCACGCTTGTTAATTTTATGGGTTTTTAAGTAACGCATATGCTTTAGATCATGAGCTTTGCCTGTAATTTGGGCATTTCCTTCTCTTTCTTACGCTTTCCCCAAAAACAAACACGGTTATCTCACAAGAAATTTGGGGTGGTGAGAAGAAGAAGCAGAAAGGGGCAAATCCACCTCAAACCCATAACCGGTATTTATAAGGAATAGTTCCGTCGGGGAAGATCCTTACCCCGCCGGCGTTTAGCGGTTCCCATGCTTATTTTATCTTGGGTTAGAGAAACACTGACTTTTTAACTTTCTTGGCTCCAATTCCAGAGTGTTGAAAGAAAGCAAAGGTAAAGAGCACATAAATCTGGAGTCCCACATCGGTGAATTCGGAGTCCATACCGATTAATGCATTTGAATTTGAGTATTTTTATGGCTTTTAAGAATTGTTTAATGTAAATTTCACTAGAATTTGGATTCAAGAGATGAAATAATTTCTGATTTAAAAAAAAAAAAAAATTTGCAGCTTTATGATGGGGTCAAAGGTTGGCTCCATCACATTATAGTTAACACTTCATTTTGGCTAAACCTAAAATACTTTACTTTGTAATAATTCAAACCTTGGGTGATCATTCTACTTTGGCACAAATCAAAGAAGATGAGAGAGGGTTTGAAAATCTAGGATGTATCACGTGAAGTCGGGAAATGGAGAGACAGAGAGAGGGAATGGAAAGAGAGCACGTGGCTCCTGATTCTTTGGTTTTTTTTTTTGTTTTTTTAGAATCATCTAACCATACACCAACAGTAAAAATTTTACTTTTTAATGGGAAAAAAATATTGTTTATTCATGTACTCTAATAGTGCTTTCAAATTTGTTCTATAATTATCTCAAAAGTAAAGGATAAAGTACATATCAATTTAATATCACATATTAATAAATACATGAGTCATTTATTTTTATTATTTCTCTCACATGCCACTTGCCACGTTCTCACTTTTTTTTTCCCTTCCTTACCACCATAATCTATTATCACCTATTATATTTTTTATTATTAATTTTTTTATATATTTATTCTTTTTAATATGCTCATGTATTTTCTCATAAAACTTTTTTAATTTTAATTTTTTACACTCTGATTTCTCCATATATATTGATTTTAATTATTTTTTGACATATTAAACTTAAAATGAAAATATGTAATAAATAGTTAATGTAACAAATTAAATAAAAACAAAAATATATAATGGAAAAAAATGAAAATATTATCCCACAAATAATATACTTGATGATTTTAAATATTAATTATAATAATACATTTTATAAATTAAGATTTAAATTCTAAAAGTAAAAATATTAAGATTTTAATACCAAACAAAATATTTATTTATTTTGTAAATTCTATCACATGTAAAAGTAAAAATATCTTTGTAATACTATTTTATTATTTACATTATTTTTATTTTTATTTTCATTTTAAATTTATCATATCAAAATCACAATAAGTGATGGTGCTTTTATCATTTTTCTTATGATTTTAATTTGATTGTGGATCTAACTTTTTTTTTTGGTTAAAATCTTTAATTTTAATTAAAATAAAATATAAAAGAAAATATATTTTTCATATAAAAATAGTATTTAACATTTTATATTAATTTCATAAAAAATAGGTACATCCTTTTAAAAAATAGGTAAATTCATACTTAAGGGAATCGGAAAAACTATCATACTTATCATGATGTATATATTCCTTTGGGACCCTCGATAAGTAATTAGAGGTCTTCGCCTACCCCAAAACGAACTTTGGAATCTTAGGTATGTCCATTCTTAAAGGAACCAAGACCTTTATCTCCATTCTCATGGTTCATATATTCATTTGGGGACCCTCAAGAAGGAATTAAAGGTTGTTCCCCACCTTGAAACAGACATTGGAACCCAAGGTACATTCTAAAGACAATTTGATATATCATTTACAAAATTTAGTACATCTTTCACAAAATTTGACACATCCTTAAAACCATTTAGTATATCCAATCCATGAGCTACCGAGACTTCTAAATTATTACCCATGCTTTGTTTATTTTCTTAGGGATCTTGAGGAAGTAATTACAGGTTGTTCTCTACTCTGAAACGAACTTTGGAACCCTAGGTACATCCTTAAGGAAATTTAGTACATTGTTATGAAATTTTGGTACATTCAATCCTTAAGCTATCGAGACCCCTATTGGTTCATATTATCCTTTGAGGATCTTCAGGTAGTGATTAAAGGTCATTCCCTACCTCGGAACTAACTTTGGTACTCTTGGTACATCTTTTAAAAATTTTGATACATCATTTACAAAATTTAGTACATCATTCACAAAATTTATTACCCATGGTCTATCAAAACCTCTCTCTTATTACCCATGGTCCATTTATTCCTTTAAGGATATTTGGGAAGTGATTGAAGGTTATTCCCTACTCCGAAATAAACTTTAAAACCCTAGGTACATCCTTGAAAAAATTTGATACATCTAATCCCTTAGCTAATAGGACACCTATCTCCATTCTCATGGTCCATTTCTTCCTTTAGAGACCATCGAAAAGTAATTTCAAGTTGTTCCCTACCTCGAAAAAGACTTTGGCAACTTTTGTACATTTTTTTACAAAATTTAGTACATTATTGATAAAATTTGGTACTTCCTTCACAAAATTTGGTACATCCTTAAAAAAATTTGGTACATCCAATCCTTGAGCTACCGGAACCCTTATTGTATTACCCATGGTCCGTTCATTCCTTTAAGGATCTTTGGAAAGTAATTGGAGGTTGTTCCCTATTCTGAAACAAACTTTGGAACCCTAGTTACATCCTTAATAAAATTTGATACTTTCAATCCTTGAGCTAATGGGACACTTATCTTCCTTCCCATGGTCCATTTATTTCTTTAGATAGCCTTAGGAAATGATTGGAGGTTGTTCCTCACTTCAGAATGGACTTTTGCCCCTTTGGTACATCCTTTACAAAATTTGCTACATCATTCATAAAATTTGGTATATACTTCACAAAATGTGATACATCTTTAAAAAAATTTTGGTACATCCAATCCTTGAGCTATTGGGACCCCTATCTTATTACCTATGCTCCATTTATTCCTTTAGGGATATTTGGAAAGTGATTAGAGGTTGTTCCATACTCCGAAATGGACTTTGGAACCTTAGGTACATCATTGAGAAAATTTGACACATCCAATCATTGAGCTAACGAGACACTTATCTTCCTTCCCATAGTCCATTTCTTCTTTTGGAGATCCTCGGAAAGTGATTGAAGGTCGTTTCCCACATTTGAACGGACTTTGGCAACCTTGGTACATATTTTACAAAATTTGGTACATCATTTATAAAATTTGGTACATCCTTAAAAAAATTTGGTACATCCACTCCTTAAGCTACTGGGACCCTTATCTTATCACCCATGCTCCGTTTATTTCTTTAAGGATCTTTGGAAAGTGATTGAAAGTTGTTTCCAACTTGGAGACGGACTTTGGAATCCTATGTACATTCTTGAGAAAATTTGATACATCCAATCATTGAGCTAACAGGACATCTATCTCCCTTCCCATGGTCTATTTCTTCATTTGGAGACCTTCAGGAAGTGATTGGAGGTCATTCCCCACTTCGGAATAGACTTTGGCCCCTTTGGTACACCATTTACAAAATTTGGTACATCACTTATAAAATTTGATACATCTTTCACAAAATTTGGTACATCCTTAAAAAAAATTGTATATCTAATCATTGAGCTATTGCAACCCCTATTTTATTACACATGGTCCGTTTATTCCTTTAGGGATATTTGGGAAGTGATTGGAGGTCGTTCCCTATTCTAAAATGAGGTTTGGAACCCTAGGTACATTCCTAAGAAAATGTCCCAAAGATCCCTATAGGAATAAACAGACCATGGGTAATAAGATAGGGGTCCTGATAGTTTAAGGATTGGATGTACCATATTTTGTAAAGGATGTACCAAGGGGGCCAAAGTCTGTTCCAAAGTGACAAACAACCTCCAATCACTTCTCGATGATCTCCAAATGAAGAAATGTACCATGGGAAGGGAGATAGGTGTCCCATTATTTAGCTTTAATAATGGATGGTGTAAAGACTTATTAAAAATTAATTTGATTCACAAATTAACTAAAAATTCAATGAATTAATTGCTGTTTTTTTTGTTTCCCATTTAAAAAATTAAAAATAATAATAATTTCGGATATAAAATATGATTTTTTTCAATCATTTTAAAAGTCATTATTTTTTTAAAGTAATCTAAAAAAAATTATTTTATTTTATATGGAAGTTATTATAATTTTCTATTTTCAAAAATAGAAAACAAAAAAAAAATTAAACCATGCCTAAATTTTGTTTTTGTTTTTATTTGTTTACCATGAAAATAAAAATTAAATCTATTTGTCATTTTGTATATATATATTTTATTTGGAACTATATGCAATCGGAACATTATTAAAAGTTGGGTTTGGCTTTTTAATTTTGAAGAATTTCCTAGAAAATTTCAAATATTCAAAATCTTAAAAGAAAAAAAAAACAGAAAGAAAAAAGAGAAGAAAATAAAAGACCCGACATAATAATTTTGTACGTTAATCCAAAATCCTGGAGGAATTGGAATTGGAATTGGAATTGAATTCCCCAAGTCAAGTGATCACTAAGTCAGCAAGAATACCCATCAATCAGTCAGAATGATTATTAAATGAATCAACCTGATTGAGACAAAAAGTCTTCCACATGTGAAGGATGAGACTTTCCCAATCAAAATCATTCAATAGGAAAAGGTTTCCATTCATTCCCAATCTTGCTTGGATCATTAACGAGGCCATGAACCCACCTCAACCTATTTCCGGGGATGGTCTTTTTCTGAATCAATGGAGTCCCACTTGCCAATTTTGCGGTCTCTACGGACCAGGGTGGGGTTTGCTGTCCTTTTTTTTCCCTTGTATAAACAAGAACAGCCACAAATTCTTAGGCATTTCTAAATTGGTTCCAACAATTTAGAAACCCTAAAATAAATTAGGTATCATACCTAAATTACAGAATATGATTTTGTTTTTCTCCAAAGCGTTGCCAGAACTGGAAGTAGTTAGAATGGTCTTTTGTTTGACAAATTTTGTTTTTGCAACCATAAGCCTTATTTTAAGGAATTTTTTTTTTTAAATGTTATTAAAATATGATAGATTCTAAAATATTATGTGTTCTACTATAAAAATTGAATTTATTTTTTTAAAAAAGATGAATTTTATTGACATTTATATTAAATTCATTTAAAAAAAATATGAGTTTAGGCATTTTTATATATTTTTAATAGACAATTTAATAATACTAAACTCATTATTTGAAAGATAACTTCAATACGGTTTTAAAAATGAGTGATGTATTATATTTTATAGAAAAAAATCTATGTTAACAATAAAAAAATAAAAAATAATTTTTTATTTTTAGGAATAAAGAAGGATAATTTTAAAATATATATATATTTTAATTATTTCCACTTATTTTATGATGATTCCTTTAAAAAATAATTATATAAATATAAACAATGATTAAAAATAAATTATTATATAGAAAATTTATTTTTAAAATGTATTTAAAAATATAATTTTATTGTATAAAACATTATATAATAGTTTTCAAAAAACGATTTTTCAAAAACAGTTTTTGAGAATAATTTCTGAAAATCATTT
This sequence comes from Vitis riparia, assembly GCF_004353265.1. NCBI lineage: Eukaryota > Viridiplantae > Streptophyta > Magnoliopsida > Vitales > Vitaceae > Vitis > Vitis riparia. Next base: position 1,987,075 of record NC_048448.1, on the reverse strand, counting down.
TTTAATGTTTGTAAAATAAAAGTCTATTTAGAAATTTAAAATAAGTTATTTTTTTAATTATTTTACATATTTGTATAATTAATTTTTAAATTAGTTTTTAAAAAACAAGTAAAATATATTATTTAAAAACACTCTCTATTCTTTCTTAAAAACAGAAAATAGAAACAATTTTTTGTTGTCAAATTGTATTTTCCTGTTTTTTTTTATTTAAAAAAAAATTGTTTTTGAAAACAATATAAAATAGGCTCTAAATCTTCTATTATTATTATTATTATTATTATTATTATTTAATCTACTTTTGCCTTTTTCAGCTTTTTTAGAATTATATATGCATTTAAGCTGAATTTTATAATGGGACAGCCACCAAAAATATTGGATGGAATATTTAATTTTGTAGGAAGTCAAAAGTATATGATATTGAATAAATATTTTCAAATCCATCTAAACTTAGATTAAAAAAAATATAAAAAAATTCACCCTTCTAAATTAGGAAAACTTCATTTGAAAGTATCTTTTATTAATAACAATAGTTCCTAACAGCACAATGCCTCCATCAATTGATTCACAACCGCTTGATTTGATACCGAATTGTAATTTTTTTTTTTTAGATGAGAAAGAAGACACTAGAAAATATGTCAAAAATGATGTAAATTTAACCATTAATCAATAATAAAACACATCGCACCCAAATAAGTACTAAAAAAACAGGCCCTTTAACATAAGCCCAAAAAATAACCCATAAAGTAATATAAGTCCAAGTAAAGTAGACCCAAAATACTTAAACCATCATAATCGTATTTTTAAAAATTAGGTGTTAAATCGAAAAAATTATTAGTTTATGATCCACCGGTCGAATTAAGTAGTGACTTTGTAAATATATAATTTATATATTATTAAAATTAAAAATAATTATAAAAAATTATATATGTAATTAAATTTTTTAATAATATTTTATTTTTTATATTTGATATATCAAATTAAATGATAAAGATAAATATAAATATATTAATATTTTAAATTTTTTTAGATAAAATGGATATAATATTTAAATATGAAGATGAAAAAAATTATAATATTTAATTTAATTATATGTTTATGAATTTTATTATTTAAAAATTAAAAAAATATTTTATTAATTAATTTATATTATTTTCATATTTCTCATTAATAATTATTATAAAATAAATGTATATATAAAAATTTATATTTGTTTAAATGTTTTATAGGATAAAAATTTAAAACAAATATATATATATATATATATATATATATATACAATGTTTTTAAATAAAGATGTGATGTAATTGATTTTATCCGTTTTGAAACCCATGAATCCTAAGTTGCAAAGTATTTTTTAAGTGTAACTAAAACTAATCCCGCATTGAACACAAACAGACCCACATGTAAGTTGTAACATAAATACTAACACATTTATAGGTAAATAATAAATGATAAGGTGAGCTTGTGAAAGAGATTGAGCCAAAGACACGGTAAACACAGTATGATTTTGTTGTCAAATTAATAGCTGATCGATTCACATGAAATTAGATGGTTTGATTGTCGTTGTCGGTCAATCGATCTGATTTTCAATGTTAAACCAACCATGCTTGTAAGTTGTAAGACCTCAATCTCTTCCTCAAGATCTCGGCCTGAGAGATGATGAAAATGGGAGGATGGAGCTATAAAATAACATTATTATTCAATGATGGCTTAAGTATGGGGATAAAATTTGTTTCTATTTTTCACCCTTCTAACTCAACTATTATTATTATTAACTTTTTGGAACATTTCAAAATTGGATGGTTTCCGGTAGAATTGAAATCAAGTGTTGCTTAATAAGATAGAAATGGCTGTTTCAGAGTAAGGGCTTCATCAAGTAACTTAATTTTTGTGCTTGAAATTGATATTTTAAAAAATAAAAAAATAAAAAAAATGCACACGCTTATTTTTTAATTGTTTCAATATGGCTTTTTATAAAAAATAAAAAATAAAAACACCCTTTACAAACTCGTCATCAAATATGTTCTCTCTTTATATATAAATAAGCAATACCCGGTAGACCCAAAGGAAGTGAAGGGAAATTGCAAAAACAAAGGCATGCACTTGAACAAAAGAAACTCAGGGAACCCAAATGGCAATGGAGGTGTTGGGATTTCTTTTATTCTTTTTTTCAAGTTTTAGCTATGATTTTTTGGTGTTTTAGACTTGTTTTATAACTGTGATTTGTGGAAGGAAGTCTAGAATAATTAAATTTTCTTCTAAAAGTTTGAACTTTTTGTGTTTTCCTTGTCACTCAAGTTGGAATTAGGTATGCCTACAAAAATACCTTTGGAATCCTATTGATTAAGATTTAGGGGCGTGGATGAAATGGGTCCTCAATGTCTCTAATGATCTAATCTTCGTGTGTTCTCTGCCCTTGTGTTGATAACGACATGCATATGCCCTCTAACCCTCTCCAAAGATGCGACACGCCACCATGGGTGGCCATAGATTTTAGGATACATGATACACCCTCTTAACCCTCTCCAAAAGGCTCGACACATTAGCGTGTGTGGATAGAAAACCTGTACATCCATCTGATGAAAGGAGGTTCGTTGATCCTAGTCCTTTTGGGTCACATGAATAGAAGACCTGTGCATACATCTGATGAAAGGAGTTTGTTGATTTGAAATTATGCCTTAAGTCTTCTTGGACCACGTGCGACTCCCCGCGCATATAAATCCAAGCTACGGGCAATTGCGATTCGCTAACCGGCTACACATCCTCATTCTAACTGCAGCGTGCCAGAGACTCTTGGACCACGTGCGACTCCCCGCGCATATAAATCCAACCTACGGGCAATTGCGATTCGCTAACCGGCTACACATCCTCATTCTAACTGCAGCGTGCCAGAGACTCAGAGAGAGAGAGAGAGAGAGAGAGAGAGAGAGATGGAGGCAGAGCAGAACCCCGGTGGTGAAGTCCTGGCGACAACGCCAGGCTTCAAACCCAAAAATGCTGGGAGTCTGATCCCAAAAGAGAAGAAGCTGGTGAAGAAAATGATGTGGGAGCAAATGGTGGCTTCTGTTGCTGTCCTGCTCCCAACTTCCTCTGCAGGTCACAACCCCAAGAACAGGGCCACTGGAGGGGCTAAACCACCCAAACCCACCGCACACAAGAAGGGGAAGACGACCTCCCCACTCCACCCGCCCATGAAGTATACGTAGCTGTAAGTTGTGAGGCAGATTGCAACACCTGTTCTCCAGGGTGGAGTGTGCTTTTCAGTTTCTGAGTTCTAGTCCTATCTGTATTTATGTTCCCTTTTGGTTCAGTAATGAATGAATCTATTTATTTATGGTTTGAGAATGATTCTGATTTATGCTTGTGATGGCCTTTTTAAACCATCGGCTTTGCTCTGTATTCAGCCATTTTCTTGCCTCTGTTTCATCCCTTCCAACAACTATTACACATTTGTAAGAAATTCAGACAAATTCAGCTCCACAGCCGATAATTACCCGTCGCCACCGCCGTCCATTTCCTTTCATCCAACTTCCATTCATAAAGAGTCTCAAAGCCTGGTTCTCCATAAAATGATCGCCGAGAGAACGTTTTCCAGTCTTTTACATACCGCCGTTTCGCCGGAATTTTTCGCCAGCTCACTTTGTCGGCGGGTTGCATTACCCTTTTTGTCCCTCTTATTTTTAAGAATGCATTTGTTTCTATTACATACTGGATTTTATTGGAGGAGATGTACTATTAAATTTTTATTTTTTAATTAGTTTAGATAATGGCTGGAATACTCAATTAATAATAATAATAATAATAATAATTTTACCTCTTCCAATTTCAACCTAGAATAATTAGTTCGAAACCCCTCAGTTTGAGTCCTCTGCTCGAACCAGGTTCGGTCTCAAAAGTTAGCCTTGGAGGGGATTCGGACCCAAGATGAATCAAAGGTTCAAAGTGAACTTGAACCGGGGCAACACTGAGGCAAGTTTGCCGTCTATTGTATTTATGCCCAAACAATATATATAGTATTTAATTGATTACAAAAGATATAAAAACTGTCATGATACATTTTTTAATTGGTTTTTTTTTATATCATTTATATGTTTATTAAATATAAAAAATAAAAATATTACAAATTTATATATATATTGAAATTTAGAATTAAATAAATCATAATTTTAATATTAAATATATTTTAAAGTTAGATATATTATAATCACATGTCACAATATTATTTTCAAATAATATTTAATATAAATAAATGTATATTTATAAAATTCATATTTGGTATTAAAGAATATCATGATATTATTGTTTATATCAAATTTTTAATAACATAATTTCAAAAGATTTATTATTATTATTATTTAAAAAAATTCAATGTTTTCATGAGTTTTTGATCCATTTTCACCTATTGATATTTTATTTTGAAATACTCATTTTTGTTTCTTGATGTATCTATAAATTTGAGTTAACAATATATCTATCAAAATTGATATTTTTATCATTGGTTGTGTCTTGATTGCACGTATTTTAATTCTCACGCTCATTGAATTAATTTCTCAAACAAATAAGACATATTTATAAAAAATATTTTATTCAAATAGAAATGATTTAAAATTGTGATTACATGATAACATAATTTGTTAAATTAAAATATTATCTTAAAAAATTTCATTAATATTATAAAAAATTCTAATTTTTCTATAATATCAATAAATGTTATTTTTCAAATGGTGCACAACATCATCTATACTTTTTTTAAGATGACATGAAATAAATATATATGAAAAAGAAAAAGGTGGAAACCGGTTAAAGAAAGAACTGGTTTCCTCCGTGCATCTTTCTTTTCTTAAAAAAAATAGGGAGAATTGTGTTTTGGGCCCAGCTAGGCCCAAAAATTAACATTTGGTCTTCCAACCACCCATATTTAAGCCCAAGGATATGAGATAGTAATCGACAAAAATACCCACTTGACTCATTTTTGTCTTTATTATACTACTTGCCACTCTTCTTTTTTATTTAACCATTTTTGAATTTTTCATTTTTTTAAAACTCTTTTATAAATAATTGAAAAATTACATTATTTTTTATTTTTAAATTATAAATAAAAAAAATTATATTAAAAAAGTTAGAAATGAGTAATATTTAATAGGAAATAGAAAAGGAAAAAAAACACAAAAGAAAATTAAAATTCACACTCACTTGTAGGCATATAAGGGATAATGGTATTTTAGGAATTAATGAAAGACAATATCCTTCATCTTAATTTTCATATTTGTTTGGGTCTTGGGCTTAAATATGGGTGGTTAGAGGATCAAATGTTAATTTTTGAGCCCAGCCGGGCTTAAAACATAATTCTCCCAAAAAAATTAATATCGGTTGCATAGTATTTTCAGCGGAAAAACAAGTTAGAATTGGTTGATTGATTTAAGCTGTCCTTCAATGTTGTTGCGCCACGTTTCGACAGGAGGCTTCTTCCTGGAGGCTGCTTGGAGTGCGTATACATTTAAAATTATACTAGGATCAACCGATCAACGGATCAACGGATCAACGGCTCAACGGATCAACCGACCTCATTCCTCATTCCTCTTACAAAGTCTCAATTTAAGCGTTGAAAAGGGGAGAGAGAGACGGAGAAACAGAGCGAGGTGGAGGCAGAGCAGAAGCCAGGCGAGGAAATGGTGACAGAGCCGCCCATGTTCGAAACCAAGAATACTGAGAGTCTCATCCCTAAAAAGAGGAAGCTTGTGAAGACGATGATGCTTGAAGACATGATGGATTCCATTGCTACCCTGCTCGCAAATTGCTGGGGTGGTGGAGAGGCCGAACCACCCAAACGGGCCAAACACACCGCAGGCAAGAATGGGAAGAAGATCTTCCCTGTCCAACCATGATACTTATGATCCACCCACTGTTCTGAAGGTGGTGTAAAGGGTGTATCTTTCATTTTTCTATAAAAATTTCCAGTCTTTTTTTTCTTTTCTCTTTTGTTGGATGATTCCATTTAATTTTGGTTTCTGGTTATGATTTTGATGCTTGTTTATGAGCTTTTAGCCAACATCCTTGTTCAGAAATCATCCATTTTCCTCTCCCCTCCTCAAACTTCAAACCCACTGCCAATCCGACACCAGTCATCTCAGGTCTCCACTTAGTTTAATCCAAGCTTCTTAATCTTCCAGGTTCCACTAATCATAAGCAATCACAATTCCCCATTTCCAAAAAATTCGCCGGAAAACCTGCTTTTGCCCACCGGCCACTGCCGGATTTTTCACTGGCTCACTTTGGCGGCGAGTGGCATTGCAGGGTAGTGAAAACCAACCCTTTTACGGATCCACAGGGTTATTGAATTGGGAAATTTTTTAATGAACAATTATTTTGAGACTCTTCAAAACTGGGAAAATTCATCTTCATTTTGCATAATTTAGTGAATCTAACGGGACCCAATAGCCATCACTCCGAAATCATGACTCTGTTTTCAGTGTAATTTAAAAACATTTTTGTTTTTCAATTTTCAAAAACAGAAAATTGTGTTTAAAAATTCTTAACATTATTTCAGCACTGTTGTCGGGAAATCGTTTGTAAAAACAAACTGAAACATAGAATAATTTTTAAAAAGGAATGCATAGAAAATTTTCTATGCATTCCTTTTTAAAAAATTTTAAAAATTATAAAAATAAAATATGATATCAATCTAATATCAGTTAAATTACACATGCTTTCTGAATTTCTTTTAATTTCTCTAAAAAATTTTATGAAGCAAATAAATTTTAAATCAAACTCTACTTGATATATAAAATTTATTAATTTTTAAAAATTATTTAAAACTTAAAATTGATTTAATTAATACTAAAGAAATCATGAAACTTAATAATTTTTGGAAAGTCATAAATTAAAACTAAAAGTATGATTTAATGTGTTAGATTTATTAATGATTCTAATAATTTTTTAAAAATATCTTAAAACTCAAATAATGAATTAATTAATACTGAAAATTTATGGACAAAAATTAGTGTAGAGCGACTTAATTGTTTCTCTTCTATATTGAATAATTATTTTTTGATTTTTTTTTACTAGACAAAATGAGCTCCAAATTAAAAAAAAAAAAAAAAACTTAATGAGCTTAGTGTTTTAAAAAATAATTTAAAATTCAAATATTAAACTAATTAATATAAAAAAATTATGGACAAAAATTAATCTAAAATGACTTTATTGTTTCGCTTCTACATAAAATCATTATTATTTTATTTACTAGCAAATAAACTCTAAATTAAATAAGATTTAATATATTGGTGTAGACCCCCTTTGGTGGTGAAGACCCGGGGGTTTTGTTTTTGAATTTTCATTATATTATTAAAAGGGGTAGGGGACCCCCCAGTAGGAAGATGGGATGTGTAGCAGGTCAAGATAGCAGGGGCCATGCTGGTGATCAGAGGTGTCATGCTTGCTGAGTGAAGCAACAGTGAAGTCGGTTGTGGCTTGCTGTGGAAGATAATAACAGGAGGAGATAAAAAGTGAGATTTTCTAAAGAAAAAGGTGGTCGAGAGCTGGGAGACAAAGAAGGGAGCTTGCTGGTTCCATAGAGATTTTGAGAGGGAAAGAAGCTTTTACAGAGAGGGCTGAGAAGAGTGGTAGCATGTTAAGAACCAAGTAGCTTACGTTTGAAAGGAATCGCACAGGTTTAGCATTCCCATACTCTGAGTTCTCCATTATTACTGTCTTGCTATACATTCTGCTGATATCTGGATACTTGCTCTGACCATCTAATGTGTTAAACTGGTTTTTCATGATTATGTGCTGAATCTCTGTTTCCCTCTGTGTGCATTGCGTGTTCATTCTGCTATTTGTTGGCACGTTAATATCGTTCGAATTTCCCCCACCGGTTTTTTTTTTAGGCTCCCTAAATCTTTATTAAGGTGGAGTTTAGATTTAACAGCATCGTGCACTCCTATGTATGCCCTGTTTTTCTTCACCCTCTTTCCTCTGTTTCTGTTTGTTTTAGTGTTGGGCTTTTTGTTTGAGTTTGGCTATAGACCTAGCAATTTTCCCCTCGAAAATGTTTTGAGAAGAACTCAATCGAAGAAGATGGTGGTCTTGGGTGTCAGTTTGGCCTTGTCTCAGTAATGCAGCTAAGGAGAATCTGGCGAAATGGGGTTGTATCTTCACACTCTCATGATTTCCGTGACGGGGAGTGTCGCCCACATTCAGATATGAATAAGGAATAATATAAGCAGCGATAAATGGGTGGTATTTAATATCCGAGAAAGAATCCCAGTTTAGTCGATGTCGGAACAATCCTTACCTTTGGATGGCTGGATGTGCAAGTGGTTTGTTGACCTTCATTATTAATTTGTTAGTATGAACGATTCAGGGCATGGCCATGTGCTCTGATAGAGAAGGAAAAGCTGCAAGGGGTATGGGAGTTCAGTTTATGGGACAAGCTGTGGGTGAGATGCCAGTCACCGTCTTTGGTATTGGGAACCTAGAGACGAATTTGTTGTTGAGTCCACTGATGTGTTCACTGACAAGGACTGGAGATGTGGGAGAGCTATTTCATTCAACATCATTCTTAGTGGCATTGAAGCTGCCAAGGCTGTTGACCAAGATTCAGATTGTGAACATGAGATATATAAATATATATATATTTATACATGGCTCTAGTGGTTCATGGGAAAAAGGAATGTGTTGCATGGCATGAAACTATTTAAATAATTGGTGAATGAAAAGTCAAAGACATGGGTTTTTTTTTTTTTCTTTTATTGGTGGCATAGTTCCAGTGGCCTCAAGGTGAGTTGTTGTTAGTTTTTTTCTCCTTTCTCTCACGTGCCATCTTCTTAATTCCACTTAAAAATTCCATTTTTTGAAAATTCTGTAATCAAATATTTCTTCTAAAATTTCAACATTTCAAATTCATTCATTTTATTTATTTATCTATTTATTTATTTATTTATTACTTTATTTAAGAATATATATATATATATATATACACACGTGCCATTTTCAAAATAATCTCGTCAAATTCAAATTTTAAACTTAGTTTACGAAACTTCAAATCTTAATTTCCATTTTCCAAAAACTCCAATATTTTAAATTTAATTTTTCAAAATTCAATTTGCGGAATAATTTTCCAAAACTCTAACTTTAAATTTAATTTTTTCAAAATTCAAATTTTTAATTTTAATATTCCAAAAATTCCACAATTCCGAATTTAATTTTTAAGATGACACCTTCAAATAAATTTTCGAAACCCCATTTTCTTTTACATCAAGTCTTCAAAAACTCCACTATACACTTTCACCAGTTTAAATATCATTTTTGTTAATTATTATTATTATTTCATATTTATTTATTTACTACCTTCAAAAATCTCAATCATTAAAGTTCAATTTCTCAAAAATCCGACTTCCAAATTTAACTTTCCGATCTCAAAAACTCCGCTATTTACATTCAGTTATTTAATGATTATTTTCGGTATTATTATTATCCCATCCGTTTACTTATTCACTTATCCACTTATTTAAAATCCCCTCTTTAAATAATTTTTCAAAATTTCGATTTTCAAATAATCTCTGAAACCCCAATTTTCAAATAATCTCTAAGACTCCAATTTTCCAATAAATTTCAAAAAAATCTAGTTCTCCATCGAACTGTTTTAATTTCTGTTTGGTGATGCATGTGATATGTTTTGTGTTCTTTATTGTACACTGACCCCATCTCTTGATAGCGCATAACGGCTCGTTGCCCAGGTACGCACCTATTCCCATTCTGGTCTTTCTATATGCATGTTTTGATTCTCATATGTGCATGATAGTTCCGGGTATTCATTGTTTCCCTCATCAATTGCCATGATTGCTTCATTTTATTAGTAGAGACCCAACTTTAGGGACTTAGAAGGGTGCTACGGTCCTTACCGTACCTTCCCGATAAGTAACCTGACCCCCGAACCCGATCCGGTTTTTTCGTAGACCACATTTTCCAAATAAGGAGTCACACTTAGGGGTTTTTCTTTCTTATTTTGTTTACCCTTTTAAAAATAAAACAAAAATAAGTGGCGACTCCAAGTCATTTTTCCCAATCAATAAAATCAATTTTTCAAATAAAAATCGAGCTCGCCGTCGAGTGGGAAACGTATGAGCCGAAACGCGGGGTCCACAATTGGATTTATTAATAAGTTTAGTAATTTTTAAAAATAGTTTGAAACTTAAATAATAAACTTATTAATACAAAAAAATATTTATGAGTAAGTTTTTTGCCTGAAAACATTTTTTTGAATTTTTTTTAAAACATATTATTCAACTATTTAATTCATTAAAACAAAATTTCTAGGTATTATCTATTTAATTCTATATACACCCAATAAACGTATATAAAATAAATATTTACAGGAACTGATATAAATAAAAATTAAGAAATAAAATGTATACCTGAACAAGTTTATAACAAACTTAATGCCTCATTTACAAGTTTCTCGATCCTTATTTTCTTTCATGAAATTTGGTTTTCAATGTATTATAAATTCATGCTCAATCAATATAATATCAATAGTGGAATAGACTTATGCAAAACAAAAATGAATCAAAAGTAAATTTTAAAAAATATACAAAAATTTTCAATAAACCCAAAAGCAAACTTCAAATCAGTTCAATAAATTTCACTAGTAAAAATAAACCCCCCAATAGAAATATCCATGCGCTATAGGGTCTAGTCCAAAATTTATAAATTAATAATCAAAATACAGTCACAAGTAATTAAGTCTAAATGTGATAAATCAAAATAAATTCAATTAAGTATAAATTCAATATCCCAAAATTCAAGCTTAATATGTAAACTCAGAACTACAATCAAAATCAAGCTCAATTTAATAAATAAATAATTAAATAAACTAAGCTCAAAATACCTAAACTGCACAATTAAAAAATAATAAAAAACTAAATAAAATAAAATAAAAATTTTACTTCACATTTGAAGCCTATAGTGCAGTGGGTTTGGATGACGGAGATAAGAAGAGAGGGAAAGAAGGAAAAAGGGAGAAAAAAGAAGAAATATTTGGTTAAAAGAAGGAATGAAATAATCCCCAAAATTGAAAATCTAACCCTTCCCATATTTTTTCTGAAAAAGTAATTCATTTTTTTGACATAAATGTCATTTTCTATTATATGTATTTACATATAGGTTTTAAAAGAAAATGTTATTTTTACAAGAAAATAATGGGGATATTTTTTTTCCAAATGATGCCAAAAAAGAGTGGAAGGTTAAATTTCAAACATTGGGTTTTGGGAGGCCCTTTTAATTAAATAACCCAAAAAAAAAAAGTGGGGAGGAGGGAGATGGTGGGGCAGCAGAAAAGGGTGGCGTGCTGGAGATGGTGGTGTGTGGGTGCACTGGGTGGAGGCAGAGTGGGAAAAAAAAAAAATGGGACGGGAAAATGAGAGAAAAAAGGAAAGGGCAAGGGAAAGGGAAAGGCAAAGGGAAAGAAGAGGGGAGGGAGAGTGGGGCAAGCGTGTCCCTGGCCGTGTCGTGGGGGAGGAGAGAAAGAGGAGGGGAAAGATTAAAAAAAAAAAAAAAAGTAAATTAAAAAAAATAAATAATAAAAACTAAGATTCAAAGTGTGTGAGTGGGCAAAAAAAATTGAATATGATCGAAATTAAAATCTAGGGGTAAAATTGTATTCAAAATTAATGTAAAAATAAATTTAAGATAAATTTTAGATTCTATGTAAAGTTAAAAAATAAAAATAAAAAATAAAAATAACTTATTCTAATAAGTTTTTTGTTTTTACTTTTAAAAATAACTTGTCAAACACCTTATTTTTCTAAAACACTATAAAACTATTTTTTATTTTTTGACTTAAAAATAATTTTTAAAAATAAGTTTTAGAAAATATGTCCAAATAGACCTTTAATAACTCAATTCAAATTATTAAGTGGATTAAGAGAACATTTAATAAAACTTAGTATTTATAATTTAATAATTTAAATTGATTTAAAGTTAAATTTTCTTAAATTATTTACTTAAAATTTATTATTTAATATATGTTTGGATGCATGTCTTTTTTTTTTCTTTTTTTTAAAGGAAGAATATAATAGTAAATTTTATATAAAATATAGAAATGGTTTTTTTTTTAATTTAAATTTTTTTTAAAGTAAGTTTTCAAGATGATATAATGCAGGTCTATATTTTTAGTACAAGAACTCCTACTTTTAATATAATATTTTTAAAAATAAAAAATAAAATTGTACCCAAACGAAGCCTTTATTACTTAATTTTTTATTTTAGCATCATTTTTTTTTGGGTAAAAGTTACTTAATTTTTATTTTAAAAAATTATTTGATATATTTTCACTAGTTTATTCAATTAGTGAGGACTTATATTTCTGTTTCTAGGGGAAAAAAAAAATTCTCTTGACTTTTTACCTCCTTTAAAAGGGTTTTTGTTTTCACCTCACATGCAATGTTATCTTGTTGATATACTCTTCGATGTGACGTGTATATATATATATATATAGCCTGCTGGTTGTCTTAATGATACCCATATCACTGTATTATTCCTTAACTAATGTTATTCTAAGGAAAGAAGAAGACAAGCCAAAAATAACATTAGCATTGAAGATAAGGATGCCTAATAAACACATGCTAAAAATGTCCTATCCCTACAAACTTTATGAGGATCTAAGGAGTAAGGACAAGTCGAGGTGTTTGTTTTTTTAATTTTTTATTAAAAATAATTTATTTTCAAAATTTAAATATTTCATTTTTTTACTTTTTCATGACATATTATAAATTTTTTATTGAATTAAAAACACTAAAATATTTAATTTCTTCTAAATAGAAAAATTAATATATTAATTTTTTTTAATATTTAATAAAAATAAAATACTAAAAAGACAAATAACCTAATATTTAATACTATTAAGCATTAAGATTTTATTTAAAATTAAGAAAAAAAACAAATTTTTTTTTTTTTAACCTTCCATTATTCATTCCCAATGTTGGGTTCCTTTTCTTTTACGCCTTTTGGGGTTGTCTTTCTCTTCTTTATGAATTAATGCTGTTCTAACTTCTACCTCCCAATCTTGGTTTTGTTGGGTTAGCCTGCGGAGATTTACTGCCACTGTCACGGTTTGTGGAAAATAAACGTGGAAACACCATCAAGTTCTTAGGAATTTCTATACTGGTCCAGACAGACATCTTGGATTTGTTTTTCTTCGGAAAGTTAATATTGAAATGGGTGGTTTACAAACACCACCTAGAGTTTTATCATTATGACAATTACATGAAACGTGGTTTTTGAATAAGAGGAATTCAGTGTAAAAAAGTTATTGTCTCATCACTGTTCAACTCATCTTTTGATGTTTTAGAAAGAAGAGCCTTATATAAAAAAGTTCATTTTTTTTTAAAGTATAAATTTATTTATTTTTTTGTTTTGAACTTATTTTTCTAAAAACCGAATTTAATATAAAAATAATAAGAGTATTGAACTCACAAAAAATTGATTATTTTATATAAACTCCGTCTTTTCAAAAGACAAATATAATGTATACATAATAAGAGTTTCATGTAGATTCTATTTGACAGAAAATATAGAAGTTTTAAAATATTTTATTTTTAAAAAAAGCCATAGTTATGAAAAAGAAAAAGAAAACTTGAAAATAAGTGAAAAACTTATGGTGTTTGTTTTTTTCTGAATAAAAAAATCAAAATATTTAATTTTTTCTATTAAGCTAAAAGCAAAATATTAATATTAATCAAAATAATTAAATTGAATATATTAATAACAAATTCACTTTAATTATGTTAGTTGATATTAACATGTTACTTTTAACTAAAATTTAATTTTTTCTATTTAGTAAAAAAACAAACACTACTTTAGGGAATCATGAATCAACATAGGAAGTAAGGTTTCGGAAAATCTGTAGACTTTGAGGTTAAATGCTGAATGAGCTTGGGCCTCCTAAGAGAGCCAGACTCCCACTTTCATATCCATGAGTTCATAGCTATATCTATACTATATATAAAAGGCAAAATGCAGACAGTTTTGTTGTAACTGTTTTTTAATTCTATTTCCTTCATATATTTACTTGCTTGCCATTCATTCACACCACAACCTAATTTCTTCTTCTTTCATGTTAGAAGACTCGATTTAGGTTTCTTTCTTATTTTGTTCAACATCACCACTGAACCCAAAACCCCAAAAAACGCTCCATCTGAATCCACCCTTGGTCAACTCTAGTAAAACACGAGATGCTCAACATTTACTAGCATCGAGAACTAGAAACACCACTACTTCCAAGTATCAACAGAATCAAAGAAAAATAGACAACACACACACACACCGTTTCATCACGATTTCTAAAGCGCTTTTCACATCTCCCAATTGGAAAAAAAAAAAACCCCCACAAAAAACAAACCAATTTTATTGTCATAAGAAAACTCGATTATCGCACAATAACAATAAGAAAATGGCGGAATCAAGGAATTTGAACCAATTCAGAGTCGATCTATGTTGAATGCGCCACGACTTCTCAAAAATCTATTGCCTCCTCTATCCCTGTCTATCTTCCCCACTATGTTTAGTAAATAAGAGATTTACAATAATTTCCTTATTTATATCATTATAAGCATTCTATACACTTTTTCACATTTTGTTTTTCTATAAATAATTTCTTTATTTATATGAAATAAAAACCATTCCTAGATAATTATTTATAAATTATTGTAAATGATTATAAAATTTATATTAAAAATTCAATTTTTTTTTTCTCAAAATTAGAATTTTGTCACATTGGAAAATAATATATTTTTTTTACAAAAATTTAAAATTATGTAGTATAAAATAATTACACTTATTTGAATAAAATAATATATTTTTACAAAAAGAAAATCCCAATCACATCATTTTTTCATTTTTATTTTTAATTAAAATAAAAATTAAAAAAATTCATCACACACAAATAATGATGATGGTAAAATTAATACTTACCAAATTTAATTTTTTTTAATTTAAAACATATTAATTTTCTAATTATAATAGGTCTCACATCATTAATACATTTTTTTTTCAATATTTATAAATCTTCTCACTTTCATATAAATATCAAACCACGGGAAAAAAAAGACATGAGAGTACAATATATATATATATATATATTAGTTTGATAAGAGTTATATACAGTTATTTGAATAAAATTATTATTTTAGTTTTTAAATTTCAATAAATAATAAAATGTATTTTTTTATTAAATAATAAAAATAAATTAAATTAACTATATTTTATTCATTATAATTAATTAATTTAATAAAAATAATTAATTATTTTTATTTAATATTAAAATTTTCTATTAAAAAACAATAAAAATATGGAAAATAAATAAATATTTTATTAATTTATTATAAAACTTATTTTCAATTTTAATATAATATAGATGGTACATTATTGAATTATAATTTGAAATATTGTTTTTTAAAAAACAATAAATAAAATTCAATCCTATCTACTCTTCAAAAAAACATATATAATTTGATCTATTAATATAATTATTTAATAAATATAAATATTTTAAAATAAAATATATTCAGATATAATTATAAAATAGATGTATATTAATTTTTAAAAAAATTTAATTAAATAATTAACTTTACATTTAAATATAAAAAAAATAAGCTAGCAATTCACGTGCTTTGCACGTGCGACGTGCAACAAAGACTAGTAGTTTAAAGAAGTGACAAATAGTAGAAGCCCACAAGAGTGTGGATCCCTTTCAGCGGTGGCTGACACCGCGTGGTTTTTCCTTCTAAAGGACGCTAAAAGACAAGCACTTACACCCGCTTTCAACAGAACTAAGTATTAAAAAAATAGACAAGTTTTGGGGGTGGCCAACTTTGCAGACACTAAACAGAGGTGAAATCCCATTGTTAAGCAGCAAAATCTGAAATTATTTTCAGAGGGAAAGAGATGGCCGTAGGTGCGGAGGCAGAGCAAGCCAAGATGGTGGTCGGACTGAACCTCGGAGGGAATCCGGTGACAAAGCCCTGGATCAAACCTCCCAAAATAACTGGTAAATTGGCCCCAGCAAAAAGGGGCCGTGTGAAGGTGGTGATCTTTGATTCTATACTCCATTCTTTTGCCTCCATGTTTGCTTCTGAAGACGCCCCAATTTCCTGCCCCAACAAGGCGAATGGGTACTAGAAGATGGTTGGAGCACCCACTCCTAGTGCTGCCAACAGTGACAAGGAATGGATCATCTTCTTCATCATCTTCTTCTTCTTCTTCTTCTTCTCCATCTTCTGTGCTATATCTCATAAATTTTATGCTTTTCTAGTTGTGTTGATTGCTATCCATCAGCATGTGTATGTTCTGTGTTGGAGGAATGAAATCCAATATTCGTCACGCTTGTTAATTTTATGGGTTTTTAAGTAACGCATATGCTTTAGATCATGAGCTTTGCCTGTAATTTGGGCATTTCCTTCTCTTTCTTACGCTTTCCCCAAAAACAAACACGGTTATCTCACAAGAAATTTGGGGTGGTGAGAAGAAGAAGCAGAAAGGGGCAAATCCACCTCAAACCCATAACCGGTATTTATAAGGAATAGTTCCGTCGGGGAAGATCCTTACCCCGCCGGCGTTTAGCGGTTCCCATGCTTATTTTATCTTGGGTTAGAGAAACACTGACTTTTTAACTTTCTTGGCTCCAATTCCAGAGTGTTGAAAGAAAGCAAAGGTAAAGAGCACATAAATCTGGAGTCCCACATCGGTGAATTCGGAGTCCATACCGATTAATGCATTTGAATTTGAGTATTTTTATGGCTTTTAAGAATTGTTTAATGTAAATTTCACTAGAATTTGGATTCAAGAGATGAAATAATTTCTGATTTAAAAAAAAAAAAAAATTTGCAGCTTTATGATGGGGTCAAAGGTTGGCTCCATCACATTATAGTTAACACTTCATTTTGGCTAAACCTAAAATACTTTACTTTGTAATAATTCAAACCTTGGGTGATCATTCTACTTTGGCACAAATCAAAGAAGATGAGAGAGGGTTTGAAAATCTAGGATGTATCACGTGAAGTCGGGAAATGGAGAGACAGAGAGAGGGAATGGAAAGAGAGCACGTGGCTCCTGATTCTTTGGTTTTTTTTTTTTGTTTTTGTTTTATTATTATTCGTTTTGTTTTTAGAATCATCTAACCATACGAGGTTTTAGAATTTTACTTTTTAATGAAAAAAAAATATTGTTTATTCATGTACTTCAATAGTGCTTTTAAATTTATTCCATAATTACCTCAAAAACAAATGACAAATGACACGTCAATTTAATATCACATATTAATAAGTATGTGATTTATTTATTTTTATTATTTTTCTCACATGCCATTTGCCACGTTCTTTTTTTTTTTTTTTTTCCTTCCTTACCATTATAATCTATTGTCACTTATTATAGTTTTTATTATTAATTTTCATTTTTTTATATATTCTTTTTAATATGTTCTTTTTAATATGTTCATGTATTTTCTCATAAAACTTCTTTAATTTTAATTTTTTACGCTCTAATTTCTTCATATTTATTGATTTTAATTATTTTTTGACATATTAAACTTAAAATGATAATATATAATAAATAGTTAATGTAACAAATTAAATAAAAACAAAAATATATAATGGACAAAAATGAAAATATTATCCCACAAATAATATACTTGATGATTTTAAATATTAATTATAATAACATATTTTATAAATTAAGGTTTAAATTTAAAAATTCTATTTTATTATTTAAAAGTTTATGATATAAGATTTTTTATATTAATACTAAACAAAATATTTATTTATTTTGTAAATTCTATCACATGTAAAAGTAAAAATATATTTGTAATACTATTTTATTATTTACATTATTTTTATTTTTATTTTTATTTTAAATTTATCATATTTTAAATTTATCATATCAAAATCACAATAAGTGATGGTGCTTTTATCATTTTTCTTATGATTTTAATTTGATTGTGGATAACTTTTTTTTTTTTTTTTTTGTTAAAATCTTTAATTTTAATTAAAATAAAATATTAAAGAAAATAAATTTTTCATAAAAAAATAGTATTTCACATTTTATATTAATTTCATAAAAAATAGGTACATCCTTAAAAAAAAAAAAAAAGTAAGTTCATACTTAGGGGAACCGGAAACACTATCATACTTATCATGATGTATATATTACTTTGGGACCCTCGATAAGTAATTAAAGGTCCTTGCCCACCTTAAAACGAATTTGGGAATCTTAGGTATATCCATTCTTAAAGGTTATTTCCATTCTCATGGTTCATATATTCATTTGGGGACTTTCAAGAAGGAATTGGAGGTTGTTCCCCACCTTGAAATGGACATTGGAACCCAAGGTACATCTTAAAGACAATTTGATACATCTTTCACAAAATTTGACACATCCTTAAAACCATTTAGTATATCCAATTCATGAGCTACCGAGACTTCTAAATTATTACCCATGCTTTGTTTATTTTCTTAGGGATCTTTAGGAAGTAATTAGAGGTTGTTCTCTATTCTGAAATGAACTTTGGAACCCTAGGTACATCCTTAAGGAAATTTAGTACATCGTTATGAAATTTTGGTACATTCAATCCTTAAGCTATCGAGACCCCTATTGGTTCATATTATCCTTTGAGGATCTTCAGGTAGTGATTAAAGGTCATTCCCTACCTCGGAATGAACTTTGGTACTCTTGGTACATCATTTACAAATTTTGATACATCATTTACAAAATTTAATACATCATTCACAAAATTTATTACCCATGGTTCGTTTATTCCTTTAAGGATATTTGGAAAGTGATTGGAGGTCGTTCCCTACTTTGAAATGGACTTTGGAACCCTAGATACATCATTGAAAAAATTTGATACATCTAATCCCTGAGCTAATAGGACACCTATCTCCATTCTCATGGTTCATTTCTTTCTTTAGAGATCCTCGAGAAGTGATTGCAGGTCGTTTCCCACCTCAGAAAGGACTTTGGTAACTTTGGTACATTTTTTACAAAATTTGGTACATCCTTAAAAAAATTTGGTACATCCAATCCTTGAGCTACCAGGACCCCTATCGTATTACCCATGGTCCGTTCATTCCTTTAAGGATCTTTGGAAAATGATTGGAGGTTGTTCCCTATTCTGAAGCAGACTTTGGAACCCTAGTTACATTCTTAAGAAAATTTGATACCTCCAATCCTTGAGCTAATGGGACACTTATCTTCCTTCCTATGGTTTATTTATTTCTTTGGATAGCCTTAGGAAATGATTAGAGGTTGTTCCCCACTTCATAATGGAATTTTGCCCCCTTGGTACATCCTTTACAAAATTTGTTACATCCTTCATAAAATTTGGTATATCATTCACAAAATGTGATGCATCCTTAAAAAAAAATTGGTACATCCAATCCTTGAGCTATCAAAACCTCTATCTTATCACCCATGGTCCGTTTATTCCTTTAGGGATCTTTGAGAAGTGATTGGAGGTTGTTCCCTACTTTGAAATGGACTTTGGAACCCTAGGTACATCATTGAGAAAATTTGATACATCCAATCTTTGAGCTAACAGGACACCTATCTCTCTTCCCATGGTCCATTTCTTCCTTTGGAGATATTCGGGAAGTGAATGGAGGTCGTTCTCCATCTCAGAACGGACTTTGGCAACCTTGGTACATCGTTTACAAAATTTGGTACATCTTTAAAAAAAAAATTGATACATCCAATCCTTGAGCTATTGGGACCCCTATCTTATTACCCATGCTCCATTTATTCCTTTAGAGATCTTTGGAAAGTGATTGGAGGTTGTTTCCTACTCCGAAACGGACTTTGAAACCTTAGGTGCATGCTTGAGAAAATTTGACACATCCAATCCTTGAGTTAATGGGACACTTATCTTCCTTCCCATGGTCCATTTCTTCTTTTGGAGATCCTTGGGAAGTGATTGGAGGCCGTTTCCCACCTCTGAATGGACTTTGGCAACCTTGGTACATATTTTACAAAATTTGGTACATCATTCACAAAATTTGGTACATCCTTAAAAAAATTGGTACATCCGATCCTTGAGCTACTGGGACCCTTATCTTATTACCCATGCTCTGTTTATTCCTTTAAGGATCTTTGGAAACTGATTGGAAGTTGTTCCCAACTTGGAGACGGACTTTGGAACCCTAGGTACATTCTTGAGAAAATTTGATACATCCAATTCTTGAGCTAACAGGACATCTATCTCCCTTCCCATGGTCCATTTCTTCATTTGGAGACCTTAGGGAGTGATTGGAGGTCATTCCCCACTTCGGAACGAACTTTGGCCCCTTTGGTACACCATTTACAAAATTTGGTACATCCTTCACAAAAAATGGTATATCTAATCATTGAGCTATTGCAACCTTTATTTTATTACCCATGATCCGTTTATTCCTTTAGGGATATTTAGGAAGTGATTGGAGGTCGTTCCCTATTCTGAAATGAGGTTTGGAACCCTAGGTACATTCTTAAGAAAATTTGGTACATCCAATCACTTCCCAAAGATCCCTATAAGAATAAACAGACCGTGGGTAATAAGATAGGGGTCTTGATAACTCAAGGATTGGATGTACCATATTTTGTAAAGGATGTACCAAGGGGGCCAAAGTCCGTTCCCAAGTGACAAACGACCTCCAATCACTTCCCGATGATCTCCAAAGGAAGAAATGGACCATGGGAAGGGAGATAGGTGTCTCGTTAGCTGAAGGATTAGATGTATCAAATTTTCTCAAAGTTTGTTTCGAAGTAAGGAACAACCTCCAATCACTTCCCAAATATCTTTAAAGGAATAAACGAAGCATGGGTAATAAGATGGAGGTTTTAATAACTCAAGGATTGGAAGTACTAATTTTTTTTAAGGATGTACCAAATTTTGTAAAGGATATACCAAGGGGGCCAAAGTATGTTCCGAAGTGGAGAACGACCTCCAATCACTTCCTAAGGTTGTCCAAAGGAATAAATGGACCATGTGAAGGAAGATATGTGTCCCGTTAGCTCAAGGATTGGATGTATCAAATTTTCTTAAGGGTGTACCTAGAGTTCCAGAGTCTATTTCAGAGTAGGAAATGACCTTCAATTACTTTCCAAAGATCCTTAAAGGAATGAACGAACCATAAGATAAGGGTCTCGGTAGCTCAAGAATTGGATGTATCAAATTTTTTTAAGGATATACTAAATTTTGTGAAGAATGTACCAAATTTTGTAAATGATGTACCAAAGTTTCCAAAGTCCGTTCCGAGGTGGGGAATGACCTCTAATCATTTCCTGAGGGTCTCCAAAGAGAAAAATGGACCATGGGAAGGGAGATAGTTTTCTCGTTAGCTTAAGGATCGGATGTATCAAATTTTCTCGATGATATACCTAGAGTTCCAAAGTCTGTTTCGGAGTAGAGAATAACCTCCAATCACTTCCCAAAGATTCCTAAAGGAATAAATGGACCATGGGTCATAAGATAGAGGTTTCGATGGCTTAAGGATTGTATGTACCAAATATTTTTAAGAATGTATCAAATTTTGTGAAGGATGTACCAAATTTTGCAAAGGATGTATCAAATTTTGTAAATGATGTACCAAGAGTGCCAAAGTTCTTTTTGAGGTGGGGAATGATTTTCAATCACTATCTGAGGGTTCTCAAAGGATAATATGGAGCATGAAAAGATAAATAGGGGTCTCGATAACCCGAGGATTGGATGTACTAAATTTTTTTAACGATATACTAAATTTCCTTAAGGATGTACCTAGGGTTCCAAAGTTTGTTTCAGGACAACCTCTAATTACTTCCTAAAGATCCTTAAAGAAATAAACGGACCATGGGTAATAATACAAAGGTCTCAGTAGCTCATGGATTGGATGTACCAAATTGTTTTAAGGATGTGCCAAATTTTGTGAAAGATGTACCAAATTGTCTTTATGATGTACATTGGGTTCCAATGTCCGTTTCAGGGTGGGGAACAATCTCCAATTCCTTCTTGAGGGTCCCCAAAGGAATATATGAACCATAAGAATGGAGATATGAGTCTTGGTTCCTTTAAGAATTGATATACCTAGGATTCCAAAGTTCGTTTTGGGGTGGGTGAGGACCTCCAATTACTTATTGAGAGTCTCAAAGGAATATATACACCATGATAAGTATGATATTGTTTTTGATTCCCATAAGCATGAATTTACCTATTTTTTTAAGGATGCTTTTATTTTTATGAAATTAATATAAAAGATTAAATACATTTTTTTTTGAAAAATATATTTTCTTTTAATTAAAATTTAAAGATTTTAACCAAAAAAGGTTAGATCCACAATCAAATTAAAATCATAAGAAAAATTATAAAAGCACCATCACTTATTGTGAGTTTGATATGATAAATTTCATATGAAAATTAAAAGAAAAATAATGTAAATAATAAAATAGTACTATAAAGATATTTTTACTTTTACATGTGATAGAATTTACAAAATAAATAAATCTTTTGTTTAATATTAATATAAAAATTCTTATATCATAAACTTCTAAATAATAAAATAGAAATTTTAAATTTAAACCTTAATTTATAAAATGTATTATTATAATTAATAATTAAAATCATCAAGTATATTATTTGTGGGATAATATTTTCATTTTTGTCCCTTATATATCTTTGGCTTTATTTAATTTGTTATATTAACTATTTATTATATATTATCATTTTAAGTTTAATATGTCAAAAAAATAATTAAAATCAATCAATATGGAGAAATTAAAGAGTAAAAATAAATTTAAATTATAAAAGTTTTATGAGAAAATACATGAGCATATTACAAAAAATATAAAGGAAAAAAAATAATAATAAAAACTATAATAGGTGACAATGGATTATAGTGGCAGGGGATGAGAAAAAAAATGAAAAAAAAAGAAAAAATAAAAAAGAAAAAAAGTGGGAACATGATAAGTGGTAAGCTATATATATTGATGTGAAAGGAATAATAAAAATAAATGACACATGTACTTATTAATGGATGGTATTAAATTAGTATGTACTTTATTATTTACTTTTGAGGATAATTGTGGAACAAATTTGAAAGCGTACGAATAGATAATATTTTTTTCTATTTTACACTAATAATAAAGAAAAAGTAAAATTCTAAAATTTCATATATTTTTTTTAATTGGTGTACGGTGAGTTGATTTCGTTTATTTCTTGCTTGTCGGTTGAGTCAGCTTGTCATCATGTGGAGGTGAGTGGCGAGTGGTGAGTAGGTAGTCAAGTGGGAGTAGTAGAAAAAGACGAAGAGAACAAAACACGTACGCAGATGTTCTCATTATTATTCCAATTTCCATATCACGTGCCCAGGTTCATAAACAATGTATTAAATTATTATGTCTTCACCCAATCATTTCCAAAGTCCAAACGAAGTGGGAGTCTTTATAAAACATGCCTATCCTTCAATTATTTCCATGATTTTAAAAATCGGACTGGACCGATTAAACCGGTGAACTGTCCAATTCAACCCTTTTTTTTTTCCCACTGTTGCTTCCCCTTTTTGTCCGTCGGAACCCACCCTCACCCTGCGCTGAAAAGTGACTGGAAACCCACCCACCTCCCGTTGGAACCCCCGCGCTGGAAAAGCTTCCATTTTTTGTCCGCCGGAACATCCCCCATGCCACGACCCCGCTAGAACCCCCCCGTTCCCACCCCGCGCTGGAAACCCACCCACCCCCACTGGAACCCCCGCGTCAAAAAAGCTTCCATTTTTGCCCGTCGGAACACCCCCAACGCTAGAAATCCACCCCCCCCCCCCCCCCCCCCCCCTCCCCTCCCCTCCCCTTCCCCACCCTGTGCAGCTGTTGGAAAACCCCCTTCCTCCCAACGAGCCACTGGAACCCCCCGAAAAAGTGAAAATATGTTCCCCTTTTTGCCCATCCCTTCTTCCAAATTTTTTTGAAATTATTTTTGACCTTATCTCACTATTATTTTTATATTTATTATTTTTTTACTCCATGTTTAAAACTTATTATTTTAATTTAAATTAATAATAATATTACAATTTTAAATAAAATTATGATTTTAAAATAAGTTTTTTATTTAAAATGAAATTTAAAATTTAAAATTAAAATTATGATTTTAATTTAAATTTTAAATTTGAAACTAATTTTCTATTTTTTAAATAAAATTTTAATTTTCAAATATTATATAAATTATTATTTTTATTTTTATAATTATTTTAAATTTTAATAATTTATAAATGATATATTTATGACGTTATCGATTTGACCGCGGTTCAACCACTGATTCGACTAATAAATCATTTCGGTTCAATGATCGGTCCGATTATGAAAACATTGATTATTTCCCACATTCTCTTTTACCCCTATCTTAATTGCACCTCTATCTTAATTGCAAACGACTTGGACCCTCGTATGGGTGTTCGGATTCCAATTTGTTTTGGAACCCAATTAAATTATTATTAAACCAAGATTCAGTCGTTTGAACATAATAGTATAATACATCCAAAATCATTCAAAATATCCATCCAATGCTTTAATAAATTTAATTTATAATCTTCTCACTTTTAAAGGAATTCAGTCATTCATTCAGGCTTCAGTAGGTTACCCAATTCCCGTTTGCCAAACAGGAATCTACCACTGCAATTGCAAGGAATTAAAAGAGTAAATATTGGGGAAAAAAAGTATGAACAGATGCTAATACATAACTTTAAAAGAGTGAAAGGATTCAATATTTTGATGTTGCAAATCACTATTTATTCTTTCTATATTATGTTTGTGGCTTCATTGGTTGGTTAGTGCTGTGTTGATTGGGCCAGAAGTAATGTGGCTTTGCATTAGTTTCCATTCAAACTTTCAAAGTTGCATTGTCAAAAATACCAATCTCAAGTACAAGACAGATAAGAAAAGACAATGAACAACTTGACTCAATAAGCCACTAACCTAATTTTTATTAACTCTCTCTACATGCTCATACTCTAAATTAACGTCTAAAAAAACCTAAGCATCCCATAGTAGGTTGAAGGGGCCCGAAGACTTTTGAATTCCATGCCTACCTTTCTTAAATAAATTCAAGTTGTTCATATTGATTTTTGAATCCCGTCTTAGATCTTTTTGGATTTTATTTTCCTTGCGAAATTCATATTGATTTAAAATGATTCATGGGTTTGGATCATAAATTAAAGTTGAATCATCATCATCATCATCAATGTCATTGTTGCGTAAGATACTACTCATCTTCTTTAGGGGGTATTTGGTGCACGGAAACGAGAATGCAAATGAATATATTATTTCAATTCCTATTTTTTGTGAATAAAAATGAATTTGATGATTTTTTTTTTAGTATTTGGATAAACTTAAAATTTCAAGATTGAAATAATTATTTGTTTCCATCCTATTGGTAATAATAGGAATGAGAATGAAAAATATATAAATTGACAATAATACCCTTATAGATAGTTTAAAATATTTTTTTATTTTCATTTAAAAAAAAATAAATTGTGAGAGTTTTTTTTTTTTGTTATTAAATAATAAGACTAAAAAAATAGTCTTGTTATATGATAAAGAGACATTGAGGCTTGATGAATGAAATCTCAAGGTAAAATAGTAATTTTAGGCTCTTTTATATTTTTTTTATAGGATGAATGAATTAGAAAATTATTTGATTGTGGTGAATCGAAATCTTGATTATAAGTAGGATTTAATTTTTGTAGGAATTATTTTTTTATTTTATTCCTATTTTTATAAAATTTATTCAAACATGGTAATGAGAAAAGCAAAGAATGAGATATCTATTCTCAATTCTCATTCTCACGTACCAAACACCTCCTTAATGTGTTAAATGTAAAAATCACTCTAACCTCTATCTTTATATATTGTAATGCAATTAAAATCAATACTTAAAAATTTGGAAATACATACAAATCATAAAAAATACTAATAAATGATTTTGGATTTTGTTTTCCTGGTGAAATTTATATTTATTTGAAGTAATTCACGGGTTTGGATCATAAATTTATATTGAGTGATTATTAAGTAGTTATCATCAACATCATCCATGTCATTGTTATGCATTTATTTTTAATAGTTACTTTTTGTATAATTTTTTTAATATTTTCTATAAGATTTTTCATTTTTTAAAATAAAAAAATTGAAATATGGACTTATCTTATTAAGGTAGTAAAAGTTTTTTAAAAACTCAAAATTTTTAAACAATTTATAAAAAATATTATCATTATTAAAGTAAATTTGAAAGAGTTATTATATTTTTTTTATAAAAGTTATTATCAATTTTTTAAAAAAAAATTTTTAAAAACAAAAACTAAAAAATTTATGGAAAAGCAAATGAACAATAAGTATTTTAATTTTTGGTTTAAAACTTGGAAAAACCAAAAACAGTTTGGTGCTCAATTACTTTTTGGAAAAAACTTAAAAGAAAGCGTTAGGACCTTAGGTACCGGTGGTGGTAGAGGTGGAGGGTACGCCTTCAGGTGGGTCCTCTAGACCATGAATTAGAGTTCATAAAGGCGTTCTTTAATTTTGAAGGATTTGCAAAGAAACTTTCAATACCCAAAATCTTAAAAAAAAAAAAAAAAACACGAAAAGAGACCCAACAGAATAATTTTGTATCATAGGAATTAGAGTTGATTCCCCCAACCCAAAGGTCTCTAACTACAAGCAAAGGGGCAAATGTATGTAAAGATAAAAGTTTCCTTTCATACCTAATCTTGCTTGGATCCGAAATGGGGTGGTGAGCACAAATCAACCTATTTCGTGGGATGGTCTTTTTTCTGAATTAAAAGGGCCCCACTTACCAATTTCGCTGGCTCAAGGAGTCATGTAATTTTTCGAAAAATCCAAAATTCAAAGTTCAAACTTGGTCATGTGCTCTCCCAGCCCCCTGTTTTTCCATTAACCCCTCCACGGGGGGTTTCTAGGAGGCCACCTAAAAGGACGGACTGGTTCCCTTTTATCTGTTTAAGTAGTAGCGCCAATCCCCATCTTTTATACAACATATTTTCAAAGAAGAGGGAGAGAGATGATGGTGGGAGTGAACCAAGAAGGGGCAGAACAGAAACTGGTCACACTCACAGAGCCATGGCCCAAACGTCCCAAAATATTTGGCCGTTTGGCTTCTCCAAAGAGAGGTCTTGTGAAGATGAAGATCTTTGATTCCATATTCCATCCTATTGCTTCCATGTTGGGCTCTCAACACGCCCCAATTTCCTCTGGAGCTCCCATTCCCACCAAAGGCTGAAGATCGTCACAACACCAAATCCTAATTCAGAGAAAAATGACTTCTTCCTTCATCCTCATCCTCGTCATCAACGTCATCTGCTCATCTACCATTAGGCTATGCTTTTCTAGTGTTTCACCACGATTTCCAGCAGTACTGTGTGCGTATGTTTTATCTTGGATGAATAAAGAAGTAATGCATCTATTCTTGTGAGTATTATATATAATCATTTAAGGGTTTTAGATTATGCGCTTTGTTTTTATAATTTTGTGCTTTTCATTTTCTCTCTTCCATTTTTCCAAGAAACAAACATGGTTTGAAGATTCACAGGTTCTTCAAGTTCCCAGTAGAAGCTCTCCCAGAAAACCGGAGATCCAACACCATATGCATCGTTAAGTTAGAAAAACAAAGGAAAAAAAAAAGCAGAAACCCGACTTTTCACCTCAATCTTTAATCCACTCTCAGTCATAGTTAAAAAAGCGCCTCTTATGAATTATGAGGGAAACGGTGGAGCACTAGGCTTCAAATGACACAAGTATACATCAGTAAGACTCTGCCCAGAATTTCAAGTTGGGTCTGGAAAAGGAGAGGAAAGACGTAGTTGTTTTGTCTCAAGCCCTTTTTTAGCATTACAAGGGTCCTTGTAAAACTGAAGTGTCCTTTTGTTTGATGGCGGCGTTATAGGAAAATGGGGAAACAACCCTTTAATGTGAAGAGGGAAGCCCCCTAGGGACCATCATCTTTCCAAGCGTCCTTATGCACTCAGATTTTACATTTTCCGTCTTACCGAACACCGCATACCATCACAATCAATCAGCCCTCTTTGCTTAATCTTGGATTAAACCCATATTAATAAGAACATGGATTATTATGAACTTCCAGAATCAATGCTGAAGGCAAAATGAATTTTCTAAAATCCTTGTTACCCCTCTGAAATTTTCAGAGACCGTTAAAATTGGGTAGAACAAGATGTCTTTGTTTATTTGTTTATTTTTCGAGTGGATGAGGTTAAACTAGGGTCAAGGGTTAAGGAAGAGAAGACCGGAAGAGCATTTGGTTTTCTTTTTTTCTTTCCTTTTTTTTTTTTTTTTTGTTTTTTGTTTTAGCTTGTTTAATCATTGCACGGAATGATGTGATGGGAGTGGGCCATCGGATTTATTTATTAATTAATTAATTATTTACTAATTTTTTTAAAAATTTTTGTGATTATGATGAAGATGATGATGATGATGATGATGGTGATTCAAACCATATAATCACCTATAATCCATTCCCGTTCATCTTGAAAGATTCTCTCTCAAGATATTGATACAGAGAAATGGAGATGAAACAGAAGGGAGATGAGGGCAGAGTGGTGGGACCCGAGGCAGAGCCACACAAGATGGTGCTGGTGGTGAACCCAGGTGAAGAAGTGGTTGCAGTTGCAGAGCCAGGGTTGAAGCCTAAGAACAATGACAGTTTGATTCCACCAAAGAGGAGGCTGGTGAAGAGGATGATGTTTGATCGCATAGCTAAATCACTGCTTCTCTGTTTGGTGTTCAAGGCAGTCCATCCTCCTCTGAAGCTCCGTTCCCCCAACAAGGCCAGTGGGTGCTTGAAGATGGGCACACCACCCAGCCCAAAGGCAGAGAAGAATGAGAAGAAAAAAACTTTCACATCAATGATATACAGCGGCAATTTGTAAAAATCATCATCCTAGCTCATATGTATTCATGCTTCTGTTATGTTTTGATGAATGAATGATAGTGCATCGTCCTAATTAATCTCAATTAGGCTTTATAATGAATGGTCCGAGTCTCTTTTTTCTGGGTTTTTAATATGCTTGATGTGTATACGCTTAATTCAATGATTTTGAGGCATATTTAGATCATCAGCCTCCTTTGGAATTTAAGCATTTCCCCTTCTCCTCTGGTCCTGCTTTTAAGAAACCAAAACATGGTTTTGGTTTGAAGGCTCACAAGTTCTTAGAGACCCCAATAAAAATCACATCCTAGAAGGCCAGAGTATCACGGAACAAGGGTTTAAGATATCTCATAAAGGGAGAGAAAAAAAATGCAGAAACCCAATTTCATCCTCAACCCCACAACCACACTCCTATCTTCAGACACCCTCATCATCAATTTCTTGTCCAATCCAATAAGTTTTGCAGGAGAATCCTTGTTCCCCACTTGCTTGATTCATAATTATTTATTTTTAGTTTAGAATGCCGATGTGGGTGTTGTAGCCTTTCAGTGCTTCGCTGATTATTCCAACTTTACACGCTTCAAAAGAGTGCCTGAGTTCCAATTCCAATTCCCAGGAAATCACCCAAACAAAGCTAGGGGCAAGGCCGTAAATCAAAGTTCCCATGCAATTAAAGCTTGTAAGTTTTTTACTTTTTCAGCAATGAAAGATACAAATTGCGGAAATCTGTGAAATCCAATCATGGGTCCGCCTGGCTCCCACTATAGGGTTGGTAGTTGAGGAGGTTCCATAATGCCATTCTTGAAGTACGACAGTCCAAGATTACATTCACATGCCTCGGGGCTTTTTGTTTAATAATGGGCACATCAATTTTTGTCATGTTTTTTTTGCAGAAGACAGCATGATTGACAAGATAAAGCAGTTAAATTTTTGGATAGGAGATGCTTCTCCATTGCTTCATAGAAATCATGATTGCCATTCTTTTTTTTTCTTTTTCTTTTTTCCCCTTTTCTGGGTTTCATCTACAGAATCTATTTATTATACTGTCATTTGGGGTAAAAAATGTAGTGAATAACGCAACTTGATGAGGGTATGGCATCATGAGAAAAGCCAAAAGCACACGAAACAACATGAAAAGCTGCTAATTTTCCAATCTCCACCCAGGGGCCATGTGACATGCTTTTGGGTTCTTTTTTACATGGGAAGGTCTTGTCTTATCTTTGGACCATTCCATCTTTACCGTTCTACTTTTGAAAGCATTCTCATCCAAAAATTGAGTACTTTAAAAGGAATTTTTACCTGAACTAAAAATAAAATGATTTTGTTTTTACTTTTTACCAAAAGCATCAATAGAACTAGAAAAAGTTAGAATTGTTTTTTGTCTGATAAATTTTGTTTTTCCAACCATAAACCACGTACCATACTGTAAAATCTTAACATGTAAAATTTTTATATATGGTAATTGACAGGGCATGGTCAGAGTAGGAGGCAGAAGGGTCTTCCCCAATCCAATGGATAATCATTGCAGACATCTGTGGGATCAATGTCCGAAGATCCTATGAAAGCACTGAAAAGGAAATCTAAATCTGAGATGAGGCTGCATCTGCAGATGGGATGGGTCTGCTTTTTGTCTTTTTCTTTTTTTATCAGTCAACGCTGAATTTTATAATGGGAGAGCCCCCAATATTGGGGTGGAATATTTAATTTTGGGAGGTCAACAGAAATTAATATTAATTAGTTCTCTTTAAATTTAATTCATAATTTTATCCATCTAAAGTATTAACACTCTCTTTAAACAACAGAAGGAGCTAGGAAAAGAAAGAATATCATAAATAGCAAGATTAATTCAAATAATTTGGGAAAAACTAATTAATCAAATACAAATATACAATGGGAACAATTCAACCCCTAAATAAAAAGGCAAAGGCAAGATTAATTGTAGATAAGGTTACCCAAATTTCAAAAACATGTTACCTTTTAACCCATCACTATGTTTTTTGCCACTATGGTTTTGTCCCCCCTATTAATAGATAGGCTCATCATTCTGAATTTGAAAAAGATATAGAAAGAACATGATTTAGTCATGAATTTACCATTTATTATCACAAACCAAATTTGGTTTCTTAACCATTGGGATTTGATCGGAAACCACTTTTGACAAGCCATTCATTACTAAAAAGCAGTGGGGTTGCGCCCTTTGAAAAATATACATTCATCCATTATTTATTGGTGGAATTTTCCTTATGGTATGGTACAATGGAAAAGGAGGCTTTTGAGTAGGTGATGAAGACAACTTTCCATTCAAGTAGTACGGAGTTGGAC
Organism: Vitis riparia; assembly: GCF_004353265.1. Classification (NCBI taxonomy): domain Eukaryota; kingdom Viridiplantae; phylum Streptophyta; class Magnoliopsida; order Vitales; family Vitaceae; genus Vitis; species Vitis riparia. The sequence goes on along the minus strand of NC_048448.1, from coordinate 1,955,820 downwards.
CACCAGATGAGCATAATGTGAGACATGATGGCCCAAGTGTTGGCTAAGTGGCTAATAATTGATGACGTGATTGGCTGATAGTGGGTCTACAAGTAAGACAATCTTTTGACGTGCACATGGGTTCCCACCCCCCCTTCTTTTTTTAATCATAATCTGTGCCTGGTACACCTCAAGTATCAGAATCAGTCCACATTCTCTGGGAGATCATAAGTGGCCAACATTCTTCATTCATCTTTTTTCTGTTTTTTCCTTTTTTTTTTTTTTTTTTTTTATCTGTTTGTTTTTGCTTTTTAATTCTGTTTATTTTTCGTTCTTTAATCACTCGCACTCTTACACGAAGCGACCAAAGTTCCATCAAAAAAGGGGTTAGTGAAATAGATGATATTTGGTCACTTAGTCTATTTTATAATTTGCCTGCATCTTCATATTCATGATGTGTTTACCATAATTATGGTTGACTCCCATCATATATGACTTTATTGATTGATTTGTGGTCCACTAACTGTTCTGGAATTGATTGATTTGTGGTCCACTGACTGTTCTGGAATTGATGGGCCCATCTTGAAAACCCTTCTTCTCTAAGGTAGATAGAGAAAGAAATGGGAAAGAAAGAAGGATCTGACTGAATAGAGCATGACCAACCTTGCTTTACTTCTTCTTTACTGCAAATTACCAAAAAGCAACTAAACAAGAATAGAACCACAAATCATTTTGAGGAAAAGAAAATTTTCTTAAATGTGAAACGCCCAGATGAGGAAAAGAAATCAGAAGTTCATATATGAGAGATTGATTGGAAGAAAAATTTCCATGAGTTGGGTACAAGAAAGGAATTGAAGAAGCCAATAGTACATTTCTGAGAAATAACCAAAGGGCCATCCTCAAATTCTAAGCATTTTCTAAAATGGCCCCAGTAACATTTCGTAGAAACTAGCATGCCCCTTAAAACACAACGGAAAATATATAAAAAGATTATTCAAGGATGGAATTGCTCTCCTATTGCTTGGATCAAACTTGATGGACCCCTTGTAGCTGGCCTTCCGAAAATCCCAATATTGACTTTGATTTGCCTATGCTTTTTGTTTTTTTGTTTAAAATTTTCTATCAGTTCTTGCTTAGCTTTTCTAATACTTATAAATCCCATGGTTTATTCCGGCAATTCAAATTGGGCAAAACCCTAGAGAATCATGAGTCTCCTGGGCTGATCATGGGCAAATACGGTCAAACATGTTGGGGGCATCAAAGCCAACCCACCAAATAAGAGATTGTGTTCACCGTATTAAACTCAAATGTCTTTATCATGAAGGACCAAACAAACCCTTTTCTTCCTTTTTCTCCCTCATCCCCATTAAGTTTTAATGCAGCTCATTAGTCACCCACACCCACTCGTTCAACTCCTTCTCGCTTTGCAACCGACCTTATCTTCTGACAAGTAGATAAAAGGTCTCAATTTTTTATTTGTTAAATCCAAGGATGTTATAGGAATTCAATGGGCAGTCCAAAAAAAAGAAGAAAAAAGCAGAAAGAAAGCTACTTTCATTATTGATTTTACCGAGACGCGTTCATTTGTTTCAATTGAGGAAGGTTGAAACACGTCAGGGACAAGAAAAGCAAAACTTGTTCAATCAATGTGGTAAAATTAAATTTTCACTTAAGAAATTATTTTCAAGAAAAGTAACCCCGTAAATGCTATTGTTTCTTTTAACCATTGCCCAGAGTGAACCTGCAATTATCTAATATAAACGAGAGGTTCCAATGCATTGGTCAAAACCAAATAACAACTTTGATGTGCCTCTGAGCTCTCAGGGTTGCTTCCAGGAAAATTCCTTCATGTCTTAAGATGGGAGCGATGCATCTGATCCCTGATTCTGGGTGATTATATCCGTTTCCATCAACCTTTCATTCACAATTTTTACTAAACTCAAAAATTGATCCAGAGAGATGGTGGCGGAACAGAGGCCAAGTGAGAGAGGAGTGGCGAAAGCCAAGGCAGAGGCATGGGTCGAACCAAAGATGGTGGTGGGGCTGAGCCGAGGCGGAGACGTGGTTGCAGAGCCGTGGTTGAAGCCCAAGAACAATGGGAGTTTGATTCCGCCCAGGAGGAAGCTTGTGAAGAGGATGATGTTTGATTCAATAGTCCGTTTCATTGCGTCCATGTTCGGCGCTCAACGCAGTCCAACCTCCTCTGGAGCTCCCATCACCCCCAGGGCAAGTGGGCACTTGATGATAGTTCCACCAGCCAACCCCAACAGAGAGAAGAATGTGAGGAAAATCCTTCCACATCCACGATAATTGGGGTAGCAATACATCATCATCATCGACGACGGGCTACTGCTCATGACGATTCTGTTTTTTAGACTCGGAGAAGAACTTTTCAGGCTTTCACATGTAGTCTCATATGTATTCATGTCTTTTTCTTTTTGATTTTGATTTGGATGAATGAATTGTCCAAATTTATCTGGAATAGGCTCTATATTGAATGATCTCAGGTCTTGTTCCTGGGTTTTTAGTATGTCTTGATTCTGTCTCTTCTCTTATAATGTTTCTGAAGCATTCAGATCATCAGCTTCTCGTTCGGAATTTTAAGCATCTCCTCTCCTCTGTTCCATCTTTTCAGCGACCAAACGTGGTTTGGTTCAGATTCACAAGTTGTCGGAGACCCATTGCAGACCCACTCAGCCGGCCAAAGTCCCAGACAAAGCAAATAAAAACACAAACGAAAAAGCAGAAACCCAAATTCAACTTCAACCCCACAATCATACCCATCATCTTCATCATTAAATCTAGTCCACTCCAAGAGTTCTTCCAGAAAAAAAATCCTAATACCAAGTGGTAGGCCAAAACCATCAGCTATGATTGAAAACCCATGAACTGCATTGGAATTCTCATGCAATTATATATGGTGAAATGTACTTTTGTGTAAGGACTAAGAAAATTGTGGAAATCTATGAAAAGCCTAATCATGATTCGCACTCCCATTATGGGGCAGCGGCTGTTCCACAAGTGCAATGCCCCAAATGCAGCGCACCAGCGCCATTGCCATTTCTGGACAACAGGTAATTAAGATTCCATTTACATACAGGCCTTGGCCTTTGCTCTAATCCAGAATCAATTGTGCAGTGTGATATTTTAGGAAAAGGCATGAGTGCCAGGGCATAAAAAATAACAAATTTCCAATTGAAGTCAAAAGGAGAATAGTGGTCCGTAGGAAAATAATTATTTAAAGTAATCAAATTAATGTTATCACCCATTCATCTACTTATGGTCATGATATCCTATTTTTATAAATGCTAGTATCCAAATTATTTAATTTTTAGTATTTTATTCCATTTTAGTAATCCCTTGTCCACCGAGTGTTTCAGAATCATGAAAAAGGAAGAGAGAGAAGATAAAATGCTAACAAGATTTTGCTTACATAAATATGAAGAAATTTTGGGAAAAGATTTAATTTAGATGTGATGTGTCATTATAATTCATTGATTGCAACCATGTCCTTTAAAATTTTATTAATCGAAACATGTACCAAAATCCCTAACTAGAAGTCTAGAATCTCAAATTTTAAATTCCACTAATTACAAGTCATTCATCAAAGTCAATTACTGAACTACCTTCCCCACTTAGGTTTTGATTCTATTCCATCCTCCAATTAGATTTCACATTCATACGTGTACACCTTATCACCCTCTTGATATCCAGACACCTAATTGTAGACTTAGAGCTACTTTTCTATTGAGATTTTTATTACATTCAGACTTTCTAACTAGATTTCACCTCCAGATTTCTATATATAGATTAAAAGTAAGAATTTCATGGCGCTCGTACAATTTATCAAGTATCGACTTACTTAAATGACCATAAAAAATATATGACAGTTAAGAAATGATCTATAGTATAATGGATAGGATGACAAGAGCAACATCCATTCAAAAAAGGAGAAAAGAAAGAAAAAGTGAGTTTCTGGAAACTTTGACATTTTGCGTATTCAGATTTCAGAGCCCACAGTTGCATATACTAGGAATTGGGGAATGGGGATATGGGTCATCTCTCTTTGAAAAATGTCTCCATCAATCAGTGTCTTCCAAGGGCAGTGGCTGCTGGCTTATTGATGCACTGGATGTCCTCCACCTACAAATTAACAAAATAAAAGAGATGGAATATTGCGTGGGTTGGTGGGAGCTGTACAATTCAGGTTAAAGGGCTTGTAAAGCTTGTGTTAGATCAAGTTCATCCAAAGGCTGAAAAATTGTTTTATAGTAAACCAACTTTGGGAATGGAATAAAGGCTTTGAATCCATAAGCAAAAGAAAAGGTTGATACCCGAAATTGAATGCATATTCTATATGCATATAGCTGTTGTGCACGCCTTTGCTTTCCAGATGCGGTGACAAGAAGATCTTTAATTCAACCTCCATTTTCTATCGGTCAGTTTATTCATTTCCATACCCCTTTTCAATTTCTATCTGTAATTTTCATAGAGGGGAAAAAGACAGCAAAATCGACTGGTCAATGCTAGATAAGGGCCAGACTCATGAGAGTGCCCCACAAATGACTAGCAATGCACACCATTCAAGTGTACATGACCAGAATTTGGATTATACAATAAGTTTAGTCATTGGGTAAGTGGGAAAGTGCCGTTCTTTCATACTCCATAATCACCATTATTTGGAAGCCTAAGCTGTTGTCTATTGCAGTGTTACTAATCCAGCTCATGTCATCATGTGCGAGTATGTATTTGATTGAGATCATTCTGATCACTTATTACCAGCTTTTGTTCAGTTCTTTCAGATTTAGCGAGTGACCATGAATTTCCATGGGTTTGAATGAAAATGAAATGACAGTGAAATTCATCATTCATAGAAAATTGAAAAGTGGAAGGAACAGCTTTGGGACCACACCCAAATGGGAGCTTCCATAGCTGTGGCTTTCAGAACCTGAAGGAGCAGCACATGGATTGTGGGTCCCTTCTGCAAGGACCCTAAAACTTTAGAATCGGAAAGAATCAGAAAGAATAATGACCAGGAAATACAAAATCTTCGAAAGGGGCCATTGAACAAAATATGTACTCTGCAATATCTATGATAAGGTTGGAGGAATAGTAAAATCAGGATATCCATTGTGGGTGCTTTCATTTTCATTTGGCCTTTGTCCACCAAATTCATAGTACCCATTGTCTCATTTGGAAAAATATAAGCGGGTAAAGGAAGATGAACAATCGTATTATGCTTTTTCCTTTTATTTTCTATCTCTTTTGATCACTCTTCAAAATCTTTAGATAGATCATGGTCATGATGATTTCTCCTACCTTTTCAATCTTTAACCAGGAGAGTTCTATGCTCAAATTGAGCGTATAGTATTTGGTTGGTGGGCCTTATACATAAAAATCACCGATTGATTCTTTGTGAGATCTTATCACTTTATAGATAAATGTCCTTACCATGTTGGAAACCCCACAAACATAATGAAGCAGAGAAAGGGAGTGTGAAGAGAATCAATCATTTAAGGCGGTTCCTTTTCTTTTCCCTTGCTCAGCGTTGTCGCTTAACAAATCGACCAATAGTCCCTCTTCCAAAGTTGAAATCAACCCAAAAGACAAATGAGGAATGCATTTTCCTTTTCTTCACGGGGTTTGAACTGGGGGAGTTGGCACATTGGGTAGAGTTGGGCAATTCACAGCTGTAATCCATCGAAATCGTACTGCCCCTGCATCTGCCTTGATGTTTTAAATTAGAAGATGAAGAAGAACAAGTCAAGAAGTTCCTATCTGACGAAGATCAACAACCAGCAGTACATACGGAGACCAGAAATTTAACGCATCGGATCAGTAATCCAACATTGTTGTGGTCCAAAAGGGCATCTCTATATTGATTGGCTTAAGATATCACACACAATCCTCAGAATATTTCTTAGATTCTGATGTCTCAGCAAATCCCAAGAATTCGTTCAAGATCTTCGTTGCTCCGTCTGATCGAGTTGTTTGAACCCAGATTCTAAAATTGACTCAACTGTTGCATTGACCTGCATTTCCCCCATTCAAAAATCAACAACTCAATTTGATTTTATTGGAAGGATTTAGACATCATCAATAGACTAGGAAGAAATCAGATTAAAGAAAGCTGAAGACATGGGCTGGCAGTTCCAAGTGGTGATACAGTCCAACAGCGACCTGTAGACACTGACTTGGTCGGTGTAGACATCCAGCTCAGAATCATATAGGTAAAACCATTCTTCCTCATACTCTGCGTTGACACGTGTTCTATTCCAGACTGTCAATAGCTGAATGCCACGTGCCATTCATATGGTGCTTCAAACGAAGCTTTCCTCTCAAGTTTTCCTTTGTATACATGTATATATATATTGAATTTGAATCAACTTCCACTTGTTCATATTCCCATCTTTAGAAGACAAAAAGAGTGAGATTGAGAGATGGGGTTGATGGTGGAGCTGAACCCGGATCAGGCAGTGACCGCCGTCGGAGGCAAACCCAAGATGTGGGTGGAGCCAAACCCAGGTGAAGAAGTGGTGGTCGCAGCTAAGGCTGTTCCTCCACGGTTCAGAGCCAAGAAAGGAGGTGTGATTCCACCCAAGAGGAAGCTAGTGAAGAGAATGATGTTCGAATCCATACTCAGTTTCATTGGTTCTCTTTTCCATCGTGGCGGTGATCTCTCATCCGCCGGTGATTCACCGTCGATTCTACCTCCCAAGACCCCAAATGCCAACAGGAAGAACAAAATTTGTTCAGATTCTGCTTAGGCCCGCTGAATTTTCTTAGATTGTTGTAAAATGATTAATAGAAATCCATTAGTGATTCAGTTCATCCTTATTGTACTTGGCTTTTCAGTTATTCAGATAGTCAAAGTTTAATGCTAATTTAATCTTTAATTTGAACCAAGAAATCATACTATTTGACTTAACTATAATCCAATTATTAAACATTTTAGCAGTAAGACTTGGCCAACAGGTGTACAATATATAGCAGGCGTACTGACCCAATTGACCTCTGAAGATGAATTGTGTGCGGGTATGGTCCCTTTTCAGGCCGTCACAACTTCCATTATAGAAAGTGAACCTGCCATCAGCCAAAGGGAGTCGGCAGCTAGATATTAAAGACAGTAACCGGGGCTGCTGGCCAATGACTCTGGAATGTGGATAAGGATGCGGAGAATAAAAACAAATCCATCTTGTTGGTGATGCAAAAATAGAATAATTTTATGACTCTATATTTTGAAGCACTAAAGTGCGCCTTTGACACGTCAGGGCCTTGCCGTAAGCACTCCTTTTATATATATATTCCTATTAATTATAAATTTATAATCATGGTAGTCGTGTAACAACGATATCCACTCCAATTTAGCTTAAAGTTGAAGAAGTAACGTCGATTTAAGAGACAGGCTGGCCAGGCTTTTGGTATCGTGATTGGTCCCAGTCACTCCCAGTGGCACCAGCACGCGCAGGCCAGTGAAGTCTTGTGCTGTAACATTTTTTCGGGTCTCACCCCACCGGCAACTACCTTTACTTTCCATTTTTTCTGTCTTTCTTTCTAATCCATCTTCCAATTTTAACTTCTTCAACGAATCACGATACTTTTAACCGTTTATGCTTTATATACACACCCGCACTGTAGGAACTTGTGGGTGCCTTAGGGGAGAAGAAAGGATGAGTGAAACCAGCAATGGTGGTATGTCCGTGGGACCCAAATTTTCCTTTTGCTGTAACAATGTTTCCATGGATTGGATTTCTAAGTTGGAGCATAGAGGACCCAGTTACCCATTTATTTTTCCAGTAAAATTCATCCTCTATAATTAAGGAACATGCAGTTTGAGTGTGATCTGAAACAGTAGTGGAACCAAAATTTTTGATGAGGGGCAAAATAAAAGAATCGTGTATTATAATAAATATATATAATTTTTCATATTTTAGAAGTAGTAGCATGGTATTATTTAATAAAATAAGTAATTATTAATATTAGTTATAAAAGAAAATAAGAATCTATAATATGATAAATTAAATAAATAAATAAAAACATTGATAGAAGAGTCTTATATTTTATTAAAAATTCAAATAAAATTTGTGAAAGTTTTTTTAAAAGAGAGTAAGAAATTTGACCAAAATTTTTATAATTTTTTTGCTTGTAAACTTTTAGAAAAATTTAATAATTTCATTAATAAATTTTTTGGATTCTTTAAAATAATTAAATATAAATCACGTGATAGTGATAAAATTTTTATTTAAAAGTTATTTATGATCTCATTATTAAAACTTAGGTAGTAAACTCTAAATTAATAAATGTTTTATTAAATATAAAAATCTAACATTTCATAAAAATCTTTAAATAAAATTAAAAATAGCCTAAAAATAATTTTTTTTAATAAAATAGAAAATATTCAAACAAAATTAAATTTCATCAACAATTAAATAATATATATTTGAATAATTATGTACATATTCATAAATTAACCATTACTTAATTAAACCTAAAAATATAAAAATTTTAAAAAAATCTCAAAATTAAACAAAACATAACCTCCAACCAAAAAAGTTATTTAATAAGATATCAAATACAAAATTATAAAAAAAAAATCATTTTGTTAGATTTATTTTATGCATATTAGGATTTAAATGGATTTAATTTTATCAACATTGAATAAAATTAAAAATATAAACAAACAAATATTATATAAAATCTATTTAATAGTCATGTTTATCTATTTTTTTCCCACACACAAAATTAGCATTTTAAGGTATGTGCCCCCAGTATTTTTATGTTTCTAATTTTCTAAAATTCCTAAATCAGGAAAGCAAAATTTTTATTTTTAAAATTTGAGGGGGCCATGTGCCCCCCCCAGCCCCAGCCTAGGGGGCTCCGCCCCTGATCCGAAACCAAATCTTCTCCTATTCATCACACTCACGCACGTTCATGCAGCAGCCAGACAGCCGTCTCTATTTTCTAAGTAAATCTTTTTCGATTATCATGAAAGAAAAACGCCCAATACACGTAGTTATCTCCGTGTGCGCCGCATGTGTGTCTATATCAGCCCTTTTATGAAAACTACTCTTTCTAAGTAAATTTTTTTCGATTATCATGGATGCTTACAAGGACCAAAATCCATTAGAAAAAGAAAATGGAGTTCTAGAAAGCTTTTGACATTTTGCAAATTGAGAGCCTCCTTCTTGGACCATGGCATTGGGAAGAACTTCCTTACAATGATGTGGATGGCCTTCAACCACACAATCGATGAACAAGTGAAGATGAACTTGTGATGAATTGAAATGATGTTCACAAAATTATGTGCAGACAATGAAGTAGCGTTCAATCTCATCACGAAATTCCAGGGGTAAACAGACTCATTCTATCCACACAACAATTTGCTGAGCTAGGAAGAACGGAATAAAGGTGATTTAAATTCTGAAAAGCACTTATTAGGATCAGATCAAATATTCTCCAAATAGATGAAAAGCCATCAAACAAAAATATTATTGAAGGACAAAAAGAAAGAGAGTGAGGGGATATAAAGAATTTAACAATATATGAATAATAAATAAAGGGCTATGCTTGCTGATGACTGATGGGCAGTTGTGTACATAACTATCAGATAAAATTATTAACTTGCTTAATGTGGGCAGGCTGAACCATTGGCTTATATGTATCCCCTCTGGGCCTACTATGGCTGCTGTGCACATCTTCTTCATATTTTTATCACCAACTCGATGTATGGTGACAACACCGCCGTCTTCTTCCGTTCAACAACACTTTTCAAGGAAAATGAACCGTCAAAACGATTCTGTTTCAGTCCGCTTTCAATTTCAAGTATTATTCACTGGAAAGGGACATAGACCAAACTGGATGTCACTGGTCAAACGTCAAGGAAAACCAACCTCATGTGACCGCCTTACAAATGTACAGTTCGTGGACCATTCAAAGTTTGTGCAACCGTGGACCATCCAGTATGGTTAATTTGACTGAATTTTTTACATGTTATCTGAAATTTACTGTCAAGTGCTTATCATGATGGGCTTGCAATGTGATTTTTCATCAATTTTCTTAACATTTGAAAGCACATGGAGAAATAATAGCTGGCAAGATCATTATGAAATTGATTTTTGTGAAAGTGGATTACCAAATCTTTATGGGATAATCACAGAGAAAATTCAAAGTAAAAGGAACAACCCTGTGGAACACAGACCAGCTGGGGCTTCCATATGTTTTAGTGGGGACTGACTTGTAAAATACTGGGTCTTCCAAATCTTTTAAGCTGGGGCCATGGGTTTCCGGAAACTTTTGAATGGAAACATTGGCCAAGAATATTGACCACGTTTTCAAGAAGCTCAGAATGGGCACTCACCCAGATGTGCATGAAAAAACCCTAAATCAGGTGAAACCTTTCTGATGTCTTCTTTCCAGTGTTTTGGGTCCACAGGATCAACATCACGAATCCGTAACTGTATTTGCTGAGTGTAAAACAAGTAAAGAAAGGGACACCAACAAATATATTATGCCATTTCCCCTTTCCTTTTCTGCCCCTTTCACCCCCACACTAAGATCTTACTATAGATTAGGGTCATAACTAACTATTCCTAGCACTTGAATCTTTTGTTAAAAGTTCTATATTGAATGGAGATACAAAATATATGGAAGGCAGGTGATATAGAATCTGTTTGAGACGTTATCACTAAATAAAATGGTCCTTAATTCCATGCTTGGAGATTGCATCAGCCACAAGAAGAAGAGTTTGAAAAGAATCCTACTTCTGAATGAAGGGTGAGAAGTGTGCTGCTGCAAATCCTTGCAGGACAGACAACGACATACCAACAAGACTTTAAGCCCTGAAGGCATTTGTTTTCTTTTCAATTCCTTCTTTTATTTTCTTTCCCTTTCCTTACCCCATCCATTCACACTGGTCCAAACAAACCAGAGACTGAAGTGGAGGCCCCTTTTGATTACTTTTCCACTACGGGGTTTGAACAGGGGCCAGCTGGCACGGTGTCACCCCTTTAGGTGCCCACCACCATTTCTTGCCATTGCATGCCCAAATTTATAGGGGTATCCTCACCTCCTTTTTTTTTCCACCATTTCGTAATTTATATTCTTCTTTTCATATCCAATCACCCTTTTCTGATAAGCCTTTTCTAATCCTCAGGTTGAGCATTCCACTGAGATGTTCATTGCTTGACAGACGTAATATATTTGTCTCAAGACCACCATTCACTAGCTGTACTAGTTTTTGAATCATTGCATCCTAATTGTGTGTAACTCATTGGAAGATGGAAAAAAGAATGCGAAAATTTTGGAGAAGTTAGGTGATCATTAACTTAGGCCCTCCTTGTCCTGGGACTGCTGCCATTAGAGAGACTTCACTTAATGGAAATTAGATTTTGTCGTCCGAAACAATACCTCAACATTGATTAATGGCTTATAAGACGACACACCATCCTATGAATATTTTCTTAGATCCCTATGTCCCAGAAAACCCCACAATCTGCAAAGGGTCTTTGCTCCCCTGCGTAATCCAGTTGTAGAATCAAATTCTGACATTTGTTTTGCTATTCTAGCTGTTGTAGCAATTCTTATCCCATTTTCGTATAAAGACATCAAGCGGCCACAGAATTTTGCCTAGAACTGTGATGAGAGAGTCAACAACCAAGCCATGTCTCAGTTAGCCCCATCTTCCACGGCCTTGGTGTGAATATGGGCTGGCAGTTCCAAGTAGCAAACGTTCCCAAACCGCCACTGGAGTGTAGAGAGTGACATGGAATAAAAGATCAGTGCTCCTGGGTCCAGCTCTGCTTCATCCACCAGATAACCCCATCAAATTCTGAACTGGCACATGTCCATTCACGTTGGTCAATATTAGAGTGCCACGTGTAGTCATATGGAGCTTCCACAAATGCTTTACACCCAAGTTTTCCTAAATTTAACCAACTCTACTTGGCCATATTCCCAATTTAAGAGAAATATAGAGAGTGAGAGAGACAGACAGATGGGGTTGATGGGGAAGCTGAACCAGGGTAAGCCAGTGACCACGAAGGCCAAGACAGTGCCGGGGTTGGAGACGAAGATATGGATGCCGAAAAACCCAGGTGAGGAAGTGGTGGGCGAACCCGATTCAACTCCTCGTCCGTGGTTCGAACCCAAGAAAGGAAGCGTGATTCCACCCAAGAGGAAGTTAGTTAAGAGAATGATGCTGGATTACATACTCAATTCCTTTGCTTCTCTGATCTGTTGCGGCGACTCTCTCACTTCGGCCACCAATGCCAAGAAGAAGAAGAAGAAGAAGAAGAATATCTTTCCAGACTCTGCTCAGCCTGGCAATGCATCATCAGGTTATTGAAACAATGATGCGCTCTTCTTTAGAAGATTCTGTTTTTCTTTAATCTCATGAACTTACTTGACACCCATCACTTCACCCATATTATACTCTGCTTTTTATCTTTATTTATATAGGATGGATGTCATGGATTTGTTCTTTATGTTTGGAAAATTATTTCTAGCTGTTCAGAATCGTCGGGTTAAGGCTCTCTGTTTCATTGTTGAGTGAAAGCAGAGGAAAATGATAAGAAATGGATAACAAATTAACAACCCACAGTAAAGCATTTTCCTTGCGCTTTCCTGGGAACCAAACGGAGCAAAAAGGAACAAGAAAAGAAAAACCCCATTTTTTTTTTTTTGAAAACAAATCTAGAGACCCAAACTGCCAGTTCTATGCATTAAGAAAACAAAAGGTAGGCTGACAAACACCCGGGTCAGAAGGGTTCATGGTTGGAGAATTACAGCTCACCACGTCACAGGCTGTGGTCCACTTTCTTTCTATCAATTTCATTACAACATATACTGAAACTTTGATGTTTCACTAAATTGACGGCGAAGCGCCTGGGGAAAATTCTATGATATATATATCCATATATAAACATCTGTTTTTCTTGGGTAATGAACCTGTGAGTTGTTAGTTTGACAGGTATGAGGATTATCATTATTATTTGTTGTATCAAGTTACCCACCAGTAATTTTCTCCCAAAATTGATATTCCTTTGGAAAATTTAGTTTTTGAATCTATTTTTTCATAGAGGTATAACGTAAATATTTGAAATTTTATGGTTAATTACTTATGTCATATGTTTGAGTTTTTAAAGAGATGGCCAAAATGTTCTAGAATATGAAATATTGTGTATTTTAAAATGTTTGCAGTATTTATATAAAAAAAGAGGATGAGATTGGAGAATTGTTTTCTCATGAGTACAAAACCCAATTTATTGAGGCTAATGTCCTGGTGATGGGTCAAGTGCCTCTTGAGGCTGTTATGATCAAAAAGAAAAAGAGAAAAACTTAAAAATAAAATAAAATAAAATTCTACCATCAATGTCAATGTTAATGAACATCCACACTGTATCTAGAAGGGAGGAATTTGGATGAAAAAGAAGATTAATGAAAGGGATTTCAAGCATTTGGCGGAACAATTCAAAGTTCTTAAAAAGTAAAATATTTTTTTCTTTAAAATAGGAAACAAGCAAGACAACCAAGAAGAGGACCAAATACATCCGGGGAAGTCGCCTACTTTCACACACACAGACAAGTGGGTACAAGTGTACAGTTGTATCTCGAAAGCAGGTGACTAAGCCGGGCCGCAACAAGATAAGGATGGTGAAGAAAAGAAAATTAAAAAGGGATAAAATTCATGATGGTGTCATGGGTGATGCAGAAAATGAAAAAATTCGTGACGTAATATTAAAGGGCAGCAAGACTTTATACTCCTGCACTGGAAGATGTCGGCTATTCCCTTTTGAAAAATTAGAGAAACTCAACATGTGCGATTCATTTAACTGGCGGCCAAATTCAAAAGTCGTATTTTCTTCATCTTGAAACGGGGCCACTGCCCAATTGGACTTTTGCTCTTGTCCTACCTCTCCATTATTATTATTATTATTATGTTTTATTTCTTCTTTATATGTATCTCCACTGGGGGGTGTCTTAGGGTGGCCTTAATCAACAAGAAAGGATGAGTGATGTCAACAATACAGGGGCTCCCAACCTCACTGAGACCAACAGAGCCGGCGGGTCCGGTCAGGGCAAGATCGTCCCAACCAGGGAGAAGCCGATGAAGCCACCAAAGAGAGGCATGGTGCTGCAGACTATTGTGGTTGATGTGTGTAATGATGTGTGTAAATTTCTTTGCAACCCTCCTTCCTCTTCCTCTGCACGTGTGTAAATTTCCCATGTATGGTATGGTATGTTGTTGCTTTTATGTTTTCTACTACTTGTGCTTGTAAGAAGGGAGGTTATGAACGAATAATGGAAGTCATGGGTTTTAATTTAAATGGGTTGGAACTGTTATGTGTGTGTGATAATCATTTCCGAGGATCAGATCTAGGGATCAGAGTCCATTGAGTGTACCCTTCTTTTTGGGCTGTAATTTAGGTTTCTCAGCCGGAAAGGAATCAAAGAGGGGTCACTCTGGGCTGATTTCTATGATGATTGCTACTGTTTTTGACTTGTCACTTTTGAGGTTGGTGGGATGAGGGAAGGGCTTAATCAAGTATGATGCTTTGTTGTGTGGAATTGGATGCAGTCTATACCCATTTCATTTGCCCTAATTGGCTAATTTACATCATCAACCCAGGAGGCCCAAAATAAACTCATCAACAACCCGTTTCCACTAAAGTTGAGACACAGCAATCCCCAATGACATTTGATACAAAATTTTGCTTGTACATATACAGGAACTTGTGTTGTGACTCCTTTCTAGCAAGATTACCATTGCAACAGAAAAGGAAAAGGATAAGGTATATCAACGTATTAAGAAAAGAAAAATAAATAAATAAAAGCAGAAGCGAATAGCTGGAAAGGAAAATATCTTTTGGGAGTTACCCCATTTTTCTATTTGCAGTTTATTTTTTACTTTTGAGTGAGCTGGGAGCTCACATAGTCACATGACTCACAATAGCCAAGCGAGTGCGCGCTCTTTATGGTGCATTTCATTCTTTCTTCACGTGATTGCTAAGACTTTTGCTGCCTGGACTTGCTCGACTGCATTAGCATGCGCAAGGGAATGTCTTTTACGCACACCTCTGCCTTGGTTTCTTTCTTTTTATCTCATCCACGTCACCTCTCTTCCATAAATATATGGGTCCACCTCTCTTTACTTGGGCCGCCTTAAGGAAGAAGGGTGGTTGAGTGAAGTCAGCAATGGAAGGGCTACCAACCTCACAGGAGGCATGATAGCTGGCGGATCCATTCAGGCCGGGGGCCCATGATGCAATAGAAGGGGAACGTGATGAAAATATTAAATCTGATTTAACAATGTTAGCCAAAGGTTATGGACTTGGATTTATCCTAAACAACTGAATTATAGATTGACGGGGTAGCCCCAGCCATAACATACCACCAATCAAAGAGCTCAACCATGTCTATCGCATAAGTCCTCACCCGCACTAGTTATGCATTTGAGTCTTTGAAAAATAATCAAATTAAATTGTACCTGCATTGACATAGGTCGCAAGACCATGCGTAGGGTTTGTGGGGTGTAGTATTTAATGTATCTGGCCTCTTCTCAACACCCACAATCCCTTATATCAGTACACCCAACTCCTTGCATAACACACTTGATTGAACTTGGCTGCTGCCTTGGAGTCCAGAAGAAAGGATGAGTGAACCGGAACAGAGAAATCTGGCGGATCCGGCATAAATGCACCTCCAATCTGGGAGAGGCCAACTGTGCCCCCAAAGAGAGGAAAGGTGATGGAGACAATTGTAACTGACATTGCCAAGGTATTTAGACGCAACCCTCCTGCCTCTTAGGTATGCGCATGTGTGTACATGTATGTATCTAATGCATGTGATATGCTTGCTTGTAATTCTGGGGAAGAAAATTATCAACTGGAAAATACTTTGATTAGATATATGGCTTCGCTCGTGTCTCCATTTAGTCTCAACATCTTGTTGTATAAAAATCACATATGGAGCGACTTCTCTGCATCATTGCAATGACATATCTGTTGGTGATCATTACTAGAAAGAAGTGAAGCTAATGGAGTTTCTCCTGTGGGTGGGAGCCTTAATTAACCTTTTGGGCTGAGAAATGAAGAAAACAAAGAGGGACCACTGATGCTTGTTGCCGTTTCTTTTGGGTTTGGCTTCAGAAGCCTTTCCTAACCCATGTGAAGCCAAATGTGGCCTCATGGACTGTGATCCACAAACCCCAGTTAGGGATTCCCATGAAAAATGGAAATTGCATCCAGACGGTACAAATCATTTCAGAGAAGGGGACCCATCACAGTACTATCCATGCATCATGAGCTTAGACACTAAAAAACCAAGTGAAAAATTCGATAAGATCCGTATAATAAAGATTGGCATCCCTCGCCTCACAAATAGCGCCAAATTTGCCTTCTTTTTGAAATGGTTGTTATCTGGCCAGACTATTGATTGTACTATCTTGTTTTCAATTTCAAACCTAAGGGACCTACACTAGGTGAAGGCTTTCCTTTACAATTGGGCTGGGTTGGGCATCTGGGAATATACAAGTTTACCACCCTTGTATATTGTATTCATTTGTTAAATTGTAGCTGGTTTTTTTTCAAGCTTAATTTCCTTTTTATGGCTTTAATAATTATTTATTAACAGAATTCATTATCAACTTAAATTTCTTAAAAAATGTAGATTCAACCCATTTTGTATTTGTATTGCTTACATCGTTTTTGAGGCATTTAATAAATGATTAAATTCATTAAATATCATGAGATTATTGGAAAGCAACTAACAAAAGGGGAAAACAATATTAGGAGAGATAGAGTGGGAAATTTAATTATTTTTTGAAAATGCATTTTATAAATTTAATAACAAGTCTTATAATCTATCTTAAAATTAAACATTTTCCTTTTCAAGAAAAAATATGAATATTTTTATCATCATGACAATTTAATGCGGGGTCTATGGTTTTTTTTTTCTTTTACTTCTTTAATGAATATTGTATATAAAGATCAATCAACCTTGCGTGTGAAGAATAGTGAACTGATAATAATGCATAAAGCATTTGATATGATAAGAACAACCTTTTCAAAAAGACAAAAAATTTAGTTTAAGATTATATTTAGTTTTTAAAAAGTATTAAAAAAAAGGCAAAAAATTGAGGAAAATGATTATTTATTTATTTATTTGGATTACATGGAAAATGGTGAGGAAAATATGGGAAAGATAATAGGAAAGCAAATGTTTAACAATTTTTTCTCCAATTTCCTTACAAAAAAATGTTTAGGTTATTGGAAAGTTCGAAGAAAAATTGTAAAGAAAAGAGAAAAAGATAAGAAAAGTGAAAGAAAAGAAATTTTTTTTTTTTAAATAATAAATTATTTTTATATATTTATTTTAAATTAAATAATTTAAAAATAATTATAATTATGGTTTACTTTCATTCACATTTTTCATAATAAAATTAAATATAAAAAAATCACTTTCCTAAAAGAATAAATATTTTTTTCCTTTTTTAGTACTTTATGGAAACCAAACATGCCTTAATGAAAGTATATTTCTTAGGTTTAATTTAGATACCTTTCTTAATTTTTGGTTTTAAAAATAAAAATGATAGTAACTTTTATATAAAATGTAAGATTCTTTGACAATTATCTTTAAAAGATGATAACTTTTAAAAATTCTTTTTTAAAATTAGGGTATCAAAAAGCTTTTACTATATCAAATCTCAAAAAAGAAAAAGAAAAGAAAAAATAATTAAAATATAAGGTA
Organism: Vitis riparia; assembly: GCF_004353265.1. Taxonomy (NCBI): domain Eukaryota; kingdom Viridiplantae; phylum Streptophyta; class Magnoliopsida; order Vitales; family Vitaceae; genus Vitis; species Vitis riparia. The sequence goes on along the minus strand of NC_048448.1, from coordinate 1,938,096 downwards.
AGTTGATACTTTTTATAAAAAGAATTATTATATTTTATTCAAAAATTAGTATTATTTTCTATTTTTAAAATAAAAATAAAAAATAAAAATTTATTTTATTTTTCTCGTGAGCGTCCAAATAACAAAATAATTGAATAAAAATTCCTTATTTTTTCTTTGCTTAAATTTTTCTGAGTATCTCATTTTCCTCAAATTTTCCCAATAAACGAAACTCACACCAAACAACAGAAAATAGTATTGGTACTTTTTATTAGTATAATAATTTATTTCATTAAAAAAAAAACTCTGAATTCGAGATGAAAACGCTGAATCCTCACAAAGCCCAAGGCTGGCTCCACAAACTTGTATAAAAAGTAAAAAAAAGCATGATATGATTTGATTTATTAACCCAATGTTTAAGACAACTTGGCGACTTATTTGGTAAAAAGTTAAAATATGATAAGTTTATGGTTCAGACTTCAGATGATGTAAGGAATTTAGTGTTAATTTTGAAAACGAACATAGATAACTTTTTAAACTAACGAACAAATGATTCACAATAAGTGGCTAATAATTTTATAATTGATAACATAAGCTAAGTTAGAAGGCTGTTGGGGGCTGATGGCCTACAAGACAAAAGGAACCTATATTGAATTTTGGTTTATACAGGAATTCAAATGTTCCTATTTTTTATTTGTCCCAAAACAAGAAAAAGAACAAAATTCCCTTTGACCCTTAATACAGAATTAAAGAAAAAAAAAAATCAGTCAACTGCTACTGATGTTGGTGGACAATTGATCCATTTGTTACTTTTCTTTGTACACAGAAGAGAAATGTCAAAGACAGTAGAAGTTAAAAAGACCAAATGTACTTAGTCACATAGATGCATTTAGGAATATGAATTTGACCTATGCCATAAATAAAAGTGAAAATAAAGACTAATAAAATAAAATAATAAAAAATAAATCTAAAAAAAATGATAGATCATATTGATTCCTCTCCAAAATCCATCATTATGTCAAATAATGAAATATGAAATAAAATAAAATTAAAAAAAACTAAAATAGTAAAAAATAATAATAATAATTTAATATTAAAATCTAGATTCAGTCAAGATAAAAATAATATTAAAATAAAATAAAAGCAAAAAAAAAATGAAACTAAAAAATGAAAATAAATTAAAATGATAAAAAAATTTTGATTTTTTTTACTCACAGCTCTTTTTATTTTTTAAACGGGTGGGGTAGGTATAGGAAATTTCCGTACCCGTCCCACAGACCTGTTTAATTTTTTTTTTTTTTTTTTTAATTTTTGAAATTTTAGATTTTATTAAAAAAGTTTAAAAATTATTAAAAATAAATATAATTTATAAATAAAAAATATTATAAACATTTGTAATTTTTTTATAAAAAGTAATATTTTATTTATATTAAAAATAAAAAAAATCAATTAAAATAATTTTTTTATTTAACATTATATATAATCAAGGCTAATATTGAACAAAATCATACCCTAACTATCTCAAGTCCATCCTAGATTTCTAAAAGCTTCCCAACTCAAACTCATTTATATTTATCTTAAAATCTTTCTGTTATAAATAGGGTGGATGAGATACCTGAAAAAAAAAAAAAAAAAAAGCATCCCATTACAATTTATATATATATATATATATATATATATATATATTCTTCTTTTTTTTTTTGTTATTTCTAAGAAGTAATTTTCTATTAGAAAAGATAAACTTTTATTATTATTATTTTCCTCCATTTTTAACTTTTAAAAGACAATCTATAAATTGTACTTTTTTTTATTAATTTTCTCGGCTATTTAAACCTAAGCACTCAGGCATGGGAGAGCATGCACCAGCCAACTGGGCTATGTTGCAAACTTCATATATTTCTTATTTAGTAAAATATTTTGATATATTTATATAAAAATAAAATATTAAAATAAATTTTAATTATATTATTTTCAATTTTTATTTAAATCATGACTAAAAATATTTAAAAATAATCATAAAAATATTACGTAACTAATCCCTAAAAATATAAAAATCATCAGTGAAATTCTTATTAACAAGTTTTTTTTTTTTAATATCTTTTGCATAGTAATTAATAAAAAATATAAAAATTGTTATAAATAAAATTAGAGATGGTTTTAAACAAAAAAAATCATTCATATATATATTATGGTTTTTTATATTGTTGGATATATTCAAATAAAATAAATCATTTTTTATATTAAATATATTAGATGAAAATTACTTTCTTCATTGATTAATGATTATTGCATATTTGATCAATTTTAGAAAATTTCTAATATTTTTATGAGCTTATGATGAAATTTTATCTCATCAATAAGTTTTCAAAAATTGTATCCAATATTTTCCGAAATTTCGGTAAAATTGAGTCATCGATACTTTATGGATTTCTGATATTTTAATCATTGGTCATATCCAACGATTGGATCAAGCCTATAATATTTTTATTAACAAACAAAATATTTATTAAAATTTTGGACTTGGGCCTAGAGCTACATTCTCACCGGGCCGGGCCTGAACCATTTGAACAAACGAACGATAGAAGGGTGGTGCAGGGAACCGGCGAAAGGCAGACCCCACAGTGTGTTGAACGGTTAAAATGTCCACTCTAAAGTGGGAAATGCATGGTAAAAAGAAAAGGCCACCACCATCATCTTTCCTCTACATAACCGTTGGGCAACGGACTCATGCCCGGCAACCAAATTCAAATATCTGAAAAGAGAGTAAAAAGCAAAAGCCACCCAACCTTTCCCTTTCCCTTTCCCATTTATATGTATACATATATGTCTAGCTGCAAAATTCTAGGCACTACCTATCCTTGTTCTCTCTATATCTAAGTTTTGTTCTCATCGATCCTTCGTCTTTCTATCTGAATCAAAACACAACAATTTAATGGGGTCTTGCATTAGCAAATGCAGGCCAAAGACAGTGTCTGAGGAAGAATGTGAAAATGTCCAAGACAAGCTTGTGATCTCACTGGCACCCACATCTCCTATTTCTGTCCTTGACATCAAGCCTCCTTCTCCCTCTCCTTCTCATTCTACCTCTTCCTTTTCTTCCTTTTCCTGCACTACTAGCAACACTTCTAGCTCCTGCTCGTCCTCAAGCTCATCTTCAGTCTTGAGCTCCAAGGACAGGTCTTTTTCCAATGAGTTCTTGTGGGCTTGTGTCAAAGAGAACCCGCATGTGATTTGCACAGACCCCATCAAGGAAAGTCCCGTGAAGTCTGTGTCTGGTAAGTTTCATGCCCCCAAATTAGTGTCGCCGGCTAAATCATCAGTGGTGGTGCCTGCTAAGCAATTGATGCCACAAAGGGTGGTTGGGTCCACGCCGCAGAAGAGAGTTCGAGCAAGTTCGCCTGTTCTAGTGAGGCAGAAGAGCTTCAGGAGAGAACCCGAAAGACCAAATTCTGCATATTCGCTTCCAAGTAGAACTTTAAGGTCATCACCATCTCCCAGCAGGAGATTTGAGGGAGATAAATGCAGGGGGATGTTGGCAAATGCACCACAAGAAAGTGTTTGCAAGCGATCCACTAGTCCAAAGGGAAATGCAGTTAATTCTTCACAATCGTCTGCGAGGAAGGGATCAGTGAATCTCAGGCCACCCAGTCCAAACAACAATTCAAGCCGACATCCCCCATGTTTGAGGAATAGAGAGATGGGAGGTCAGCCCAATGTTGGTTCCAAAATCGGTGAAATTGCAGTAGGAGAAGTGCTGTCTAACCTAGGTATTGACTCTCTGCCTACGGAGGACATTGACAATCCTCTTATCTCCTTGGATTGCTTCATATTTCTGTAGAAGCGAGTGTGCATGCATATTAATCTATGTTGTGGTGTTTATAAGTTTTGTTTTTGTCTTTTTTTGGTGGACTATTATCTACCACTTAATTCATTCATGAACAGGTTTGAAAATGATCATCTAGATCAAACACCGGTATTGTATTTTTTCAATTTTTTATTTTTTATTTTGTGAGGTTATTTTGCATAACAAGCTCTTCAATGATATCACATCCTAGTGACTTTCATAAACCAAGTTTTATTGTTGGTGGGTTAATTTTGCCCACATTATATGAGATGGTCACAATATTGATTCTTGTTTCTGCTCAAGCATAAAGTCCACAGAGACAGTCACATAGAAGGTGCATTGCACACAAAAATCAAACAAAAAATGGTGCAGTTGCTAGAATTAGATCAATATTCCAAAGCGAAACTGCTTTCATCTTAACCCAGATCGGCCCTGCTGTCTAGCTGAAGAAACAATCATGGACCATGAACATATTCTCTTGGATCTATGAGAAAGAAGCTTAGGTAACGCAAAAGAATATTGGTTAACTTCAAATCAAAATATGGTACCAGATATTCAAAGCCAATCATCCATGTATCATCTAAAAATTGCCCTTGATTCACCTCTTCTCAGTGGCTACCCTTGACAAGGACACGCAACTCCAGTAAAGAAATTTTATCAATGTTCACCGTAGTGACACGGACACCTTGGCCGGAAAAAACAATATTATTGATTTTGCTGCAAGAGGAAAGAGGCGTATCTCTACAATGATTTGTTTCAAATTTTTAGCAGCAAGTACTTTCTTGTAGAATACGTCCAAATAAAACCTGCAGTTCACGGGGAAAACTGAGATTTCAAAATTTTTCTTCCGCCAAAAATTTACATGATTTCTAAGTACTTCTGAAATCAAGTACCTTCAAAGAATCAAAGAATGCCACTGGATACAATAGCTATCATTCCAATGAGCCAGTTTAATTAGTGAACCTAATACCAAAGTTTAACAAGGGAGGTCCAAGTGTAGAATTGATCGATCTTGAGATAGGAGATACTCCACTCTTTGCCATTCTTCCAACTGCCATATATCTTGAGCAGAATCATGAAACTGTTCCATCCAGAAAAAACAAACAGCTCCAAAAGAATGCATATGCATGTGCTTTAATCAATTTTAATCGAAAGACTTTGTCACTAAATCATATGATTATTAAATAAGCCATCATTAAGTGGTTATGAAAATAATTCTTGTTCAAGTTGCTTCTAAAGGTACTTGGAAGTTTTCAAGAACTGGACCCAGAGAAAAATATATTCACCGAACGACGCTAAAAACTACAGGCACTGCTGCTCCACCAATACCCAAGGAACAACTGTTTAATTATGTCTCAGAAAAAAGGTACTGGCACGTCGCCTCTTGTCCAAGGAGCTGTAGTAGGGGTAAGTGTGGTCCAAATAATTCTGATGATTCAACTTTATTTTGAAATTTGCAACACCTAGTTTGATTTCTTTTCCACAGTTCAGGTGGGTTTCTTTGACCAAACATGTATTCACATAAAGAGTTTATATGTTTTACACAGTCCACCTCTAATTTACGTGTACCGAAATGAGCATTGTTTCAGAAGAATAAATCAGTACACTTTTAAGTCTAAATTTTATTTTGAAACTCTGACCTTAAACCTTAAACTTTCTTACCAAAAAGTAATAAATTTTTTTAATTATATAAATATATTTTAAAGTTACAAAGATTTATTAAATCAAGAGCATATATAGATAAAAGAAAGTTAATCGTTACAAAATAATATTAGGATGAGCATCAAAGCTGATTTGATGAGTGCTTTGAGCTGCCATGGGGCAATATCTACATGGGTTAGATATGAGATTGCTTCGCCATAATTTGGACCTAGATAAAACCATTGATGTAGGATAAAAATAAAACTATAGTCCTCAAAAATACCTTCAGAAGGTCTTTGTAACTTAAATTATAATTTTAAATTATTGATAGCTTAATTCTTTAAAGAAACTACTAGAGTTTCTTACTTTGGATTCTAAGTTTTGATGGGCACTAGGAAGAGCTTGATTGGTAAAAACAGTAAATATAGATAAGCTTAAGTACTTTGGAAAAATATTATTGGACTCACCAATAATTGTACTAGTAATTTATAGGTAAAATTATTTGTGAAAGATAAAGATTTCAAACTAAATGGAGAATTATCTCCAATCTATTTTGAATCAATTTAATTCAAAAACAAAATTTCAATTTTATGAAATCTTATCTACTTATCTATTCCCTTTTCTTTAACCTACACTTGGACGATGAAATTAAAAGAACAATTAAATTTTAACATCTCATACTTGTCCACATTGAATAAAACTTCTATCTCCTTTTATTTTATTTAGTCTTGCATGCATGAGTCCTTTTCATTATACAAAAAATGGAGCATGCAACGTGATAATAAGTTGTAAAGTAGGAATGTTTATGCTAAGTATTCATCCATCTCACTAGCACAACACATCACTAAAAGAAAAAAATTCTTGTTTGTACCCTAAACTTGTCAATCACACTAGTTGAAACATTTTGAAAAACCCCTCAATGAATCATATCTCAATTAAAAAATGTTTAACCTCAACTTATATATATATTTGTACTTATAATTATATGAAACACAAAGTCGATATAATTGTTCATACTATGAGTTAAAAATAATGGTGTGTTACTAACAATCTTCCCTAACCAATCATGTCAATCCTAGTGCCCACTATAGAGTGAGTGTGTCACTCTCTAACGTTGTATGAATTGTAGTCTACACTTGCCTCGCTAAGCGCTTAACCTAACTTTCTTAGCATAGTCACTCGTAAAGTACTTTCTTAAGATCTAACATTCGACTTTGTTTAGGCTATATGCATTTGAGAAATAGTTTCTATGAAAAAAATGGCTAATTAGATCATGTAAATCACCAAAGAATGAGGCAAATTTGGTGTTAAAAAATTTTAAAAAATAACCAACCAGAAACAAAAAGACGTACAAGAAAAAAGTAGCAAGATAATAAATAAAGGATAAGATGAAGAAATATGCAAATTATTTTATTGTGGTTTGACAATCCACCAACATCCACTCTCATCAACCTCCTCACTGAGTAAGGTTCTACTAACAAAGCCTAAAACACAAGCCTTCAAGCTTTATAATTGGATTCATGTGCTCCAATGGACACTTATAATCCTTTCAAGTATTCCTACATGAAGTCTCTTCACTTAAAATGAGTAGATAATGAAGATTTTAATGCTTCTAATCCTAGAAATAAGTTTGGCTCACAATACAAAGGAAACTAGGATGGTTTTGAAAAGTGTACTTAATTGAATTTCCAAGTTAGAAATCAATACACTTAGATAAAGAGTTTTGAATAAGAGAAACATGGTTTTTCTAACTGAATGCAAATGTTCACTACTTCATAAATGTTTTGAAGCTCTTCAATTTATAGGTTTTGATTTCAAAAACCCAAAAAGCCACATAAGACCGTTGATTGGTCAAGCTTTTGTCCAATCGATTAACTAATTATTGGGTATATATTAAATACTTTATAAGTGACTATTAAGGTCTTTGAGTTTAGTTGGAAGTTTGATCGACCCTTTATAGGCCCTCAACTAGTCTCTGACTTGTTGAGGTTATGTCTTACTAACTACACCCTAGTTACTAGAAAAAATAGAAGAATTTTTGCAACCCTAGACTGATTAAGTCCAATCCATTGAGCCAATTCCCTAAATGGTTCAACTAGTTTCAAACGCTTTCGACCAATTGTACTTAATAATGCCTAAAAAGACCCGGTTTGAGGTCTTCTAACAACTTGTGTAACAATTTTTAAAACCTTTTAAGGGGTCAGTTTAGACAAAATTTGGCTCAAGGTTTTGAAATAAAACAAAGATTCATCAATTTTCGTGATAAAGCAATGTTTTTTTTTTTTAAGTTTAAGAAATGATGAAAATTAGCTTTTAAGTGCATAAGAAAAGTTTTAAACCTAAGTGTATCAATAAATACCATTTTACAAATTGTCCTTGGTTACTTCAAGTCTTCAAGAGATTCGAGTCTTCATAATATTGACTTTTTTCCATAGTTGCTTGACCTTTCTTTAGACTTTCTCTTTTAAACCTAAAAATTTCACTTAGTTTAAATTGTGAGTAGACTTGAATTTATTTTGTAATAATCAAACACTTGATTAGGAGAACTTTTGGGTTAACAATCTTTCATTTTATGATAATAAAACTAAATTATCTAGGGAAGAGACTCTACTCAATAGATGGATAAATTAATCAAGTAAAACTAAACAAGTGTGTAAAGATTTATGAAAAAATTGAAAATAGTAGATATAAGTGCAAAAACATCCATCCAACAATCATCTAATAACTAAACAATTGCCATAGAATGTGAACAACCAAAATATCCATCAAATATATATCAAAAGCAAAGTAATTAACGTGTCCAAAGCAAGTATAAGCAAAACATATCAAAAAGTATATCTATCTAACAAAGTCCAAAATGCTTCAAAATGTATCCTTGGTCCCTAGATATGTATGTGCAAATATATCTCCCCATTTGACAACATCAAATCGAGGACAAAAACACTGTAAGGTCAACTCAAGGTTGAGGAGGTGGAGGTGGAAACAAGGAGTAGAGATAAACAATCATTTTCTCATGCCGAGTTATGGAAGTTGCTTGATAATGGTCCAATTTTACCGTGAAGGTCATTTGAAACTCCTCAAGCTGAGTAATGAAGGTCACTTGGTACTGGTCCATGCAATCCTTAATGGAATAAAAACAATGATCATTGATCAAGACCAACTCCTCCATCTAAGTACCGAAAGAACTAATTTGAGCAAATAAATCCACCCAATGTTGCTCAACTGATAGAAAGTCTGTGGGGTGGTAAACCTTACAACACGAAGTGAAGGCTCCTCAATGAAGACAGATTCAATATATAATGTCTCCTCAATAGGTATAGTCCGCTCAAATTGGGAGGTCTAGAAGGGTTCATCTGGATGCTCAGTATGAAAAGGCTTCTCAGTCTGCATCACCTTAGTACCATGGTCCTGCAGGAGCTCTTTAGTCTCCATACCGTTGATCTCATCCTCATTCTCAATCCTCTCTTCACAAACCTCTTGACTACCATCTCTATTGCAAACCCAAGACTCGTTATCTAGTTTCTCAAAGTGGATACGATTTATGGATTTTGCATTATATGTCTCATAGATGGTAAGGAGCTACACATCCTTCTTAGTCTTAAAGTCAACCCCAAATTCCTTAATCTCCTCGTCAAAAAATGTTCCTAAGGGAGAACTTTAGACTTGTGCTCGCAGTAGTGCTTCATATGCTATATAATGATGAAATCTGAATTCATCTTCGTACCAGTCAGGATGAAGTCAATAAAAAATGCCTCGTAGTATGAGACATCATCCTAGTGTCCACCTCAAGGAATAAACATATGGCTAATCATATGGTGGAGAACCCGACTGATCAATATAATAGCATGAACATGTGGCTTGGCAGTCATTGCTAGTGTCATGAGGAAGCGCGCATAACCTTTGAACAGCTTGGCTGACATTAAAATCATCCAGAGTTAGTTAACCTTTGGTCTCAAAGAGACACAAGCTAGTACGAGGGATGTCCAAAATCTGGAAAATATCCAAACCGTGCAACTCAATTGAAATCCCTTAGATCATAGAGATAATCAGCCCGCTCATATCGTACCTTATGTTCAAGTAGAACATGTGAACCAATGTTGAGTACATAGGTTCTTAATAGGTAATAACTGACAGCCATCCCATTAGCCTAAAAAGTTCATCAAATTGAAAGTAGGCTAACTAAACAAAATTGACGTTTCATCCCAAAACCATTTTTCGAGTAGAGAACAATGTCACATTTGGTACTCATCTACAGTGGCAAAACTTTAGGTGTCAAAATAGGCCTTTCACCTTATATCAGCTTTCGAACCCTTAGCTAGGTGCTTTTGTTGCGCCTTGGAAATAGCAACACCTCGTTAAGGTGCCATAGAAAATGAACAGTCACATTGCTAAGAATAAGGCCTAATGAGAAGAGGGCAAAAGCGAAGAGAGAAGATGAAAGCACAATATATGACGTGCAATAATCTTGGAAAAAGACATTATAAAATATTCAAAGCATGTAAGTACGATCAAGATCATTTCAAAGTAAAATTACCTCTAATTCTCTTCTAATTTCAATAAAACGATCTTCATTAAGGGTTTTATGAAAATATTAGCCCATTGATCTTTGGTGCCCACAAATTTTAATGTGATGTCATGCAAAAAAAGAAAAAAGTAATTCATAAATTCAATAGCCATATTACTTTTTTTTTCTTTTAATGAATAATGAAGTCTCTTGGGTTTGTGCCTATCTAGGTTACTGGATTTCTCTATTATATCTAAATACTTAACCTTACTTACACAATAACTTTGCCCAGGAAAATCAGATAAAGAGTTACTACAACTTTTGTAGTATTTTGAGTATCATTCTTAGCGATTGACCTTTGGAAATTATCAATACTAAGATCAAATGAGTTGCATTTACTTAAATACTAAAATAAAAATAATATATGAATTGATTTTTATGGAATATAATTAAATAAAGAAAATTAAATTAATAATGGTATAAATATTGATTTTTAATTTAGAGGGAACAAAGGTTTCTTAAATAGGGTAATCTTACTGTTTTCAAAATTTTTGGTCATTCATGATTAACTTGAGCTTTATAACTTAGTATTGCATCTGAAATATGAGTTTTACATTTTAAATTAGATTCCTAAATACCATCAAGTGAATGAAATTGATTGTAGGAAAAACTAAGATAACTAATAATCAAGGTTGTCAAGAATCACTAGTATTGGGTAAATACTGTAGTGTATCATTCCCCAATCTAACAAACAAAGAGAGAACTAAAGATTCATAAATTGTAGTCCAAACCATTCATTAATCTCATTATTTTAATTATTTACCCATAATTTATTTAAGTTTCTAACCCTTAGGTTTCCATGTTTCATGCCTTTAGAATAGCTTGTTAAGCCTTCATGGGAGTGATGTTACATTTATAATCCATAATAGAGCAAAAATACATGTATTTGAATATAAAAAAAACTAAAAACAATATATAAAGTCAAAACCAAAGGAAACAAATCAAACCTATTGCCTTTTTCCACCAAAAACCTCAAAACTCTCTAAGAGGGTTCATATAATAAACCCAATAACTTAACACACGACGCACCTTCATTGGCCATTTATTACACAAAAAAATCAAAACAACTTACAAGATTTAAAATATTACGAATTCTAAATTGATATCTTTATTTTCAAATTGGATGGGAGTATTTGGAACTCATTTCAATATATTTCAAAGCTTAAAATTTGATCACCAGTGGTTGAGTTCAAAATTGGAGTGAGTTTGAAATCATAGGTGAGAAAAGTAGTTGAATTCAAAATCTAGGGAGGTGTTTTTGAAATTCACTACTCATTTCAAACTCACCCACTGCCCATGTTGATTCACCAGGTTTTCGGGTTTGAAACGAGTGCCTCTTATTCAAAATAGGTAGGGGGAACTAAGCTTTTGCCAAAAGCAGCTTTGGATTTCTTTAGGTTCTAAATTTTGAATTCAAGTTATCAATTTTGAACTCACCTTCATTCCTTGCTTATTTTGCTTCAAATGTACATAATTTCCTTGTTTCAACTCCAATTTGTAGATCATTTGAAGTGTTAGATTCCTAACTTCTCGATCTTTAAAATGACATATAACCTAATCAAAATGACATCAAGAAGTGCTCAAGATTTTACCTTAAATTTAGAGCATTTGTTGCTACTAGATTTTGAATTCCAATTCCTATGTTTGAACTTCAAGTTATAGCCTCCATTTCTCATCTCCCATGCCATGAATTGCTCCATTTTCATTTATCAAAACTCTCGTCATGTTTCACACTTTTGGAGCTCATTCTAAGAATATTTAGTCTTTTCTTTATTATAGTTGAAAATGACTTCTTCAACTTCATCCTTTAAACATAAGATTTAACTCAAGACATATGTTAAATACATTGCTAAGGTCTTAGCAACAATTTAGGTTTAGTTGGGTGAGCTAAGTTTTTATATTGAATAATTCATTCTCTATATGTGCCGGCATTAAAGTATAATTTATAGCTCTAATCATTAGGCCTCCTACACTTTTGGATTATTTTTGTACTTGCATACTTGAGTTTGCACTTTTAGAATGAGCATATATTTTTGGGTAGTTTACTTTTATGCTTGCACGCCTAAATCTATACTTTTGGATTATTTTTGTGTTTGTACATTTATGCTTATACCTTTAGATTATTTTTGTGTTTAAACGTTTGGGATTGCACTTTTGGATTGGAGCTGCGCTTTTGGGTAGTCCATTTTTGTGTTTGTATGTGTGGTTGCACTTGTGGATTGTTTTTGTGCTTGCACACTTGGGTCTACGTACACTTTTGGATTGAACCTGTGCTATTGGACAATCCAATTCTGTGCTTGCATACTTGGGCCAACACTTCTGAATTATTTTTGTGTTTGTACGTAAATTGGGGTCTACACTTTTGAATTGGAGATGCGCTTCTAAGCCATTAATTTATGTGCTTGCATGCTTGAGCCCGTACTTTTGAACCTTTCTTTTTCTTTTTCTTTTCAATTATAAATCATAATAATAAAAAAAATCTCCATTTAATAGAAACAAAACTATTTTTATTTCAAATAAATAATTATAAATAAAGGACGAAAACAAATCTTATCTAGCTTTTATAACAATGTAAAATAAAATTATAATTGAGATAAATACCTAGGAGATCTCTATAGCTTGAATTACACAAGTTTCTAATTATTGGTAGTTTTTTTTTTTATGAAATTATTAGAGTTTTTTATTACTTGATCCTCCAAACTTTAGATATAGACATGAGCACTATGAAAAACTTCATCAAGAGAAGAAAATAGATATAGACCTCAAACATTTTGGAAAAGGATTTCAAATTGAATTCGCCCTTTTTTTTTTATCAAATTTAATTCAAAAACAAATTTTGAATTTTAAAGATTTTTATTTATTTATTTTTATCCTATACGTGTAAGGTTAATTTTAAAAAAATATTTAAATTCTACCACCGAAGATTACTTTCTCAAGTGAGTCCAATCATGACGAGGCTCCTGTTCAAGGCCAGCATGGCCCTATCTCCACCATAAATACCCATTGTACACCGTTGACTTTCCAAATAAAGTTTTGCATTGGACCACCAGGAAAAATCATTTCGTCCGATCATCACTCTCAATACTGTAATGTATCAGAGATTCATGGACATTTTGCACAGAAAGAAAATGTCCTTCTCAGTGTGCATGTCAGATATTTACCTTTCCAGGCTCACTGATCTTGCATAGAATGATTATTCACGTCTTCTCATTATAAAATCGTGAACAAATTTACTTGAGACATTTCCAAATCCCATGATTCCATTCGATATTCTCGGGCCCCAGAGTGTTTGAACCACAAAAGATACATTATGTTTATTCAATCAATATATATATGTATATAACATATGTGTTGGTTTTCTTCAATATTAACTGGAATCATTATTTGTAATTTATGTCCTTTCTGAATCTAAAAATTGTCCATGCATTCCGTTTTTAAAATTTTTGGGTATTCCTAAAAGCCTGAAAAACACTGTTCTGAACAAAATATAATCAATTGATGTTCTTTTAACCAATTGGGTGATGTTGTATCAGCAGCATCATTAGAGTGATAAGAAAGCTACTGAAGGCTTGATTCAAAACTAATTACTTGAGAAATTACCAAAGAATCGTTTTCTTTGTACAAGTTCATGATGATCCATCCTCAAACTTTGTCCAGTTTAATGATGCCACAATAGCTAAATTACAGATAGATATTTTGAGGATAAAACATGGAACAGCTAGCTTCATTGAATGAAACAAAAATCACTGGACTTTTGTAAACAACCATATTCTTTCATGGTGATGGAGACAACACTGATAGATTCCATGTCTTAGGATCACACAGTTCACAATTCTTATCATCAGAATGGAACTACACAATAGGAACCACTACCCAGGATGGAGAATAAATTTCCTTAGTGGCTGTGCCAACAGCAATGTTGGCGGCTTAAAGAAATTGATGTTTGCCCTTGCATTTCATGTGTCATCCACTACTACATGTAGTGGGATTATAAGGTTTTAGCTAAATGGGACAGGTAGGGCAAGCATGCTTAGATTTAGAGAGCATCTAAGGATTTGGTGTCCTTAGAAATGAGATAAAGGCTATACACTTCACGTGAAGTGGTCTCTGTGTCTTTAGTTTTGTATAGGCAAACTGGAAATTAGGAGGATACCATTGTTCACCAAAAACACTTCATTCTTCTCAAACTTCTTTTTCCTCTTTTTGGAGTAATCCAGGCAGTAGGGGGGTCCCTTTCCAAAATTGAACCCAGGGTCGATCTACATGGATATTTAGGATTCTCATATGCAAAATCACTTGTTTCTTTACAAATTTTTCTATTTAACTTTTCTTATGTCTCTCAGGGTGATTGATGTCACAGTGTAGCTACATTAAAAATTTTATATAAACAATAATGGCATAACAAGCCAAATTAATAATTATTGGTTGATGACTTGGGCCCACATAATGCCCCAAATAGTGATTGGATGACATGAATCCAAACGAGTTGAGCTATACCCATTAAAACAAATAACATTCAATTCAATCTACAGTGATTTTTACCGAATAATAATTCAGTAGTCCAAAGTAAGCCATCCAAAAAACGGCTTATCAGATCATAATAATATAGTCCAACATGAGAGCTGATCTTGATTGTAGCTTAGCGATAAACCGGAAGTATAGTAAAAAAAAAAAAGCAAATTATTTTGACCAAGAAATGTTTACAACTGTAAAAATATTGGAGATGGTGGGCAGGGATCTGAATTTCAAGGAAGAAGAGAGCTAGAGAGGCCGCTTTATACAGATAATGATTTAATTGTTTGGAAGGATGTGAACAAAGCGTTAGAGGAAGTGACATAGTCTCTGTTGTTGTTTTCTTAGCCACTCTTCAATCATTCCATCCGGAGACCTTGGCCTTTCTGTTCTCTTTCTATAAACACGCACAAACACTCTTAAAATGCAAGCCACTCAAGTCATATATTTATCTCTTCCCTTGTTTTCAAGCCTCTTTTCATATTGAATTCTAAATAAATATCTATCTTGGCACATACTCTCCCTTGTATTGTGTCTTGCCCATAATGGATTTGGGTGCTTCTACGCTCCTGTGCCCTCCATTGGAGCTCACAGATAAGAAAGAACATGGGGTTTCTCCATCTGACTCATCTTTTTTTAAAAAACAACCCAACATTCCTATGGAATTCATTTGGGCAAAAGGGGAAGTGGGTCATGCTCATGAAGAGCTCAGAGAGCCGGTGGTGGATCTTGAGGGGTTCTTTTCAGGTGATGAGGTGGCTACACAGCATGCTGCCATGCTTGTTAGGTCAGCTTGCTTGAACCACGGCTTCTTCCAAGTGATCAACCATCGGGTCGATCCACACCTCATTACTGTTGCACATGACCATATGGAGGCATTTTTTAAGCTGCCATGGTCCAAGAAACTGAGGGCTCAGAGGAAACCTGGTAGTCTATGGGGTTATTCGGGTGCCCACGCTGATCGTTTTTCATTGAAATTGCCATGGAAGGAAACCTTATCTTTTGGTTTCCATGAGAATGGCTCTGAATCTGTTGTGGAAGATTTCTTCAAGTCCACCTTAGGGGAAGAATTTGAGCAGACAGGGTAAGACTTACAGATATATAGTAGATAATGTGCATTTCTAATTAATTATAAGTTAATATCTATATATGCACTATATTGTGTTCTTACGTTCACAAACAACACATATGAACTTTGCTTTCTTGTAGATTAGTCTATCAAAAATATTGTCAAGCGATGAAGGACTTGTCCCTCGTCCTGATGGAACTTTTAGCCATCAGCTTGGGAGTAGATCGCTTACATTATAGAAAATTCTTCGAAGATGGTAGTTCTATAATGAGATGCAACTACTATCCACCTTGCCAAGAGCCAGGCCTCGCCTTTGGCACAGGACCACATTGTGATCCAACCTCCCTGACCATTCTCCATCAGGATCAAGTTGGAGGCCTTGAAGTCTATGTGAACAACAAATGGAGGACCATCCGCCCTCGATGCGATGCCCTAGTTATCAATCTTGGTGACACATTCAAGGTGGGTTTCTCAAAATGCATATTATATATATTCCTTGTTTTCTTTCGTTGCATGATCTTCAAGGTTTCAATACATGGCTTACCGGTGTGAGCATTTTATGCTAGTAGCTAAAGTACTATTGGACTCCATGGCAACCTCAAAACACAAATGCATGGCTAGCCAGTTGGTATAGTGGAAATTGTCCTTTTAAGCTTATAATTTAAAGGGGAACTTTAGTTGGAGATCATGATGACGCAAATGTTTTCAACATCTAATTATCATTTCTCCGCAGCAAGATTGAAATTACGTTAGAAAATGTTTTTTTATTAAAGTGCTTTTAGGGAAAATATCTTTTTGAAAGCATTTTTAAGAAAATCATTTATTAAATATATATATTTTTTTAATAGTATAAACGATTTTTTTAATATTATAAAAAAATTAAAATATTTCTTAAATTTTATTAAATATCCAATTTTTCTTTTTTTTTTTAAAAAATACTTTTTAAACTAAAAACAATTCATTAACTCTTAATTTTGTTTCCTTGTATCATCCCTTTTATAAAGATCAGTTGAAGTCAGCCCTCCTAAAGAGCGTACAATCATTCGAGTGTAGCAAGATTAATTGGACCACGTAGCAAACACATTCTCAAGTGAGATCATTTAACAAATAACAGCCAGCATTTTCCCTCTCTCTCAACTTTTCACATCTACAGATATGTTTGCCTACATCCTGGGAAACATAAAGATCAATGAGATCTGATCCTCCATTATAAAAATGCGTTCCAACAATGTTTTTGCAAGGAATGGATTGAACCATGAGAAAAGAAAAGATAGCCTCTGATCCTATATGTGGTACGAGTCTAGGTTGAGCTGATTTGGACCCCACAAGTAGCCAGCTGGGTTGGTTGACTAGGGTAACTTGGTGCATTATCTTCATCTAAGCCAATTGTTGATACATCCCAAAACGACAACTGTCACAAACTCAGTGTCCAAAGTCTAAAAGTATCCACAGTTTAATGTGGGGAAGAGCATATAATTTGAAATGGATGTACTGTGTTGATAAGGTGCCATGTCCTGAGGCTAATTTTTTAAACGTTTTTTGTTGGATGGTGTAGGCACTATCTAATGGAAGATACAAGAGTTGCCTTCACAGGGCTGTGGTGAACAGGTACAAGGAGAGGAGATCACTGGTGTTCTTCGTGTGCCCTAGAGAGAACAAGGTGGTGACTCCCCCACACGATCTTGTTTGCAGAGAAGGGACAAGGAAGTACCCGGATTTCAAATGGTCAGATTTGCTTGAATTCACACAAAAGTACTACAGAGCTGACGATGCTACCCTCCAAAACTTTACCAAATGGCTTCTATCCTCCAATCCTCCTAACCACCACTAGTCTACCTCATTTTCTATCCTCCTTATCTACCTAATCTCTATCTTTGGTGTTATTGGTTCGCATCTTATCTTCTTTTGAGGGGTTTATTATAAACAATTCCCCAAATTAATCAAAAGTGGCTGCTCATGTCTCCTTTGAAAGGAGTTTCTCTTAATATAGAATGTGGAGCAATAAGACAGCAACGCGGATTACACATGGAAACAATTGAGAGATCTGTGAGTGGAGAGTAAGTTGGGAGAACAAAATTCAGTATTGTTCTTGATAATTTAGTCAACCACGATAAATTCCTTGGTTCAAGATGTTCATTTTCAAGTATTAAAAATATTGCAGTTGAGTGGGATATGGCGGGATGTAACACTTGGTCAAGTGCTATGGACCGTTCTCTTTCTTTATCCAGTGAAAAGGATCCAGACTAAACATCTTGTCATACAGTTAAGATCATCAAATAGCTGTAGAAATTAAGAGGCTTGATTTCATGAACTGATTTGTTTCTCACAGCATTATACTAATGTTTTTCACAAATATATTTGCAACTCGAAGTACTAATTAATGACCATCAAGGCCAAAGCTAGAAATTGAATTGGGCATACATATTCATGATCTGAATACAACTAATCCATCATCACCTAAATTAAAAATTAGAATTTTTACGGATCATCTGCCTCTAGCGTCTCAATTATAGTCGACTCTTCTTGAATCTGCACGTACAGTAAACATCATATTCCCTACTTATACCTCTCCTGCCACAATTGGTATATGGGATGATGTTCTCAAATGTCCATAACATCTACCATGTTTTCTTAATTCCGTACTAGGTTTTATTTTGTAGAAAAATTATGAACAAGTTAAAATGTCAAGCCAAGAGTACTTTTCTAACCTTTTTCCCTTGCAATATTCTACAAGATAATTGTTTTTTACATCATTGGAATAAGGTACTCTTATCACGTATAATTAATGATAAGGATATAAAATAGTAATGAATAAAAATATTCATTTGACTTACCACGTTGTAAAAATTGTGTCAACTCATTCATGTGGTGTTTGTGGGACCTATTATTTTTGTCTTTATTTCACCACTCTCCACATGTCAATTCCAACCAATTTTTCCTTATTTAACCAATTTTGAATTTTTCATTTTTTTTTTAAACTCTTGTATAAATAATCTAAAATCAACATTATTATCGTTTTTAAATTATAAATAAAAAATACCTTAATGATTCCAAAACTATTTTGAAAAATACCTTTTTCTTTTTTAAATATGTTAATTTAAATGAATAAAAATTATCTTTTACATTTAAAAAGTAAACAATTTAATGATTAAAACACTATTTAAAATAAACATATTCACCATTTTCTTTTCTTTTATACTAAAAAACATTTATTATTATTATTATTTTTTTACTATTTTAAAATAAAAAGTTTAAATTTTCTTTTAATATTTTTCCTTCTTTATTTTAATAATGTTTTGAACATGACTTTTAGTAATAAGTTATATGAAATGTTGCAAATTTATCTACTAAGGATTTTTTATTTTTTAATGATTTGAATTCATTGAAAATTTATCAAAATAAAAAAAGAAAGAGAGAAAAAGAGGATGGATGAAGAATATTTATTTTAAATATCCAACTAAAATAAGATGTACAATGTATTTACACTAAATATACAAGGTAAATGTATTAACTATGCAAATGTGTATCAGATGACCTTCCTTGAAAGAATTCAACTGATTTTCAAAAACTTGTTCGCTCATTTCTTTTTGCCTAGAATGAGGGACATTTCACAGACACATTGCTTGATGACAAACTTATCTCATGCATTTTTTTGACATCGTACATGTCCATTTGATTACCTACCCTACTAATGATGAATATAGGAACATAAATTTAGTTCAATTTTTCCCATTTTCCTTGAATCATGACAATGGAAACATGATTAACTCACTCATATGCATACATTGCGTTCTAAGTCTATGAAATTTGTATAGGTGTACAAGGTATTCACATTAAGTGTGCAAGGTAAATGTACTAACTATACAAGAGTGTACAAGGCTACATTCCTTGAAGGAATTCAACCGATTTTCAAAAACTCACTTGCTCATTTCCCTTTGCTAAGGATGTGAGACATTCCACAGATACATTTCTTGATGACACACTCATTCTATGCATTTTTTTTTACATCACACATGTTCATTCAATTATCTACCCCACTAATGATGAATAGGAACATAAATTGGATTCAATTTTTCCCATTTTCCCTTAGTCATGACAATGGAAACATGGTTAACCCACCCATATGCACACATTGCATTCTAAGTCTATAAAATTTGTGCAAGTGTACAAAGTAAATGTACTAACTGTACAAAGCTGTACAAAGCTACCTTTCTTGAAGGAATTAGGTTGATTTTCAAAAACTCACTCGCTTATTTTCCTTTGTCAAGGATAAGGGACATTCCATAAATACATTGTTTGATGACATATTTATTCCATGCATTTTCTTGACATCGTACTTATTCATTCGATTACCTAACCCATTAATGATGAATAGAGACATAAATTGGGTTCAAAATTTTCCCTTTTCCCTTAGCTATGACAATGGGAATATGGTTAATTCACTCATATTCACACATTGCATTCTAGGTCTATGGAATTTGTGCAGGTGTATAAGGTATTTACAATAAGTGTACAAGGTAAATGTACTAACTATACAATGATGTTACAAGGTTACCTTCCTTGAAGGATTTCAACTAATTTTCAAAAACTCGCTCGACTCTAATTTCTAAATTTCATCATCCAAAATTTATAATTTCATTTTTTGTTTTTTATAACCTATATAATTTAAATTTTCCGAAAACTATCAATTTATCCTCAATGTTTTCCTATTAAATTGCACATATACTCTTTTTCCAACATATTTTTTCAAATTTTCCTTGTATCTTTAAAATTAAGTTTATATTTATGAATTTTAATATTATTGAAAAAAAAAAATCATAGTCTTAGACTTAGTGTAGAATGCATTACTCAAAATTTGATATATATTGTGATTTTAAAATTAACTTCTACTCTATACGTATTTTTATTAATTCATCATAAATACTAATACAAGATTACACAATGCAGTTGCACCCTTATTGTGAATCTAAGCACATGCTAAATAAAAAATAAAAAATAAAAAGTGAAGGAACAAATAAAATTACATGGCAACTACTTAGTTGCATGCCCACATTATCAAAGACATTCTAAAAAATTCTTTCCCATAATGCTAGGAATTAGAATGCCCAAGTTTCAGGATGAAAATCAAAGTCTCACAACTCTAGTTGCAGTTCTTCTTCACTTGTAGATCTATGGACAAACTTGTTGAGTCTATCACACATATTCACTTTGTTCCAATGCTAAAAGTAGAATCCCCAACATGCCAAAAAAGAAAAGCCCAAAAATAGTTCCCATCCTCATCCAAACAAGCCAATTTTCTCAAGAAAAAGCTAATGAAAATGGCAAACACAAAACCAAATACAAAATTAATCAAAATGATGTAAATGTACTTGAGTAAGAAGCATATGGAAAACTGAATTCCCAACAACCGAAAAACTTGCACTGGTGAAGGTTTTGATGCCGACGAAGAGGAAAATGGTGACAGTGAGGAACACGACGATGTCGGCTACCAAAATGACAATAATAGGACTTCAGGCTCCTTTGGGGATATTCGCATGGCTATAGCAACGTCTACGACAATGACGACCACCAAGATCCAGAGTAGATGATGACGATTAGGGTTTCGAATCGTTTAGGGCTTTGGCGTCTTCAATTCTTCAAAAAAAGAAAATTAATAGGGGAAATATTTTAATTGTCAAACTTGGAATCCATTTTGCAAATTGTATTTCTAACAAGATTTTATTTTATTTTATTTCCAACTCAACTAAGGGCATTTTCGAATTTATGAAATGTCAATATTTTTTATCTCAATTTGCAAGACTTTGCTGGGTTTTGGGTCCGATTATACAAGTTAGGAGGACTTAAGGTTAATTTTCAGACTCATCTAGGTTTAAAACACAATTCTTCCTATTTTACATACCCAATATATGAGATTGGGGATTCTGATGTGACCATTGACAAGCTACCTCGTTTATTTTTAGGCATATTAACAGCAGTGTTAACAGTGCAGTCAAATCTCTAATAGTTTAGACCATACCAATTTATACATTATTGTGTAAGTGAAATAGTATAATTCATTTTGACTTCTATCTTAAGTCCTGTTGATTTTCCTGCATGGGTTTAGGTTTTCAAATCACATAATGCATTGGTACACACAATATCTATCAAGGACAGATCCATCTGCCCACCTGATAATGCAGACTTGGACCACCCTGACCCTTTCTTGGTGAACCAGCTGACCTTATCTTACAGTGGTTTAACCCATTTAATAACTGCATACTCCAAAGTACAAAGTTGAGAGTCGAGACACTCGAAATCTTTTGTGGTTGGCATTGGTAAATGTGGGAAGCAGATACATTTTCCCAAGTCCCATCTCAATTAATACTTCACTGAAAAACAACCATGCAGGTTGTTAAATGATGTTTGCTATGCAATAACAGTACTCCTCGCCATGGATGTGATATGTTTAAGTTACTGCTTTAACTCTTTGGAAATGGGTGTTCATGGAATGATTAAGTCTCATTACAAGCTTTTGCAATGGTCAAGTTCTAAGTGATATAATAGTCTAGTTTGGTCATGGATTTGAATTACAAAACTATCATATTGAAGGAGAGAGATTCTGGAGGGTATCTATCACGTTTAATCGTGACTTCAAAGAAGCTTACAGATTTGATTCTGCATGGTAAAAGAAGGTAAAAGACATTCAGAAATGATGGACATTGACAGCACATTAAATACTGCCATTTGATACCGAATGCAATGAGGATCCATCCAGCGTATAACGACACAGACTGATCTCAAAACAGAGATATCTACACGTGGGATGTTGTTGTGCTAGTGTAAGGACAAGAAATAGGGGTCAAAGGAGGGGCCAAAACTAAGGACAAATCAATCCCATTTCTTTCAACAGTCAAATTGGGCAGTATCAGAGACAAACAACCACAGTTGTCTGGATCCATATTGAACCCAGAAAGAACCAAAGGGAAAGATTTAGAAGAGGGGTCATCCACATCATTTGTACGCCACTGCCGACAGTAGGTGCAACATCCTCCTGTGGGAGATCTTGTACATCTTCAGTGTATTTTGTTTCATTACATGTGTCAAAATCTCAAGAAAAAAATATAATTATGGCAATTTTTTTAAGTGTTGTCCGCTTGTGTTGTGGCTTGTTACCATGATTTGTGGGTTGGAATCATTATTGATTTCGGTTCCAGGTGGCGTGCCATAGTTCACACAATCTGAATTGAGAGTGATCAACTTGAAATGTATAATGATCATCGCTTTATATATATATATATATATCCTGATGGTGCCCACCAGCTACAGCCTTATCAGTTGGAGATCGAACTCAATGTTTTCGCCCATTGTGGGACAGATTATGATAGATTTGGAAACTGGTACTAATCATTGAAATGAATACTAATTAAGTAACCAAGGTAGGGTTACAGTACATAATGTATCCAAAGAACGTTTGTTTTTTCCTTTTGACATACACTTGGAGCCACTACGTTTCCTAATCAGTGATGAATTCAGACCTACTGTTTTGGGGCTACTGCTCTTGGTCTGAAAATGTGTGGGCGTGTAGCATGCAAGATCAACATAGTCAACCATAGGGTGAGGGTTCAGCTAGGCTTCATTGATCATAAGTTCTTATTTTTACAATTGATTGACTCCATGAGATGATGACATACATCACAAAGTAGTTGAGGGGCATTATATGGAACTTATTTGAGGGAGGCCAGAATAATATCAAATTCTTAATAGGTGGTAAAGTAGTTAATTACCTGAAAACTTAAGATTATGGTTCAATTCCCACTACCTACTATATTTTTAGCAAAATTTCAGGTGCCCCTAGGCACTCCCACTGCCATGATCATTTGTCTTTTCAGCTTGGAGAGCTTGATGGTATACCATTATAAGTGTGGCAAGCAGATCTCAATGCAGGAGGCTATGATGTTTAGATTGATCATAGTATCATTTTGAACGACCTATTATTCCTATTCATAGCGTGACAAAGCAAACCTCGCACAGCAGCCAATGGTCTCCTCTACAATGCCTGGACTCGTTGCAATTGTATGGTAACATCATGGATTCTTAATTCTGTTGCTAAAGATATTGCAGATAGTCTTTTATACATCAATACAGCCTTTGAGATTTGGGGTGATTTTCGCGATCAATTCCACCAAAGCAATGGTTCTCGAGTTTTTCAGATCAAAAAACACCTTGTTGCTCTGCATCAAGGATCTCTTGATGTCAGTTCTTACTACACACAACTCAAAACCCTATGGGATGAACTCAAGGATTTTCAACCGGTACCTGTTTGTCATTGTGGCGCAATGAAACCTTGGCTGGATTATCAACAGCAAGAATATGTTATGCAGTTTTTTATGGGTCTCAATGAGTCTTACGGTCAAATTCGTACTTAGATTCTGATGATGGATCATCTGCCTCACATAACTAAAGTTATCGCTCTGGTGGTCCAAGAAGAACGATAATGAGCTATTCATCTTAGGATCTCTTCTTCTTCAGATTCCTTGGTCTCTAGCAACGAAGTTTTTCCTTCTTCAGTTTCATCTTCTGCTGTCAATTTCACTCCTAAACCCAAACGAGATTGTCTTCTCTGCACCCATTGTGGTTTACAAGGTCACATTGTTGATAAGTGGTACACACTTCATGGTTATCCTCTTGGATACAAGGTCAAACCCAAATCTTCTTCAATCCAAGATAAGGCACATCAGGCTTCATCAACCATTACTAAAGAATCTGCAATTGACACATCTGATTCTCCACTAACCGTGTTAACTACAACTCAGTGCCAACAACTCATTACCCTTCTAAGCTCACAGCTCCAACACAGCTCCCGTGCTCCTTCGGAACCTGAACATACTGATTCATCTGTCTCCAGCTTTAGTGGTATTTTCTTTCTTTCCTCCACTTCACACTTACCTTCCTTTCCATCCACTTCTTGGGTTTTGGATATAAGTGCTACACACCATGTTTGTTGTTCCTTGAGCCTTTTTACTTCATCTGTTTCAACAGAAAATTCTTTTGTTACTCTTCCTAATGGTCATATTGTTCCAATCATTCGAATCGGTTCTATGCATTTGTCTGATCATCTTATTCTTGATAATGTCCTATTTGTTCCCCAATTTCAGTTTAATCTTCTTTCCATTAGTACTCTTACACAACATCATCACTACTCCGTTAATTTTCTCTCTGAATCTTGTGTTATTCAGGATCATTCTCGGGGACAAATGATTGGGATAGGTAGCAGACAAGGCAATCTTTATGTTCTGGATTCAACCAGTTTATTGTCCAAACTATCTAAAGTCTTAGCGAGTTGTAATATTGTTTCTTTTTCACAAAGTGAATTGTGGCATTATAGAATGGGGCATCCCTCTTATGTCAAACTTCAAGTGTTGCAAAATGAATTACAAGTTTCAAATGTTTCATACCATTCTCCACATTGCTCAATTTGTCATTTGGCTAAGCAGCACTGTTTACCTTCTATTTCTTCTAATACTTTATTTGCTTCCCCATTTGACCTTATTCATTGTGACATCTGGGGCCCTTTTCATGTTATGACAATTGAAGGTTTTCGTTATTTCTTTACCATTGTTGATAATCGCACACGTTTTACTTGGGTATATCTTTTACGTGCCAAGTTTGATGTTCTAAGCATTTTTCCTCATTTTCTTTCCCTCGTCCACACTCATTTTGTTGTGTCCATTAAATCTGTCTGTTCAGATAATGCCCATGATCATTCCCCACTTTTCTGATTTTTTTCATGCAAATGGCATCATTCCCTTTCATTCTTGTGTTGATACACCACAACAGAACTCTGTGATTGAATGTAAACATCAACATATTCTTAATGTTGCTCGAGCATTGCATTTTTAGTCCAATGTTCCTTTAGCTTATTGGGGTGATTGCGTTCTCACCTCAGTTTACCTCATAAGCCACACTCCTTCCCCACTTTTACTGAACAAAACTCCTTTTGAACTTCTTTGGCAGAAAAGACCCGTTTACTCCTATCTTCGTGTTTTTGGTTGTTTATGTTATAGTTCCACTCTTAATCGACATTGCACCAAATTCTCGCCTCGTGCTACTCTATCCATTTTCCTTGGCTATTCACCTGGTTATAAAGGCTACAAAGTGCTTAACTTATCCACAAATACTGTGCTCATTTCTAGAGATGTGGTCTTCTATGAATTCATTTTTCCTTTCACCACTACTCATTCACAATAGCCTTCTTTTGCTTTGTTCTCTGAAAGGGTGTTGCCATTTCCTCCCAATCCCTCTTCTCAAATTTATGTTTCTCCTGAGTCCACAGCAACAGTTCCCACTTCATCTTCTTCTTTTCATCCTGTTCATGCCACTAGAGCACCTGCATATCTCCGTGATTACCACTGTTATTCCATCCCACAATCTTTTTCCACTTCCCATCCTTTATCTGTTGTTCTTAGTTATGACAGATTGTCTACTTCCCATAAATCTTTTGGTATGGCTCTTTCATCTCATGTCAAACCAACAACCTTTTCCCAGGCAGCTGCTATTCCTAAGTGGCAAGAAGCTATGTTTGCTGAGTTGCGTGCTCTAGAAGACAATGATTCCTGGTCCTTCGTTTCCTTACCCCTCGATAAACATCCAGTTGACTGTAAATGGGTGCATAAAATCAAATATCATACAGATGGTTTTTTAGAGCGGTATAAAGCCCATTTAGTGGCTAAGAGGTTTACTCAACAAGAGATTGTTGATTGCTTCGACACTTTTTCTCCTGTTGCTAAATTGGTGACTATTAAAGTACTTCTAACCTTAGCTGCAATCTATGGTTGGACCCTCACTCAACTTGACGTCAACAATGCATTTCTTCGGTGACCTCACGTAAGAAATCTACATGTCTTTGCCTCCTGGTTATCATCATGAGGGGAAGACTCTACCAGCCAATGTTGTGTGCAAACTCCACAAGTCCCTTTATGGACTTAAGCAAGCGTTAAGACAATGGTTTTCCAAATTTTCAAATGCTCTACTTGCTAATGGTATAAAATAATCTACTCCAGATAATTCTCTGTTCATCAAGAAATTTGGTGCTTCATTTACTGCTTTATTAGTATATGTTGATGATATTGTTATAGCTAGCAACAATTCTAGGCATGTTAAAGATCTCAAAAACTTCCTTCACAGTCAATTTAAACTCAAGGAGTTGGGAAGTCTAAAATACTTCTTGGCTCTTGACGTGGCTAGGTCCACCAAAGGGATTTCTCTCAGCCAACGCCATTACGCTCTACAGTTTTATCTGACACAAGTAATCTCAGGTGTAAGACCAGAAAAACACTCATGGATCCTAATGTCAAGCTCTCACAGGATGAGAGAGAGTTGCATGATGATCCAACCCCTTATAGACGAATGATTGGGAAGCTTCTATATCTCACTATCACAAGACCAGATTTGTCCTATGCAATAAATCGTTTGAGTCAATTTCTAGATAAACCAAGACTTCCTCATTTACAAGCAGTCCATAGAGTAATTCAATATCTCAAGGCAACAGTTGGACAAAGCCTCTTCTTCTCTTCTTTTTCAGCAGTTAAATTGAAGGGTTTCGCAGATTCTGATTGGGGAGCTTGTCCTGACACAAGAAAATCGATTAGTGGTTTTTGTGTTTTCATTAGAGACTCTTTAGTTTCTTGGAAATCATAGAAACAACACATAGTGTCCCGATCATCAGCGGAAGCCAAATATAGGTCCATGGCTAATGCCACATGTGAGTCGATGTGGATGTTTTCTCTATTCAAAGATCTACATATTGAACATCCCAATCCAGCTATATTGTTCTATGACAATCAAGATGCTTTACATATAACAGCTAATTCGGTCTTTCATGAGCAAACTAAGCATAAGCATATCGAAATCAACTGTCATCTTGTGCGAGAAAAGGTTCAGAATGGTTGCCTAAAAACACTGCATGTTGCTTCTCAACACCAAGTGGTAGATATATTAACCAAACCTCTTTTTCCAGCACAGTTCATGACTCTGCTAGCCAAGATGGGAATTCATAACATTTATTCTCCATCTTGAGGGACCTATTAGATATAGAAGGGTATTCCTATAATAAAATACTTATTTTCGGTTTTTGCTCTATCCTGTTTTTGTTCTATTCTCTATAAAAGGCCTTTTATATTTTCCTTTTCTTAGCTGAACAAGAGAGGATAAATTATATTTTTATGTCCCTTTTGTAATATCTTTCCTATTTTTGGGTTTCTATTTAGGGATAATTATGTTTTCAACCCATATAAGGTTGATAATTATAATAAAATCCTTCAATCACCCATAATTGATGATAAGGATACGAGATAGTAATTGACAAAAATACTCACTTGACTCATTTTTATCTTTATCCTACTACTTGTTATTATTCTTTCTTATTTAACTATTTTTGGATTTTTCAGTATTTTTTTAAACTCTTTTATAAATAATTGAAAATTTAACATTATTTTTTATTTTTAAATTATAAATAAACAAAAATTATATTAATGATTCAAATATTATTTTGGAAAATACTTTCTAAAAAAATATTAATTTAAATAAATAAAAATTATCTTTTACATTTTAAAGGTAAATAATTTAATGATTAAAATACCATTTAAAATAAATATATTCACTATTTTATTTTTTTTTATACTAAAAAGTATTTTAAAGTTTTTTTTTTACTATTATAAAATAAAAGGTTTAATTTTTTTTTTTAATCTTCTTCCTTCCTTATTTTAATAATTTTTTGAACATGACTTTTAGTAATAAGTTATATAAAATGTTTCAAATTTATTTATTAAGGATTTTTTTTTAATGATTTGAATTAATTGAAAATTTATTAAAATAAGAAAAAGAAAAAGAAATAAAGAGGATGGATGGAGAGTTTTTATTTTAAGTACTCAATTAAAATGTTTTCATATGACCTAATTTTAGAAGTTGATTATATTAATACACAGTAAAGATTGAATTTTTCTTATATAAAAAGATTGAAAGGTATATTTACTTATTTTAGATGAAAACAAGTAACTAAAAATTACATATATTATATTTGAGTTTGGTTTTAAAATATTTTTCTAGTTTTTATTTTTTATTTTTTTTATTTTTTTTTATTTTTTATTTTTAAAAATAATTTTATTTTCTATATTTATCCCTTTTTTAAAATACGTTTAATTAAAAAATGAAAACTATTTTTAAAATGAAAATTGAGAACATTGTTTAGTACTATTATTTTTATATGAAAAAAAAAATTATTTATTCATTTATTGCATCACTGTACAATTGTATTACACAACTGTATAAGGAAAATGTATTAAGTGTACAAAGATGTACAAAACTACCATTTGTGAAAGATTATAATAAATTATGAATCATTCCTTTATTTTTTTTATCACTTACGAATTGTGCATATATGTTATGCACTTTATTTAATTCCTGCATGGAAATTCCAATACTTTCTCCAATAATTATATTTGGGGAATTTTTTTTTTGACATTAAGTCATCCATCATCTTCTCAACTAAACCATTAGAAATATGGTTAAACACTCCTACGTGGACATGGACACATAACTTAGGAGGGATATGAAATTTGTGTCATTGTACAAGGGTATTACACTAATTGTATAAGGGAAATGTACTAATTGTACAAAGGTGTACAAGATTACCCTTTGTGAATTATTTTAATCAATTCTAAACCACTTTTTTATTTTCCTTGTCACCCAAGGGTTGTACGCCTATATCATGCATTTTATTTAACTCTCACATGGAAATTCTAATATTTTCCCCAATAATGATATTTGGGGAAAAAAATTGATCCTAAGTCATCCACCATTTTCTTAACCAAACCATTGAAAATATGATTAATACACCTATATGAACATATAACTTATGAGAAATATGAAATTTGTGTCATTGTACAATGGTATTATACTAACTGTACAAGGGAAATGTGTTAAGTGTACAAGACTCCCAATATGTTTTGTACAATTTTTAAACAACTTAAATTTGACATTAAAACGATTATTGATATTTTCTTTTTCTTTTTTTACTAAACTATGTCATTAAGACATTCCCTACAAAAATTAACACATAGGAAATAAAATTAAAATCAATCAGAAATGTATATTTTTACTATTTTGCCTTTATAAACATAATTTCATTGTTATCAATAGAGATTAAAAAAATCATATTTAAACAGAATTAAAAATAAACAAAAATGATTTTTATAACATTTTTATTTTTTAAAATCATTAATTTAAATTATGAAATTAGTTTTAAAATTAAAAATATTTGTTGTAATTATAGTTTTAAAGATTTCATGATTTTTATCTTATTACTTTGAAAAAATTGTTTTAATAAGAAAATATTTATTTTAATGATGTTAAATATTTAAATCTTTATTAAAAAATATTTAAGATTAGTATGGAGAGCAATTAGGTAATTTTGGAATTGAGAAATTTTGAATATTTTGAAGACTTTAATTCGCCAATTACCCTATTTACACTTTCAAAATTATTGGAAGATTGGTAAATTAGTATTAAAAATATTGCCTTCTTGATTAATATTATATATATATATATATGCATGTGAGTGTTTACATTATTTTCGAAATAATAAACACCATGTGTCTAATTTGCAAGTTAGAAAAAAAAAATTAATAATATTTTATGAGGTATTTAAAAGGTATTTATTATATATTCTATAAATTCGAAAAACTATAATATTTGATGATACCTAATTTACAAGTTAGAACAAATAAATAATACTAATATTTTATGAGGTGTTTAAAAATTATTTAATATATATGAGAAATAATATAAGTTTGAAATAAAGAATTATATTTAAAATTATAATTATATTTATCAAATTTTTTACTAAGATTATCTTTAATTCTTTTAATATATTTATACTCATTTATTTAAAAAATGAAAAACTATTTTTCTTTTTTTTTTTGTAAACATATTCTATTATCTTTCAAGTAAAAAATTAGATAAGTTTGAACGTCAATAAAAAAAAATAAATATCACTTTCAATAATTTTTAGATAAAATTTTATATAATATATTTTATTTGAAATTTAATTTCTAAAGTTTAACTAAAAAATTGTATTGACAATTTTTTTGTTGTGAGTCGAAATATTTGTATTAGTCTATCTAAATAAGAAAAATTATTAATTTAATATTAGAACTTCATATCTTAGTTATTTTTTTCAATAAATTTATCTTTTTAAAAATTTTAAAATAAAAAATTATAAATTATAAAGCTAAAAGGATATATATATATATATATATATAATAAAGTGAAGTGATAGTCAATTTTTAAAAATTTTAAAATATGATTAATGTAGAACATATAAAAAAAATAATTAAAAATAAGAGAAAAATATAAATGAAAGGGTAATAAAAAATTAAAATTAAACTAAAAGATAAAAAATATTTGGATGAAAAATTCTAAAAATTTTATCATTGCTTATAATAAGAGCAAAAAATTCAATATCTTTAAAAATGAAAAACAAAAAAACATTATTGATTTTTATTTGACATAAAATAGAAATATAGATTGGAAGAAAAAGAAAAAGAAAAGTTAGAAATGAGTAATACTTAATAGGGAATAGAAAAGGGAGAAAAAAAATACAAAAAAATTGAAATTTACACTCACTTGTACCTATGTAAGAGTTAAGGGTATTTTAGAGATTAATAAAAGACAATATATTTCATCTTAATTTTTATACTTTGTTTGGGTCTTGGGCTTAAATATGCATGATATATTGACCAAAACACAATTCTCCCTTCTATTTAAGGTGATATGTATTGTTAAATTCCCTTTATTGTACTAATTTTGAAGGGGTAAGTAGGACATGTCTAATTCTTTATATTTTTAAAATTTATAAAATTTTGTTAACCCAGTTCATTAGGAAAAAAAAAAGTTCAAAAAATGTTATTAATTGAACATATTTTTGTAAGGATCCGTAAATTAGTATCCCAAGTTTTCTTCTAGATGCCATGATTTCATGAGAATGAAGACAAATCCCCTTTTATACTATACATTGGATTGAAATGTAGTGTGAAAAATGGTTGGATGTGTCCAAACATCTCGTGGAATTGACTTGGTAAGATTGTAGGTTATTGACCCACTATCTGCAGCCCACCATTGAAATTAATACCTCGTCCAATCCTGTAGCCCAGTTGAAGTAAAATAGCATAAAGACATTATTAGTTCACAATATATAATCTAAAATAAAGTATACGACTATGTATAATCCGTGTAGACGAATTCAAATATTTGACATTAACGCTAAGTAATTGCTCAATGAGAAAAATCCAATGTGACACGTGTTGTCCAAAAGTTTAATTTAAACAAAATTGTACAGTGGTCAATGGTCGCCCGCTTAAATTAATCTTATATACTGCAGCTTACCCATTAGGGCCGCCATTCTACCTTCTACGGTAGTGTTTTAAAATGTGAATCATTATTATATGGAGAAAGAAAATTTTGATGAGCTCTCATCATTTGAATCATTCAAATGTTCCGCAGGAAAGTTTCAAATCCCTTTAAGAAATCAAATTCACTATATATAAATACATAACCAAAATGGATTCACAAAGGCATAACAAAAATCTTTCCCCACTGGTTCCAGAAAGAGAGAATCCATGGATTGTCACTGCATCAAGCTTATGCATGCTGTGTTGCTATGGGTGATTGCAGCAGCAGCAGCAGCAGCAGGAACAGCATCAGCCCAAACCATTGCGCCGGACTGCCAAGCTACATGTGGGGGCGTCACCATTCCATACCCGTTTGGCACAACGGAAGGTTGTTACTTGAACAGAAACTACTTGATAACTTGTAACAACACCTTCAGCCCTCCAAAACCATTTCTCCGGACCGGTAATATTGAAGTCCTAAACATATCGCTCGTTGATCATTATCTGCGCGTCCTCACCCCTGTAGGCAGTGATTGTTATAACGAGAAGGGCGGGCGTCGACAAGTCACTGCCCGCACTACTTTATCAAGGTTCCCCTTCTCAAATACGCGCAACAAGTTCACAGCCATCGGGTGCGACACCTTTGCAGTGATCATGAATGGTATGAATGGCCAAAGCATCTCAACCGGGTGTTTGTCCATGTGCGACAGTATCCAAAGTGTGACCAATGGGTCATGCTCCGGAATAGGGTGTTGCCAGACCTCCATTCCTAAAGGTCTCCTCAATTTTAATGTGACTGTTAGCAGCTTTAGCAACCACTCCGACATCTTGAGCTTTAATCCCTGCAGCTATACTTTCTTAACTGAAGAAGACTCCTTCAACTTCTCTTCTGCTGATCTTATAGATCTGCAGAACAGAAGTCACGTCCCAACTGTGCTGGATTGGGCCGTGGGAGAGCAAACGTGCGAAGAAGCTCAGAAGAACTTGACAAGTTTCGCATGTCAGGCAAATAGTATTTGTTTTGACTCCAACAATGATTATGGGTATCAATGCAATTGCTCAGCAGGTTACCAAGGGAACCCATACCTCCCCAGTGGTTGCCAAGGTATTTTCTTCGGTTCTACTGCTTTCTAATTCAGTTGTTTTTATAATTTTGTTTAGCTGGTTCTTTGAATTAACAAAGAGTTCTTGTCCCAGATATTGACGAGTGTGGAGATCCAAATCTCAATCAGTGCACAAAAAATTGCATCAACACACTAGGGAGTTATACTTGTTCTTGCCCCAAAGGGTACCATGGAGATGGCAGACAAGATGGAGAAGGTTGCATTGCTGATGATCAGTTACTAGCGATCAAGATTGCCATTGGTAAGTATATCTATTGGACTGTACTTATGACCTGTGGGCCGCTAATATTGTTACATGTACACACCACAATATGTGCATTCCATTATATTTTGCATGGAGATTATCAAGAAAAAAAAAAAAGAAAATTTGAAATCTTAATCACCACTATTTATGGTAAATTAGTTAGGGTATAATGATAAATTCTCATTACCTTTTTCTAAAGTTTGTGGCTTGATTGAGTTCACATATGGTACATGTTGATACTAGTATTGTGATGTACATTTTGGTTTGTGATCTGTTAACAAAATTTAACTAATTTATAAATATCAAGGCATTGCCCAAAACTTAGCCTTCAATTATCATAAGTTGCAAATGATATTAATTTTATTTTTCTTAAATGTAGGTATTAGCATTGGCTTTCTGGCATTAATAATTGGGAGCTCATGGTTGTATTGGATACACAAGAGAAGAAAGTTCATTAAACTCAAAGAAAAATTCTTTTGGCAAAATGGTGGTTTAATGTTACAACAACAACTTTCTGGGCAAGAAGGATCCAATGAAACGGTTAAAATTTTTACTGCAGAAGAGCTTGAGAAGGCTACCAACAAGTATGATGAAGGTAAAATCATCGGCACCGGAGGATATGGAACAGTTTATAAGGGAATTTTGGTTGATGGTAGAACAGTTGCAATCAAGAAGTCTAAGGTAGTGGATCAAAGCCAAATTGAGCAATTTATAAATGAGGTAGTTATACTATCTCAAATCAATCATAGAAATGTGGTCAAACTCTTAGGTTGCTGTCTAGAGACTGAAGTTCCTTTATTAGTTTATGAATTCATCACCAATGGCACCTTGTTTGACCACATTCATGATGAAGGTAAGGCATCCAACATCTCATGGGAAGCTCGTCTAAGGATTGCAGCAGAAACTGCTGAAGTGTTATCATATTTGCATTCTGCAGCTTCTATACCAATAATTCATAGGGATGTTAAGTCTAATAACATTCTTTTGGATGATAATTATACTGCAAAAGTGTCGGATTTTGGTGCTTCAAGATTGGTTCCAATGGATCAAAGTCAATTATCTACAATGGTTCAAGGAACTTTGGGATATTTAGACCCTGAATATCTACAAACAAGCCAATTAACTGAGAAAAGTGATGTTTATAGCTTTGGAGTTGTCCTTGTGGAGCTACTAACAGGAAAACAAGTACTCTCATATGACAGGTCTGAAGAGCAAAGAAGTTTAGCTATGTATTTTCTTTCTTCATTAAAAGAGGATCGATTGTTTCAAGTTCTTGAAAACTATATAATGAAGGATGAAAATACTCAACAGATTAAAGAAGTTGCTACACTTGCGAAGAAATGCTTAAGAGTAAAAGGAGAAGAAAGACCCAGTATGAAGGACGTAACAATGGAACTAGAGAGGATAAGAAATATGAAAAACAATCGATGGATTGACGTTGATCTGAATTCAGAAATGGAGTACTTGTTTAGTAAACCATTAGGTGCCTATATTCATGATGGTAGTAATAGCACAACTCTTGCATACGATAGCATGAAATATCATGTAATTTCACCTGTAAATGATGGGAGATGATTGAGAGGTTTTACTTATTTACTTATTTTTTGTAATATGAACATTATAGAACTCTATTGAAGTTGTTCCTTTCTATATTTAGAAATTTTGTCAAAATTTTGCAACTTCTCATCAAAAACCAACATTTTGAATAACATTCTTTAAAAGTTGTCACTTTTAAATATGTTTACGGCATGCCCTTCAAGCCTTCTTCCTTCTTAAAACTTGTATATGTTTTGGTATATATGAATTTTTTTAATAATAATGTATTATTAATTATAAAGAAAGAAAAGAAGGATTAATGATTTTTATTGATAAATGCAAATTAATTCTGATTTTTAAAGCATGAAAAGAGTTCTGAACTGGGAGGGAAAAAGGTGACAAACCAACTACATATGTGAAAATAAAAAAGGATCAGTTACTTGAAAATATATTTATTAATTAGAATTTATTTATCAGAATTCGAAACTAGGATGAATCAGTCGTCTCAATTTAACACGTCATTAAATTTTAGTATGATGCCGACTTTCAATTTTTATATTTTTATTATAAGCAATATCTAAGAATTCAATATTATTCAAATATTTAATTTTTTTCTTCAGTGATATAGAAAAGAATCAAAAGATCATCATCATCTTAAGCGTGTGACATGTCACAAGATGCTCTTGAAAGAAAATTAAATAATGACGACACACCCTAACAAAAAAAGTCAATAAGCACTTGTGAAATAGTTTTAAAAGGCATAAAGTCTTGGACACACCACCACAGAAGATGGGAGTCTAAAATCTAGATCAAAATGAAAAATAATCCATAATTCATTTCAATTTTATAAACTATAATTTAAAATTAAGTCAAATTCAAGATTTCAATTTTTTTTCTGAAAAAAAAAATAAATCACCCAACAAAAAAATATTAAAAGTTTCAATATTCAAAGAAATTTTATGAAATTTATTTATCCTCATTTTTATTTTTATTTTAATAATTCTCATATTTGGGCCAAGTGCAAGACAAGTAATTTTTCTGTTACTAAAAATAAACACTGTTTAGTGAAACACGGTCAAATTTAGAAAACAAATTATGGAATCTCAATCATTAAAGATAGAGAGGAGAAGTGAAAGTATTTAATAAAAAAACATCTAGTCAGAAAGGAGTAACATCTTCCTTCAATCACATGTGGTCAGAGAGGCCAGCCATCTGGGAAACTTTCAAAGGCCGCGGACTTTTCCAAGGGCAAACGAGAAAAACTTCTTTAATTTCCACGATGTTTAACGGGGGAGTTTCTACCCTTTAAGTCAAACTTAACTCCTTTTGTATGAACTGAAAAACATGGTAAAGAATTTGTCTATATGTTTAGCCAATATGGAGTCACAGAAGAATTACAATTACAACCAAAACTTGCCCCAACACGCCAGAGTAACTTACCCCTCAATTGATCCCAGCAAGAAAAGAATCCATGGAGTTGCAGATCAAGCTGATGCATGCCATGTTGCTATGGGTGATAGCGGCAGCAGCAAAAGCAGCATCACAAACCATTAAGCCAGACTGCGAAACTACATGTGGGGATGTTAGCATCCCATACCCTTTTGGCACAAGAGAAGGTTGCTACTTGAATGATGACTTCCTCATAGCTTGTAACCATTCTCTTAGCCCTCCAAAACCACTTCTATGGAATAGTAGCTTTAACCTCCAAGTCTTGAATATATCGATTGAGGATCATCTACTATGGAATAGTAGCATAATTTTGCTCACTATTAATATGTTTGAATCTTACATGCTCAAATAAATTAGGATATTTATATGTAATTTGAACTTCCGGATGCTGCCAATTAGGTTAGTCAAAGTCGTTTTGGCATTTCCTGGGGCAGGCTCATAGGTCTATCCACTGCCTTGACAAGTCCATGGCGGGCTTATCTGGAGTGTTCTTACGTTTGAGAAAATTCAAGAGAAAATCCAAACTCTGAAAGATGCTTCAGAGAAGCTTCCCAGATGATGCTTCAGATCCTCACATAATTAAAAAAAGAAATGATTATATTATTTTACTTGTTTATCATCAACTAGCTTGCAAGTAAACTCAGTGGGTCAATGCGGACTTTGAGTTAGAATCTTAGGTTTTTAAACAAGTACAGAAACTAGCTCGTTGAAATGTCATACTCTGATGAATATCAGTAGTTGTCAGGTTCATTTTGGTCTCAAGAATTTTTTATTTGATGGAATACCGTGACAGTGTATCTGGTGATAAAACTTCAATTATTAACCCTTACAGATTATTTAATTTCAACTTTTTGAATTGAATGTAGGTATTTTCATCGGCCTTATAGCACTACTAATCACTAGCTCGTGGCTATATTGGGGACTCAAGAAAAGAAAATTCATCAAGCTCAAAGAAAAGTTCTTTCAGCAAAATGGAGGTTTAATGTTACAACAACAACTTCATGGACGAGAAGGATCTAGTGAATCAGTTAAAATCTTTACAGCTGAAGAACTGGAAAAGGCTACTAATAAGTATGATGAGGATACAATCATTGGTCGAGGAGGATATGGCACAGTTTATAAGGGAATTCTTGCGGATGGCAGAGTAGTTGCAATTAAGAAGTCCAAGTTAGTTGATCAAACCCAAATTGAGCAATTTATAAATGAGGTGGTCGTGCTATCCCAAGTCAATCATAGAAATGTGGTTAAACTCTTGGGATGTTGTTTAGAAACAGAAGTGCCTTTACTAGTCTATGAATTCATCACCAATGGCACTCTCTTCGACTGCATACATAACAAAAGCAAGGCTTCTTCCATTTCATGGGAAACTCGTTTAAGAATTGCTGCAGAAACTGCGGGAGTTTTGTCATATTTGCACTCTTCTGCTTCTATACCAATAATTCATAGAGATGTGAAGTCTACCAACATTCTTCTGGATGATAATTACACAGCAAAAGTGTCTGATTTTGGAGCTTCAAGGTTGGTTCCGCTAGATCAAACTCAGTTATCTACAATGGTGCAAGGAACTCTCGGATATTTAGATCCTGAATATTTGCATACAAGTCAGTTAACTGAAAAAAGTGACGTCTATAGCTTCGGAGTCGTACTTGTGGAATTACTAACGGGAAAGAAAGCACTTTCCTTTGATAGGCCAGAGGAGGAAAGAAGTCTAGCCATGCATTTTCTTTCTTCATTGAAAAATGATCGCTTGTTTCAAATTCTTGAGGATTATATAGTACCAAATGATGAAAACATGGAGCAGCTTAAGGATGTTGCTAAGCTTGCAAAGAGATGCCTAGAAGTAAAAGGGGAGGAGCGACCGACTATGAAGGAAGTGGCAAGGGAATTAGACGGAATGAGAATGATGACAAAACATCCATGGGTTAATATTGAACTGAATCCAGAAGAAACTGAGTGTTTGCTCGGGGAACACTCCGATACCCATTATAATGGTGGTAGCCTTAATATAGTAAGTACATCTGATATTACAACCAGCCAAATAGTATTACCATTAAATAATGGGAGGTGATAGGTGTTTTTTTTCTTTTCTTTTCTTTTCTTTTCTTTTCTTTTTTTTGTATAAATGATGATGTGTACTTTGTGTTATCTAATTATCTAATTATTATAATTTTTGTATTAATTAATTGAAGTCATTGGCTCATGTCACCATTGTGTTTTTTAATTATGCCGACCATTATATCTATTTCTAATACAGGTCACACCATTATTTATACTTTTATCTTTTTAATCCTCTCTTTTAGTTCTTGTAAAACTTATGTGGTTACAAAAATAGGGCTGAATGTGAAGTGTGATGATGGCAGCTACCATCAAATCTAGTTTCATAATATAGATGAACTCATACTAAAAAAATAATTGTCCAATCACAATGAAGGGCGACTTAGACGCAGGCTAGGTTGGAAATGTTGAATTGATCATCACTATATGTTTATTCAAATTGGTCCATTTGATTGTGCCACTAGTTGAGAGAAGAACACGTTGTCACGTTGCAACCACTTATTAGAATATTCTTTTTAAGATTATTATAGAAATTGTTATTTCTACAGAGTTCCTCTTGTTTGATAATTGTTTTCGCAAATGATTTTTTGAGTTCTAGAAGAAAATATATACAACAATCCAAAAACAAAAAATAATTTTTTTTTCTAAAAATTAAAAAATTAGTTGCATGTTTTCATAAAACATTTATTCAATTATTTTTATTTGTTTTTAAGTATTATTTTAAAAACTAA
Source organism: Vitis riparia (assembly GCF_004353265.1). NCBI lineage: Eukaryota > Viridiplantae > Streptophyta > Magnoliopsida > Vitales > Vitaceae > Vitis > Vitis riparia. Next base: position 1,898,924 of record NC_048448.1, on the reverse strand, counting down.
TTATTAAGAATGCTTAAAAATAAAATTGTAAAAATTATTTTTAAAACATATTTAAAAATATAGTCAAATTCTCAAATAAGTTTTTGTTTTATAAAATATTAGAGAATAATTTTTAAAAATAGTTTTAAAAAACTATTTTAAAAAATATTATCCAAATAAAGTCTTAAAATATATTTGATTGTATTTTAGAATAATACTTTTAACCTGTTTTTGAACAGAAAAAAGTTACATGTTAAGTGATATTTAATAAACACTTTTAAATTTTGTAATTGTTGAAAAATCACTTATATTTTTTTGAAAAAACGCTTAGAGTATATTTGACAGTAATTTTAAGAAGTGTTTTTAACATTTATAATACTTAAAAAATAAAAATTTTCAAGTATTAGAAAGACCAAAAACATTTATAAATAAAGTCTTAAAATCTATTTGATTGTATTTTATAATAAGAGTCCGTTTGATAATGATTTTAGAAAACGTTTTTAATATTTTTAATATTTAAAAATTTTATCATTCAAGTATTAAAAATGTTATAAATATTTTCTAGAATCACTCTCAAATGCACTCTAATATTTTTAACCATTTTTTAAAAAGAAAAAAGTTAAATGTTAAGTGAAAATTAACAAACATTTTGAAATTTTGTAATCGTTGAAAAATCACTTACATTTTTTTGGAAAAACACTTAGAATACATTTGAATGTGAGAAGTACGGCAACTACCATCAAATCTAGTTTCAATAATATAGATGAACTCATAATAAAAAATAATTGTCCAATCCCAACGAGGGGCGACTTAGCGTAGGGTAGGTTGGAAATGTTGAATTGGTCATCACTGTATGTTCTTTCAAATTGGTCCATTTGATTGTGCCACTGGTTGAGAGAAGAACAAGACACCTCGTTTCCGAATAGACGTTGCAACCAAGAAATTGCAGTTGCAACCACTTATTAGAATATTCTTTTTAAGATTATTATAGAAATTGTAGTTGCGAGTCTTGCGACCACTTATTAGAATATTCTTTTTAAGATTATTATAGAAATTATAATTTACACACGGAATGAGAGTATCCCTTGTTTGATAATTGTTTTCCCCTTTCTCCGATAAAAGAAGAAGAAGAAGAAAATATATATAATAATCCGAAAAGAAAAAAAAATTAAAAAAAATGAAAAATTAGTTGTTTTCATAAAACATTTTCCCAATTATTTTGGTTTGTGTTCTAAGTATTATTTTAAAAACTAATTATTAAGAATGATTAAAAATAAAATATTACATGTAAAAATTATTTTTAAAATATATTTAAAAATATAGTGAAATTCTCAAATAGATTTTTGTTTTATAAAATATTAAAGAATAATTTTTAAAAATAGTTTAATTGTTTTATAAAACATTAAAATTTTGAAAATTTGTAATGGTTAAAATATCACTTATATTTTTTTTGGAAAAACACTTAAAATATATTTGACAATGATTTTGAAAAACATTTTTAACATTTCTAATACTTGAAAAATAAAAAATTTCAAGTATTAGAAAGATAAAAAATACTTCCTAAAATTACTGTCAAACACACTCTAACATTTAATATTTCTAACGTTTGACATTGATTTTAAAAAGTGTTTTAGATCTTTAATCTAACACTTGAAAATTTTTATTTTTCAAAATTTAAAAATGTTAGAAACACTTCTTAAAATCACTATCAAATGAGCTCTTATAATGTTATAGAAAAACACTTAAAAAAAAGTAATTCACCTTAAAACAATTGATAATTGATTAAATCAAAACCACTTTTAAAGAAAACATATCTAATAAAAATATTTCAAATAGAAACAAATATACTCTATCAAACATACTTTTAACCGGATTATTCCAAATTACAATTTCACCTTGTTTATATGTATATCAATCTTGTGGAATCTAAATTCATTTCCCAAGTCCGGAAACAATTTAGAAACTCACCAATTTTCAACTTTCAAGCACCTTCGTCTAAGTTTTAATTGGAATGAAGAAATTCAGTTTTGGTTCATAGGCATTATGCTACACGTTCTAGAAGAGAGCCTTTTGTTCAACAATACTTTCTATTTATATATATACGTGGAAGTAGTAGTTTCTCATACAATTACATAAAACCCCAGCCAAGTCCATTGGTAGAGTCTAAAGACGCCCCGATGCCCATTACTTCCCAGGCCCACTCCCAAACCCTACCTAACATGAAAGAAGAAAACAAAGACCCGTTACTTTCCCAGAAAACAAGCCCACTAGTGGGGACAGCCCAAATACTAAGTGGGCTCTAAGGAGATTTTTAAAAAACAGTCTGACCCAACAAATCCACACGGTTGGCAGGTCCAACCGGTGGAATCACTTGTTGGTTCAACTTAAAAACGGTCAGAAAAATCCACCGGTTGAACCATCCAGCCTGCACCAATTTTCAAATTAAATGTTGGATTTAATACCATGACCACTTTCCAAGTAGAAGGATAAGATGAAACAAGCAAAATTTTTAATGCATTAGAGCTTGAGAAGGCCGCTAATAACCATAATGAAAACAAAATTATTGATCCACAAGAACACGAAATAACTTTGTAAGGGAATTTAAAGTGAAGTCCCATGTGTGGTCAATTGCTCTTAACTGTTGCTTGGAGACTAAAGTCCGTTTACCAGTTTATAAATTTGTCACTAAGGGAGTTTTATTTGACCACATGCATAAAGAAAATGAAGTGTTTTGTCATCTTGTTACAAGCTTGTCATGGAGCATTGTTACAGTTATATTTTGCAGCTTCTCAGTTAGTAATTTACAAGGATGATAGTCTAAAACATAACCAAGTTCAACATTTCAAACAAACTAGAAAGCATGGTTGATGAACTCAATGCAACACAAGTCATACAAAAGAGCAGTGGGCAGTGGGCACAATGCCATAACTTTTAATCATTAAAAAGGTAGGCATAATGGTACATAACTTTTGGTCATTAACAAACTTAAAAAAAAAAAAAAAAAAAACATCCACTTAAATAATTATGACTCAATTAACAATCTTAAAATGTGCTAGAAAAATTTTAAAAAATTTAAAAAAAAAAAAAAAAGTCTCTAATTTCATTTGCCCACGAGACAAGAAGGAAAATAAAGTACACGCCGGCTTTAAACAATGTCTTTGGGTGGAGAAAGCTATGCGACTGTGTGCATACTTCCATACATGCCCTCATGGCGGAAAGTCCAAAATAAGTATTTTGCTCCGGCGTTAAACAATTGATGTCTTTGGGTGGATATGGATAAAGTTATGCGACTGCATGCATGTACATGTACATGTGCCTACATGAAGAAGACTCCAAAATGAGTGTTTGCTCCGGCTTTTGTGGGGCATTGGCAGAAACCTCCACTCCACAAGAACTAAAAGAACTTGCTTTTGGCATTGGGGAGCTATGGTCATCACAGAGCTGGCATTTGGTAAGTTTGTCCCTGCAGATATCTGAGCTATTTATCCAGTAGAGAAAAATTACTTCCTGTGATATTGAATTGTTTATCATATTTTACTTAAACATCGATTCATAGCTGCCTCTTTTCTCTGTTTTTTTTTTTTTTTTTTCCTTCTGATTTTCCACAATCTGGTGAATGAAAGGGTTCAAGTCTGAATATCACGTCCTTGTGAAAAAAAGAATGTACTAATAATACACAAGGGAGTTATATTTGTTTGTTGCTTGAGCAGTTTCCATGGGAATGACATTCATATGTGACACCACATGATAAATGAATCGTTATGATTAAAAATGATGATAAAACCTTATATTAATATTTTTTTAAAGTATTAATAATGAAAATTGCTAGAAATCTTAATTTTTGCTCATTATTTGACATACCTATTTGAATAAACCTAGTTTACAACTGATCATTTATGATAAACATGATTTTTATAAACAAATTAAATATATATGCACACCAGTATACTGGATTAGTTAATTCACAGACCGTTGGAAGGGCCAGGAAATAATCGCTGAGGAGCTTGCCGGGTGTTGTCTGTATATCCCATTGCATTGTACTAGCCAACCCCTTCCAAATTTGCTTCAATAAAAAGACCCAGCATCTGTAAGAAGTTGCCTTCACAAAAAAGAATCTCATATTAGAACACAAAGAAGCAGGAAGCAGACATGAACTCACAAGGACCGCTACTGCTACTGGCGGTTGTATGGGTGGTATTAGCAGCAATGGCAGCGCCGGCAGCTGGTCAGGCCAAGCCTGGTTGCCCAGATAGCTGTGGGGACGTTAGCATCCCATATCCATTTGGCACAAGGGAAGACTGTTATCTCAATGAAGAATTCCTCATAACCTGCGACAACAGTACAAGCCTTCCCAAAGCCTTTTTGACGGAGAGTAATATCAATGTCACCAACATAAGTTTGGATGGTGAGTTGCATCTCTTGAGCCTTATAGCCCACAAGTGTTATAACAGAAACGGCACCCTGCGTGACTACTTACAACCCTATCTTCGGCTGTCCATATTCAGTATCTCTGGCACTTTAAACAAGTTCGTTGCGGTTGGTTGCGACACTTACGCACTTCTCAGCGGCTACCAAGGAGAAGATCTTTACAGAACTGGCTGCATGTCATATGTTCCAGCAAGAAACAAGTCCAAGATGGATCTTGCTCAGGGGCTGGTTGTTGCCAGATCTCATTCCCAGAAGGATTAAAAAATACTACATTGATATTAAGCAGCTACTTCAATCATACAGAAGTTCATGACTTCAATCCCTGCAGCTATGCCTTTATTGTGGAAGAAGCAGCCTTCAATTTCTCCTCCAAAAATCTTTCCAACTTACAGGATATAGAAAAGCTTCCTATGGTAGTTGATTGGTCAATTGGCAATGAAACATGCCAGGTGGCTAAAACCAACCAGACGAGTTATGCCTGTAAGGAGAATAGCACGTGCTATGAATCCAATAGCCGGTCCGGCTATCTTTGCAAGTGCTTTGATGGTTACCATGGGAATCCTTACCTGGATGGTTGCCAAGGTACTTATCTATTTTGCTGCTATATTTTATTATAGTATATATTGAAAGTAAATTGATTCCTTAATTGGTTCGTTCTTCTTTCGCTCTGAAGATATTGATGAATGTAAGAATTCAAGCCTCAACAAGTGTGTAAAAAAAGCAAGGTGCAAGAACACCCCAGGGAATTATACTTGTTCTTGCAGCAAGGGGTACCATGGGGATGGCAGAGAAGATGGTGATGGCTGTAATCCAAATGAATTGCAATTCATTCAGGTTTCCCTTGGTATGATTTTCTTCTTTGCACTCAGTATCCTGCTAAAAAGGTGATATATTTCTGGTCCAATTGGTTTTGCATTCTTGTTCAATAAGGAGAAACTGAAACGAACATCTGAAAAATCTTATAGCTACATGGACTGGATTAGTTTTTGTAAGATCAAAAACTTTCTCCTCTCTTCCTCGTTGTCAAAAACCAGATGGAGGAGCTAGTGGAAGCTGCAACTTGGATTCTAAGACTTGGAAATTTTCAAATGTTCACCTAAAATTAATTTTCAATTCAAAATTTACAACTAAATTCTTTGAATTTGTTTTTTGGAATTTGTATCTCATCATTAAGTTTTCATATTTAACCTCCTTGATGAGTTAATATTATCAAATTAAAATTATTAAATAAGTAAGAATCTCTACTTATGATATATTTCATCTTCTGGTTTTGATTTGTTCAAATGTAGGCGTGGGCATCGGTCTTATATCATTACTAATTGGCAGCTCTTGGTTATACTGGGGACTCAAGAAAAGGAAGTTTATTAAACTCAAAGAGGAGTTCTTTCAACAAAATGGTGGTCTAATGTTACAAAAGCAACTTTCTAAACGGGAAGGATCTACTGAAACAATCAAAATCTTTACTGGTGCAGAGCTAGAGAAGGCTACTAACAAGTATAATGAGAGTAAAATTATTGGTCATGGAGGATATGGAACTGTCTATAAAGGAACTTTAACTGATGGGAGAATAGTTGCCATCAAGAAGTCGAAGATGGTGGATAAAAGTCAAATTGAGCAATTCATAAATGAGGTGCTTGTGTTGTCACAGATCAATCATCGAAATGTGGTCAAGCTTTTGGGTTGTTGTCTAGAGACAAAAGTTCCTTTGTTAGTTTATGAATTCATTACTAATGGCACTCTTTTCGACCACATACATAATAAGAGCAATACATCTATCATTCCCTGGGAAATTCGCTTGAGGATTGCTACTGAAATTGCAGGAGTCTTATCATATTTACATTCTGCAGCATCAACACCAATCATCCATAGAGATGTTAAATCCACTAACATACTCTTGGATGATAACTATACAGCAAAGGTTTCAGATTTTGGAGCTTCAAGGTTAGTTCCTCTAGATCAAACTCAATTATCTACAATGGTACAAGGAACTCTTGGATACTTGGATCCTGAGTACTTGCTTACAAGCCAATTGACTGAGAAAAGCGATGTTTATAGTTTTGGAGTTGTTCTTGTGGAACTATTAACGGGAGAGAAGGCACTTTCTTTTGATAGACCGGAGGACAAGAGAAGTCTAGCTATGTATTTTCTTTTTTCATTAAAAGATGATCACCTTTTTCAAGTTCTTGATGAACATATAGTGAATGAAGAAAACATTGAACAGCTAAAGGAGGCTGCTAAGCTTGCAAAAAGGTGCTTAAGATTGAAAGGAGATGAAAGACCTACTATGAAGGAAGTAGCAATGAAACTAGAAGGATTGAGAATCGTGAAAACACATCCATGGATTGATTCACAAGAGAATGAACACTTATTTAGTGATTTTACCCACACATACGATGATGGCGATGGCAATAGCAATGGTGTCACAATTAGTGCTATATATGAAAGCCTACGAGGTCATATGATGTTACCAGTAAATGATAGAAGATGATTGTTTTACATGTCATGATATGATGTTGATGATGATCAAGATTTGTTTACTAAATTGTAACTTCCATTAAAGAAAAATGAAGTAAGTCACCCTTGATTATCATTTTGTTTAGGAAAAGATCTCTGCAGGATCACTTCAAGTTGCTCATGTATCCCTCCGCCTATCATCAACTTGCCGATGTATTTATCAAACCATTGTCAAAGTCTTGTTTTGCTATACTTTGGTCCAAAATTGGTATTTCTAATAAAAGTATCATCTTGTGAAGGCATATTAAAAGGGAATCAATTCCACTCACAATTATATATATATATATATATATAGAGAGAGAGAGAGAGAGGGAGAGAGAGAGAGAGAGATGAGTATAGAGAAATGAAATATACTTTTTCATCATTCAACTCCTTAATCTCTTTGGTTTATCCAAAAGAATCATGCTATCGTTTTTACCATCTTACTAGGTTGTATAAAGTGATTGGATGTTCATAAACATTTATATTTAATGAATGAGACCAATTTTTATTATATCCCATTGTAACTTGCCATGAGAGTAGATGGTAAAAATTGTAAAATTAGTAATACTTATAACATCATCCAAATATTATACATAACTTGTTTAACACAAATTTTTCAACTTTAATGTTGTAATTAAAACCGAAGGATTATAATTCAATTAATGGAATTGGAAATGAAAAAAAAAAAAAAATTGAAGTTCAATTTCTTCACTATATGTTTGCCATACAAAAAAATTAAAATTAAAACCGTTCTTTAGTTGGTTTGATGTTTTAGGAGATATGAAAAGTACTACTCATTTGTATTTACTATTCTAACCTTGAAGTTTTCATGTAAATATAAAAGAGTCAAAGAGTAAAAGGTTGGTTTAAGAAAATAAAACAGATGTATCGAATTCATACAAATTCTTATATCATTCAACAACAAAATTTTCTTGTAACTGACAATATGTCGTACTAGAATAAAAACATTAATTTAATCCATCTAAAATGTCTTATGATAGCTCAAAAGGGTCAAATTTCATTTTCGTCCAATAAATGGTTAGATGAGTTATTTTTTGGTGCCAAAGAAAAAATATAATACTGTGAATAATATTAGGTGATAAATTTTAAGATGAAATTATTTAGAAGTCACTATTAAAAACAATCAAAGAATGAACAATTTTACCATGATATGTATCTTATTTTAGTTTTGTACTTGAGTAGAATTATTTATGCTTTAGAAACTTTTTTCATGTGTTAGTTATCTTTTTTTTTTTCTTCATCATAATCACATTTCTTATACCTTGGTCGTTAGTACTCTCTTACATTAACCCTTTGTCTCACAACATTGCTCTTGTTTGAGACCTTTATGGACCGGCTCATCCTTATCGAGCATCATGATTATACTTCACATAATGATATCAGAATCGATCCTTGACTCTTATGTGAAAGTTTGTTTGACTCCATAGGAGGTATTTGTCTATTTGACTCCTTAATCTTGTGGGACATAACGAAAACACTGTATCAGCATAGAAGATGTTTGCAACATTTCACATTGGATAAGGAAAAAAGTTTATAACATTATATAAGTATGAACTCTTCTTAATTAACTATGTAGATGTATTTTAAAGCTGTGATTGTCACTTTTGACCCATAACATACAATATTTATATAGTTAGAAGTGAGTTGTTACAAATGGTATCAATTCCAAATGGGGGTTTGTTTGGGCCCATATGAGGTGTTTTTCTGTTTGATCCAGTAATCTCGTGGAATACAATAAGTACATTGTGTCGATAATGTTTGTGATACTCCACATCAGAAAAAGAGAAAAAGTTCTTAACATCATATAAGTATAAATTCATTTTAATTATGTAGACATGTTTTAATGTCATTGATATGATTTCGCCCTTCGCCCTTCACCCTCAGTATTTCTTTATTACATAGTACTATCAAAGATAGAAAAGATGTGATGAAAGAAAAAAAATATAGGTACACTCTTCTAAGATATTTTTTAAAATAAATAATATATACTTATTTTGTCTCCCATATGAGTATAAGATTATGAAAAATTTATCTTTCATTTTCTTTTTTCTTTTTTTCCCTTTTTTTGTAAATAATTTCTTTATTTATATAAACTTATAGATAAAAAAACATGCCTAAATAATCATTTTTAAATTATTTTATTATTATTGTGGATTATTATAAAATTCATATAAAAAATATAATTTTTTGTCCCAAAATTAGAATTTTCTTATAGTATGTTTGAAGAGTGGAAAATAAAAGAAATTATAGGGAATAAAATAATTATATTTTTTGGATGAAAATAATATATTTAAAAAGAAAAAAAAGGGAAATCTCAATCACATCATCTTTTCCATTTTGATTTTTAGTTAAAAAAAAAATATTCATCTAAAAAAATATTAATTATTGTAAATTTAATATTTACCAAATATATAAAATTAAGATGAGTATTATTCTTATTTTAAAGAAAAAAATTTCAGTTTTTGAAATTAAAAAATAAGAAAATATGAAGAATTTGTTATATTCTTAGAACAAAATATATACACTTTTATTCCATCCTTCAAATGGAAGATGTTACTCTTTTAATAGAATTAGTTAATAACTAATTAAGATCATAACAAAACTATAAAATTCTATTCAATTCTTTTCTCCTTTTTCTTTTCCTTTAAATAATTTTTCTATTTATATAAAATTATAAATATGGATGCATAGATTTCAAAATTTAAATAATTATTTGAGTTTAAAATTTAAGTTTCTTTTTAATTTAAAATATATTTATTTTCTAATTATGATAGGTATCCAAAATTAAGGCTTACTTTTTTTTTTTTCAATATTTATAAATGCTCCTACTTTTGATACATAGCTTGATACATCATGGAAAAAAATTATGATTAAAGTATATTTTATTTATGTTTGAGTTTTATAAGAGTTAGAAATTTTACTTGAATAGGGTTATTAATTTAGTTTTCAAAATTCAACAAATAATAAAATATATTTATTTATTAAAGAATAAATAATAAAATTAAATTAAGAATAATTATATTCATTATGATTAATTATTGTTTAAAAATAATTAATTACTTTTTATTTAATGTCTAATTTTTTTTATTCAAAATGTTAATATTAGAACATGTGCTTAAATATGTGATAATCCTTCTAATTTCAATATTTTTAATCTATATTTGAGTTCATATTTGAATTTATTAATTAGAAAAAAAAGAAAAAATAATAAGAACAAATTTAAAAAATAAAAAATAAATTTATTAAATTATTATAAGATTAAATTTCAATTTTGAATAAATTAAAATATTAATAAAATAAATAAATAATTTATTAATTTATTATAAACTTATTTCCGATTTTGATACAGATTCTACATGATTATAATTTGAATATTGTTTTTTTTTAAACAATGAATAAAAATTAATTTAATTTTTTTCAAGAAAATGTATATGATTTAGTTATTAATATAATCATTTAATAAATATAAATGTTTTAAAATAAAATTTATTCAAACACAACCATAAATAGATGAATTTTTTTTTTTTTATAATTTTTTTATTAAATAATTAAATTTAAATTTAAGTATAAAAAATATGCTATTAATTAACGGCACAGTTTTTTTTTTTTTTTTTTTTTAAATTTTTAATGTAGGGATAAAAATGTTAACATAAGGTTATATTATAATTTTTAATAAGTAAATATTATTTTTCAGGGGATTATGTCACCCAAATATTTCTTAAAAAGTTTTCAAGGCTAAGAGGCGTAATGTGCGAGAGGGAAAAGGAGAGGGTAGGGAGAGCGTTCCCAAGTTGTTCAGTGGACAGCGGCCATGGAGCACTGCTGAAGAACAAGACACTCTGTTGATGCCCTTTTCGCCACTCCTTCTCAGACTCAGGGACTCAGGGCTCAGACCCAGAAATGCTTCTTCGTCAACAACACAGAGTAGTTATCTCCTCTTCACCCACCATCCTCATGGCCTCCAAACAACCCCTCAAATCCACTCCTCTCACGCTGCCTCTTAGGTTAAACCTTTCCTCACCCATCACCATCTCCGCATTCCCTTTAAAATCCACCTCCAGAATCCTCCCAGTCTCCCTCAAAACCTCCGCCTTACCTTACACTTCCCATTCCAATGTCCCCAGACCAGGTCCTTCTTCTCTTCTCATATATATGTGTGTGAGGGCGCGCCTTGTTTTGTTTTTTTGGAATTGCTTATGGACACTAATTATTTTTTGGTTTTCTTTGGTTCTTGAAGTTTATTCGGAGAACCCAGAAGACACCAGTAATTTCTCCGCTCGATTCAACGTCTTGAAGAAGAAACTGGAGGCGATAGGCTTTGACACACAAATGCTTAAAACTGGGCAGTACGATAACTTACTGTGTCCCGTGGTATATGATTCTAAGTTCTATTTATTTATTTATTTTTTGCTGCTATGTTTGTTGTTGAATGAGGGTTATAGATAAATGAATTGGAACGCCCAAAAGTGGGTTATAGAATACAACTCACCATGGCGTTCACTTTCACCACTTAATGCCGCTATACAACAATAAGTGATGTCTTCAATCTAACATATAGGCTTACAAATTCTTGCTTTAATTTGCTGCATTATTCTCTAATTGAATTATATCTGGTAAACAAGAACAAACCTGGATCTATCAACAAATTGAAACATAACTGGCTAATTATATATGGTATTAGAATTTCCATGGTTTATCTTCAGAACTGACTAAATTGTCAAACAGGTGATAAAATCTTTTTATGGTCCTTTTCCAAGGGAAAACTACTATATAACTTAATGCCCTCGACTCATTTGGCTCAATAAGAAAAAGATGATACAATTGGTTTAAAAAGAGTTGCCACTATCTAAAGGTACAAAATTTTTTATTGAGTGATAGAGGTGTGGTAGAGAAAGTGCTTCAGAGAGGCAATGAATGCTAATAAATGGTGGTCTTGCACCAATGCAGGAAAATATTGAGTATGTTTGATGAAAGATGAAATACTAAAAAAATAAATCATTGAAGTTAGAAGAGAGCTTTGTAGTTGGAGAATAGGGGTTGAATAGTTGTCCCCTTTACTGCTTTGTCTTAAGGGTCAGCAGTTTGATTCATACTGAAGGGAGAAGAGATAGAAAAAAGAAGGGATCCAATTTCAAACAAAGATTAGCGAGTAGCACTTGAGGCTTGGCTTAAGTAAGTGGTAAGGGTTTGGGTTGGGGTTCTGACAGGTTCCCAAGTTTGAGGCCCATTGCAAAAAAAGGTTTACTTGTAAAAATGATGAGTGAGCAGATAGATCACCTATATAGATAAAAATGATCAAACATCTAAAGAATGCTTCTTACAAGTTGCAACAAACCTTTTGTATGTTGGGAGGATTCCATTTAGTAGTGGATACGTGTGAATTCATTTGTCTTTTAGCTTCTTATTTGCAAATTCATTTTTGGAGAGTTTTTTTTTTCTTTTTTTTTTTAATTTAATTTTTTGATTCTTTTATTTATTTATTTTTATTTTCAATGTAAAATATGTATTTATATGTTGTTCTTGGCACCTTAGTGTAAAGGTGGTTATTCAATGGAGAAAAGCTTATCTCTTACCATCACTTTAGATGGGTATGCTACTTTTTTTTTTCCTTTGAAATTTTAAATTTTCTTTTGTTTTTCAATAGTTCTCCAACCATATCTAATTATGGACATTTTTGAGTACTATAGGAATTGTGCTGTATGGACATGTCATCGAGGAAAATGTGGGTGGAGAGGTGACACACGGGTAAGATAGTTCTATCACACAAGTTTGATATAAAATTATTTTTTGCTATAAAATTTTGGATTCATTATTGGTTGTGAGATCCCCTTGCCTAATGTTTTCCATTTGGTTGCAGGCCTTTGTAAATGGTAGATCATCATATGGAAGGTTGAACCAAATTACCAAAATTAAGCCCAAAAGAGAAATCACAGAAAAGAGTCTGGGTTTAGAACCACTATGTAGGGAGGTCCGCCTTTTCACTTGTCTTGTTGCCAATTATCTTGATTGGATGGTTTAACCAATTTGGTCTTTTAAGAGTGTTTTTATCACACAATCATATTTGTTAAAAACTTATGATACACAATACAATACAGTTTTTATGGAAATTGATATGTATCACAATCTGTATTTTATTTTAAAGCATATCTTACGATACATATACGATACACGATACAATATATGATATTATGATACAATGATACTCACATCCTAAACCATTTTTTATATTTAAAAAAAAATCAAATTATTATTATTTTTTTTGTTAAAAGAATTTATTATGTTGATCATTTTAAAAAATAGTAAAAGATTAAAAATTGATCAAAAAAAAAAAGAAATGGTAAAATAATCTTACATGAAAAACTGAATTCTTGTTGTTAAATGCTTTATTAGAAGTCAAGTAAGTTTATCTTTATAATGAATATTGGAAAATTTTCATTTGAATGTTGAGAATAAAAATAATGGTGATTACAAAATAAATTTTTTTACTTAATATATTAGTTTTTTTTTTTTTAATTTCTTCTTTAGTGGAAAAGGAATGATGATGAACCTAAAAAGCTAGAAATTTGAAGATGACACATAAAGGCATATATATATATATATATATAATAACACAATAAGTGCATATGCTTAATTAAAATTTAGGATTAAAAATCATAGCTGAAAATTGAAAAGTTTATTTTTGAGGATTATGTGATGAATTTATATTTATTTTCCTTTTTGATTTTTGTCAAATTTTTAGTTGTTACTAATTAGAAAGCTAATCCTCCCCCCTAAAGGGCATGGAACCTTGTTTTATTTTCTTACTATTATTTCAAGTTTGAGTACTAGTTTTTATTTATTTATTTATTTATTTTTATTTTTAACTATGATGGTCTTGTTCAACAACATTTTTAGTAAATTTATTTTGTTTGCCTTACGCAAAATACTTAATATTACCTAATTGGCATTGTTTCAGCTAATTGCATATTTTGGAGAGCGAATGATATCAGAAAAAACATTGGCAAGAAATTTTGTCATGCAGAAAACATATGGCGATGAGGTGCACATTGACACTCGGTTTAAGAAAAATATTGTCACCTTCATTTATCTTTAATGATTTATTATGGGACTCATTGTATATATGAATTCTCTTTTTCAATGACATTGATCAGGATGAATTGACTTTAAGAGTTTTCTGGTCCCACATTTGCTATAAAAGGTGTGCTGTGATGAAAAAACTATTTAATAGAGCTCATTTATGATATCTTTTATCCTCTAACTTTAGTTAGTTTTGTTGATTAGTTGGACTCTTGTTGAGGTTGTTTTAACCCCTTTTGTTTGGTTGTTCTTTTTCCTTTTTATGCCGTTTTGGCGGTGGGTGTACAAGTATTTGACACAAAATATGGGATGAAAAATAATAAGTTCTATCTATTAGAAGATTACAAGAAAAGAAATAGGAAACAAGAGACATAATAGGAAACTAACTTATTCCTAAACTAATTTATTCCTAAATCATAAAACTATCTATTTACAGAAATAGGAAACTAATAAAACTATCTATTTACAGAAATAGGAAGCTAATATAATAGGAAAATAATTCTCCTATTCTATTTACAGCTCAACACTCCCCCTTAAGCTGAGGAATAGATGTTTTCCATTCCCAGCTTGAATACAAGATCGTAAAACATTAAACTGTTCAACCCTTTTGTTAGGATATCAGCTAATTGATGTTCTGATGGAGCATAGGACATACACACTACCCCTTCCTCCAATTTTTCTTTGATGAAATGCCTATCAATCTCAATATATTTTGTCTTATCGTGTTGTATAAGGTTATGAGCAATATTGATAGCTGACTTGTTGTCACAATAGAGCTTCATAGGACCATCCCACTTGATTTTCAAATCATCTAGAATAATCTTCAACCAAAGTAGTTCACACAACCCTTGAGCAATGACCCTAAACTCTGATTCTGCAGACGACCTTGCTACCACATTCTGCTTTTTACTTTTCCATATTACCAGATTACCTCTAAGAAAAGTACAATACCCTATAGTTGATCTTCGATCCACTAGGGAACCTACATAGTAAGCGTCGGTGTATGCTTCTAGAGCAAGAGTATTCTTCTTCTTGAACAAAATTCCTTTCCCGGTGATGCGAACCTCAATCAACATGCTTTGAGACCCAACAAACAGTATTGGAATAATTGCCCAAGAAAGCTAAAATACGGATTTTTGATAAAACCCTGACCCAACGTTTATAAGTGAAACGCGAACCAAAAGTATAAGTAACAGACCTTGACCCAATGATTACAATAGAATCACGAACCGAAGGTATAAAGTTGAACGCCACAAGGAAGAATCCCTGATAAGTTCACAGTTCTTGAAGAACCAAAAGAAGAGCAAAGCCTCACATTTTCTAATTGTTTTATTCCAAAAAAATTATCCCCTATTACAATGAGTGCGTGCTATTTATATGTCATGAAAAAAACTTACTAAATATTAAAACCCTAAACTAAAAAAGGTACTAAATATTAAAACCCTAAATAAAAGTTGATTTGGTTTGAAATTAGCAGATCTAAAATAGGAAAATAGCTAAAAAACGTACTAAATATTAAAACCCTAAATAAAGGTTGATTTGGTCTGAATTTAGAAGCTCTAGAATAGGAAATAACTGATATGAATCTGGAAAGTCAATCAGTCATTAATTAACGCCATAAATCACGCCCAATCAAGTCAGATTAGCCCTCAATAGCTTAGATTAAATTTATTACACCTTCATCTTCCTTTGGGCCAAACTTGGAATGTCCCGCGTTAGAATCAACCCAAATCTCTTGAATTAGCCCATTAAGTGCTTCTTTGATCTTCTTGGATCTTGCTTTAGTAATAGGCCCAACTGGAACATGCAATGGATCCTTGAATGCTTGTTGATTCTCATCACCCGGGGTTGCCTTTCAAGTAATGCAGCACCCTGTAAGTAGCTTGAAGATGAGGTTCTCTTGGATCATGCATGAATTGATTGATCACGCTCACCAACTAGGCGATGTCTGGCCGAGTGTGAGCAAGGTAGATGAACCTACCAACCAGCCTCTGGTACATTCTTTTATCCACCACTAGTTCTTCTTTAGCTTATCCCAACTTGTGGTTTGGATCCATTGGGGTAGAGACTGGTTTACACCCAATCTTCCCTGTTTTTGCCAATAAACCAGTCATATACTTTTGTTGAGAGATGAAGATCCCTTGTGTGGAATATGCCACCTCAATACCGATGAAGTACTTCAGTTTCCCTAGTTCCTTTATCTCAAACTCTGTTGCTAATCTCTGCTTTACTTCATGCTTTTCGCTCTCATCATTTCCAGTCACTATGATGTCATCAACATAGATTAGAAGAGTAGTTACTCCCTTTGTAGGCGAGTGCTTAATGAAGAGAGTGTGGTCACCTTGGCTTTGTTTGTACCCAGACTCTTTCATGACTTTTGCACATCTCCCAAACCAAGCCTTAGGAGATTGTTTTAGCCCATAAAGGGCCTTTTTCAGCTTGCACACCTTGTTATCCGTGTTTCCCTCAAATCTCGGTGGGATGTTCATGTAAATCTCTTCATCTAAATCACCATGAAGAAATGCATTCTTAACATCATACTGTAGGAGTTGCCAATTGTAGTGGGCAGCCAGTGACAGTAGGATTCTTACAGTATTCATTTTTGCAACTGGAGCAAAAGTCTCCTGATAATCAACTCCATAAGTTTGAGTGTACCCTTTGGCTACCAATCTTGCGTTATGTCTCTCAAGAGATCCATCAGGCTTATATTTCAGTGTGAAAATCCACTTGCAATCAACAATGTTTTTTCCTTTCGGTATTTCAACAATCTCTCATGTTTTATTTTTTTCTAATGCACTCATCTCCTCTCTCATAGCATCCTTCCATTCCCTTTTTGTCAATACCTCAGAAATAGTGTTAGGGATGATAATGGTGTTTAGACTCACAATAAAATTTTTGTAGGCTGGTGATAGGTGCTTAAGAGACACATAGTGTGATAGTGGATAGAGTAACTAAGGAAAACACATTTCATGGCTCAGTGGTTTAGCTTGTCTCTATGTTGGCTGTGGACATGAACAAATGTAGTGCACCCAAATACCCTAGGAGTGAGCCCATTTAAGGTTCTGAAGTATGGATAGAAACTCTTAAGCATCTCTACGGGGTTTTTGTTGTCTAACACTCGTGAGAGAATTCTATTTATCATGTATGTGGCAGTAAGAACAGCTTCCCCCCAATAGGACTTAGGAACATTCCCTTGAAAGAGTAAGGCTCGGGTTGTGTTTGAGTTAATGCCCATTTTTCCTCTCGGCTACCCCATTTTGTTGGGATGTGTTAACACATGATGAGTCATGGAGAATGCCCTGTGATTGAAAATAGGGTGACAAAATCTGGTTGAAGTAATCTCTAGCATTGTTTGTCCTAAAGCTTTTTATTTTAACCCCAAATTGGTTTTGAACCATTGAGTGGAAATTAGGTATAACAATGCTAACATCAGATTTTTGTTTAAGAAGAAAGATCCATGTAACCCGAGTGCAGTCATCAATTAAGGATACAAACCAACGAGCCCCAGAAACAATAGGTATAGTCGAAGGATCCCATATGTCACTATGAATCAAATGAAAAGGATGAGAACTTTTATTGCTAATAGGAAAAGATACACGAGTATGTTTTGCCAATTCACAAGTTTCTCAATGAAACTCAGAAATATCTAATCTTTGGAACAAATGAGGAAACATGATCTTTAAAACCTTAAAAGATGTAGGTGGTACAACCAAATGGTATCTTTATTTGAGGAACTGAGAAAAGACAACGACAAATTATTACTAGTTTTCTGAGATGATTCAAGGTGGTAAAGACCGCTCCTTTCGTTAGCAAGTCCAATCCTCCTCCTTGAGCCTTGTTCCTGAAAAACACAATAAGAAGGGAAAAAAATAGCATAACATTTAAGATCATGGGTTAGCTTTTGAATGGAAACAAGGTTGGCCGACAATTTTGGTACATGGAGGACATTTTTAAGAATAAGGGTAGGTGTGATGTATATGTCTCCGAAACCTGCAACGGTAGCTAAAGAGCCATTGGCCACTGCAATTTTCTTGTTACTTGGGCTTGGGGTATAGGTATGGAAAAATTGAGATTTGGAGGTCATATGGTATGTGGCACCGGAGTCTATTATCCAAGAGTCATCATAAACCCTGTGTGAGGCATTTATGCAAAAAGAGAGTGAAGGTGTACCTGAAAGAACCAAAGAACAAGTTCTAATAAGTTTGTCAAGGGATCCCAATAAGCTTCTCAGCTTCTCCATTTCTTTACTATTGAACAAGTTCCAGTAGGTTTGTAAAGAACACGTGAATAATAAAAAAAAATCCAGCAATGAAGGCCAGAAAAATGGCAATGAAGGCCAGAATGATGCCCAGGTCTTAAAAACCTACAGCTCTAATACCATGACATGAAATATGGGATGGAAAATAATAAGTTCTATCTATTAGATTGACTATACACACAGTTTATATAGGAGATTACAAGAGAAGAAATAAGAAACAAGAAACATAATAGGAAACTAACTTATTCCTAAATCATAAAATTATCTATTTACAGAAATAGAAAACTAATAAAACTATCTATTTACAAAAATAGGAAACTAACATTTTAGAAAAATAATTCTCCTATTCTATTTACAGCTCAACGGTATTGTATACCTTGAGTCACTCTTTTGGCGCCTCTTCTTAATATATTTTCTTCTTTATCTATAAAAAAAAATAAATTATGATACCTTTATGCCAAAAGTTAATTCTATGGCCAATGAGCTACTTTGTTTTTGATGAATTTTTTCTTGGCATATAGAGGCACATTAAAGAGTGCCTAACAAAAACGGGGTTCCACCCATGTGTTAAAGGAAAATACATAGTACCACGAAAAGAGTAGAAAATGAAAACAAGAAATGGAAATTAACACAAGCTTTGATGATCTAAAAAGTCCAACAAAGGAACTCTTGTTGATTCCCATGGGAACCTTTGTCCACTCCAAAAGGGACATTTGGAAGAACTCCGTCAAGCTTTAATCTGCGTGCTCCTCCTCTTTAAAAACTTGGCCAGCCCATTCTCTCAAATACACTGGAGCAAGGAGAGAGACGCCATTTTCCTTACCTCCCTCTTCCTTTTTCTTTGTTTTTTGAGTTTTGATGTTTAGGAAAAGGTTTAGTATAGATTCATAAATCAAGGGATTGAGATAAGGCAACTGTTTTTTTTTTTTCTATATGCAATTTACCTATAAATATGACAAATGATCGGTCCTTAGCATTGTACTAATTGGATTTGGATTAGCAAATTCTGGTGAGGCTGATATAAAGGCCAGGAGTGTCAGCTATGATCTCTTTTCATAAATTCTAATGGTACAAAGTGAATCTAAATGGCTCAAAAGTTTTCCTTAGTTATTGTGTTGCCAAAGAGGGACAAGATGAAAGATTTTCTGCCTCATTTTGGACTGAGTGGCTTTTCTGTTCTTCTCAATCAGGGTAACTAAGAAAAGAGGGATCATAATACCGCAAGGCAACATAACAAACATTAGTTTCCTTCCTGCGGTTAACATTTTATTCTAGTTGCTTTTGTCTAAATGTGATCATTATTACTATATCTGACTGTTTCTGATTTTCTTGACAGTTTATCATTGCATTTACTTATCAAAGAAATGGGGTGTTTGTGAGTTGCAAATATCGGGATGTTAACAAGAACTTTTGGCAGGTATTTTTTGATTCGTTTGGATATCTACTTCAAGTAACTGACAAACAGTGGTGAACAAAATGGAATGATATCTAATTTAGCTGCCTTTTAAACCTGTGGAAGGGATCTCCATTGTCTGAATCTCATGTGTCATATTGCCAGATCTTATTTGCCAAATTGAAGTAGTTGGTTTTGGTTTCCTGTCATTTTTTAGTATTTCCCTTTTTCCATTTTTCTTGATGAGGAGGTCTTCTTGTTGCATTTCTTCTTTTCATTTGTCTCCATCGTTTACCAACTAAAAACAAAAACCTGTATAGGGGATTTCATTTGAATTATGAAGCCTGATATTGGAAATGGCCTTTCCTATTTGTTAATAACTTTAGTTGCATAATTCCTCTAATGCTATGATCATAACATTTCTTTCTGCTTTGAGGGTTAATATTATAACGAATTTTGATGTTAGTCCAATTTTGATCTCTTTATTTTTTGCTGTTGGTCTGCAGGAAGAGGATACTGAAAAAATATTCTATGGTGTGGATGATATAAAAGCAGAAAGTGATATAATCATTGTAAATAATGTTCTCTCTACTTGCTATGGGCAGTTATTTGAAAAATATTTCACCTGATTATTTTAGTGTTTGATTATAGGTTGAGGGTGAAATAGACAAACTTTCAATGGAAGAAGCTGGATTCTACAATTGTGTGAGTGTCCCTGATGGAGCGCCTGCATCAGTTTCTACGAAAGTGTTCAAATCTGATGAAAAGGTTTGTGTGTTTGTCTTTGGGTTGATTTTTTTAATATGTTGATGTATCCTTTCACCCAGTGTTGATAACCAATTTTTTTTAGCGAAATATCTCTAACACAATCTGATTTTGTAACCCCTACCTATATACAAGAAACAAGCCTTCATGAAATATCCCTTCTCCTTGAGTTAGGAAGCAAACTCACTCCCATTCAAAGAATTCGAACAACTCCTTAATCATTGTGGCCTAAAGAGAAGAGAAGAGAAGAATAGGAACTGACTTTGTCCACTAGTTCTTCAGTGGAGCTCTGTATTGTAAGAAATTTTGACATTGCTCTCAATAAAAATTGTCCATCAGATGGTTTGTGATGTTCAATGCCAAAGGACTCTTCTCATGCATCCTTGCTAGAAAGAAGATGATGCTCTGAATCAAGGAGTATGGGTTTATTGGTTATCCAGTGGGTCTTTTATTTTTTACTTTTTATATTTTTTTATATAAGATTATTGACAGATATATAATATGATATGAAATGTGATAAAGAAAGATATATGATACATGATCTTATATGTTATGTGATACCAAAAACTAGGAAGACAGTATGCACACATTTCACTAGTTGACACTTGACAGAAATGGTGGCAGCTACTATTTTGAAACTTTGGATCAATTTTCTTTGGTAGGATCATGGGTAACACAGCAGAGATGATTTAGGTAGACATGAGACTTGTGCAAACCTAAGCTAGCATGAAAGGAGAGTAGGTCTACACATTTTTTTTTTTGATAGGTAAATGAGCAAATATATTAAAAGTGCAAAGAGAGTAGGCCTACACATGGTTCTTTGAAAATAGGGCCCTAGTCTGTAAGTGACTTTAGAGATAACTAAAGCAGTGAAGTTCTTCTATGGTTTGTTATAGAAGTAAGTATGGGTTGCAGAACAATGGTTAATACCCCCTTGGCTGCCATACCTTTTTATCCAAATCCTTGGAAAACCCCTCAGATATCTCTAGTATGCTGGTCATAACCTCTCAGGCCTTTAACTGTAAGAGTGCTATGGTGGCATGCTCTTATTCTGATGGGCGATTTGGCTGGAAAGAATGCCAAGATCTTTGAGGATCAAAGGGACCTATGATAGATAATGCAAAATATTGTTATCTTCTTGACCAGTTGGTTATTGCTTCTATTATTTGAAAGCTGCTTCCATGGGTAGGAATATAGAGGAAATTATTTGTCCAGGAGTCCTCCTTTTGGTGGTATTAAGCTAAGTTTTGATGGTTGTGCTTTTGGTAGCTTCAACTTGGTTGGGCATTAGGGGAGTTTGTTGCATGCACCATCCAGACTGTTGAAAATCAGGTAGTTGTTAAGGCTGAGCTGTTTTCACTCTTGGAAGATTGATTATGACATCCAATTGGGCATCTTGAGTTTCCTTGTGGAAAGAGATTCCTGAGCGTTTTTTTTCTTGGTATCATGGGATCAGAATCTCTTGGAAGTTTTGGTGACTGTTTTGAGGAGAATTCAGGCCCTTTTGAGGATTATTATTGCCCCTCCCATTCTAAGAAGGGAGGCTGATCTTTAGTAGTTTTTATTCGATGTATTTTTTTAGAGGGGTTGGGTGTTTGGTTTGGATCTCTAGTAGTTCTATGTAGTGATAATTTCCTGGTTCTTCCTTCTTTTTCTTTCTCTAGCTTCAACTTATACAGGAAAGATACCCCATCCTTCTTTGTAATCCCTGGCCTTTTTACGGTATTTTTCCCTTATCCAAAATATTGAAAAAATGAAAAAAGAATATGCATGTTCTCTTAGCTACTTGGTTGTCATCAATTGATTTCAACTCGAGTCTTGGAGTTGTTATCACTACTGCAATATCAACTGTACAGTATTACTATAAATTTTGGGATTCACTTCTCTTTGCATGAATATATCTATAGATTGCATGATGATACCAATTCTAGGCATCCTCTATCATGCTTTCATAATTTTCTTTTGGCTAAGATTTTCTGTTTGTCCAGTCTCTTAGTTTTATAATTATAAGGCATGTGGCTCAGTTTTTCTTTTGTAGTTGGGGTTGCTCTATTCACACATCAGTTTTTGCCCCTTTGTTCCCTGATAAATGCGAAGGGTGTTAATGCTTTTAATATACCTTTTGTATAGAGAATTGGATCTGATTCCCCTTCCATATGTTTTGTAAAGCTAGGACACAAAATATCAGTATCTATGGAACTGCAAGGAGTATCTGGAGAAGGTTGGTAAAAGGAGGTTCATGGCTTTCAGTTACAATGAATTAATGCAGAAATGATAGATCTTTTATTTATTTTTTAATATTATAGGCATCTCGCATTATACTTGCAACTGATGGGGATTCACCTGGTCTTGCCTTAGCTGAAGAACTTGCACGCCGCCTTGGAAGAGAAAGGTTTACATGATTGTGTGATGATATTGTTTACTTTGTTGAAAAAGTTCTGATAACTCCTCATTTTTGTGGGATGGCAGATGTTGGCGAGTAAAATGGCCTAAGAAAAATGAAGTTGATCATTTCAAAGATGCGAATGAGGTTTGATATAAATGTCTGCAGACATAATAATGCAATATTTGTTTAATGTTAAAATTTTAGTTTTATTTATAAGAAAATTTTAGGGTGCTTTGACTAGATTATTTAGTAATAATTTTTTCTTTTCTAGAGGTTTCCCTTCGATATAATACTTTTTGTTATTAATAATTTGATTGAGTTCATTCATGGGGTGAAAATCATCAAAGTTTCTCCATCAAATATTGAGAATGTCTTGCTGCATGTTGTAGCATATGTATCAATATGAAGTTGATGGACTTTTCATGTGTTTTCCCTAGTGTGTCCAGTTGTCCCTCCATCATATGTATTATCTTTTGATAATTTCCCCAACTTCATCTGATACCCATTAGCTGTGTTATGTTTATTCTAAGAAATGATAGAGAGTGAAAATGACATTAATTGAGTGGATATATAATAAATGTGATGCAGTAACTGTTGTCTATGCATCTTGCTGTCTGTGATGCATGGTGTGCACTTTAGCTGGCATTCATGCTTGTGATAAACATTTGATTCCCAGGTTCTAACACAAAATATTTGTTCTGGGAATCATTGCATTTTTTTTGGTATAGGTCTCTCCTGCAAATATCAAAGTTGTAACACTGTTTATTTGTTAAATTATGTTCTCAGGTGCTTATGTATTTAGGACCTGATGTTCTGAAAGAAGTAATTGAGAATGCTGAGTTATATCCTATTCAAGGATTGTTCAACTTTAGCCATTACTTTGATGAGATTGATGCATATTATCATCAAGCTCTTGGTTTTGAGCTTGGTGTTGCAACTGGATGGAGGGGTCTGAATGGATTATACAATGTAAGCACAAATTTTCATTTATGTCTCGATTGCTTTTTAAATTTTGTTTTCAACCTTCCTTTGGCTTTGTCATTACTTCTGAAGAATACATTAAATTTAAGTGCACCTTGAAGTATTGAGTGGTTTGAGAAGAATAGTCAAATGTAAAGTTGGATACATCTGATAAGGATGCTCTGAACTTAAGTCTGACAGATATATTTTGTTAAATCTTAGGCTCAATTTAGTGTTATGATCTATTTGTATTTGAGGAGTTAGTAGTTTGAATCTTCTTTGGATCCATTTGATGAGAGGGTATAATTTTCCTTTTGAATTAAAAAATTGCATTTTGATTCTTATGTTTTATGTGTGAATTCTTCAGGGAAGATGGTGGATAATATCATCTGAAAGTATTGAACTGCATATCTCAAGCTATAAAGGGATCTGGAAATATTTTATTCTTAACATTGAACCCTACCTAGTAATTGAAAACCATTTATTCTTGATGTTGAAGCCTACTCAGTAGCTGAACCTGAGAAAGGGTTAGTTCCATATGCTTGTTCACTGCCTTTATCGATCATCCATCCCGTGACTGGAAGATTAGTTTAATATATCTGGATAAAAGTCTAAAGAAGTAATTTTTTTAATAAATCATTTGATGCCTGGAAGCAGAATACAAACTAGCGGCCCTCATCCCAAATTTCAAAAGGTTCTAGATTGTCTGATAAGAGACTTTCAACTATGACTCCTGCATGAACTGATGCTGAATACTTATGAGCCAGTTGATAGCAGGGAAAAAAAATCTGGCACATGCCTTACCATGACTGATTGGTTGTCAGGAAAATCTATGCTAGTAGTTGTGTAGGTTAAGCTCATGCAATAAAAGAACAATTATTCACAAACTTATGCATCCAAAACTATATTAACACGTGTGTTGATGTCCCCAGTTATTTTGTAAGTGGAAGCTTTTTATATTTTAAATTTTAGTTTTGTGATCATAGCATGCAACACTCTTTGGGTAACATAAACATGTATGAGTAACTAGTTTTAGAGGTAGAATCCACTCTTTTTATTGAACTTTTTATTTTTATCAGGTTGTGCCGGGAGAGTTGACTATAGTGACTGGGGTCCCCAATTCAGGCAAGAGTGAGTGGATTGATGCTCTCTTATGTAATATTAATAGAAGTGTTGGTTGGAGATTCGCACTTTGCTCTATGGAGAACAAGGTAGTTTATGATTGACTAAAATTTGTACTTATCTTGTTTCTATTTGAACTATAGTTATAATCTTAGATATTTGCTGCAAAATGTGGGCCCTTATATTAGAGATGAGTTTTGGAAACAAATGATATTATCTTAAATTGAATATATAAAAATATCATTTCATAAATGTATCACTATGTTTGTTCTTATATGTGTTTGGTAGCCTATTTAGATACTGTATTCCCTCTTCATGGGATTTATATGGAATCAGCAAGTACACCTGTTAAACAGGCTGCTCAACCTATTGGCATTTGGAAAAGATGCAATTGTCATAGGATTATAGATGCAGAGGTTATTGCTTAATCTTGGCAAATAAAGGTTGCATCCTTTTTAGACACTAGCAACCTCTGGATCAAAGGTGATTCAGTGATTCTTCTCTCTCTTTGGTTTCCTAGAGTAATGGAGGTCAATGATCAACTTTTCCAGAGGATTGGGATTCTTTTGTTTGGAAGTTGAAGTTTGCATACCAAGTAGTGGATAACAAGAAGAAAGAGATGCTTGTTTGTCTGAGGAGTTTGTCAGGGTTGCCTTCACCCTCAAGTTTAATGCTTCTGTATGGGATGTGTTTTTCACTTGGTTTGGTTTTCATTATTATTTTTTTTATTTTATCATTTCTGTATTTGTGTTTTTTTTTTTTTAATTTTACTTTTGTTGACTTTATCCTTAGTTTGTTTTTCCTTCTTCTTCTTCTTTTTTTTTTTCCCTGAATAAATTGTTTCAGTTACATGTTATAAAAGTGGATTCTTGTTCTCCATGAATAGTCTTTCTTGTGCTCCCTTGTCCTTATCAATGACATCTTGAGAGAATATGCATGTTCAAGCATGTTTGAATGATATTCAATGTACTCTTTGCTCATTTTTAAGGTCTTTATTATGGTTATGTCTAGGATTGAGAGTGTTCAACATTGACTTCCCGCACTCCAGAGAGGGGGTAGGGAACAGAGATCACTTGATTGGTTGGAATTAGGTCACAAACTAAAGTGTGAAAGGGGTATGTGGTTTTGGATGGTGCTATGACTCTGAGGAATAGAACTCTTCTAGGTAAGTGGTTATGGAGATTCTCTAAGATGAGTGAATCATCGTGGCACAAGGTTATCCAAAGCATAAATGGTCTACAACCCCATAAATGGGACACAATTGTTTTGATTAGGTGGTTGAATGGGTGTCCTTGTAAAGTTTTTCCCTGGTGTTATCATGATTTCTCTTTTGTAGTTACTTTTCAGTTGGGGATGGTTCAAAATCTGTTTATGGGAAGATCTATGATGGGGGATCAATCTCTTTTTCTCCAATATCCTAGCATCTATCTTATTTCCAGTGTTAGAGACTAGAGATTTCTTATTTCCTTGTTTCATGACCCCTCTATTTTATCTCTGTTCTGGAAATCAGAACCTGAAATCAACGACGTCTCTTTGCTTCTGATATCTATGTTTCATGTTTATTTGTCATGTTCTTTCCTTAATGTGAAGGTTTAATTCATGACTTCATCGGGCCTATTCTTTTTTCTTCAGAATTTTCTTCCAAGTTTATTCTAAAGCAATTCCATGAATAATATCATTCCAGCCAATTTATTTGGAAGTCTAAAGCTCTCCCTATGGCTTGTGGCTGATAAAAAGGTTACTGTTAATGATATGTTGTCCTTTTCCTTTTTGGCCTTTATGCCTTGTATACATCCTACATACTTTCAGGTGTTCTTCTTTAGGCACTCTTTATACATTTGGTTTTACTTATCAAAAAAAAAATGTTGCCCTTTTCCTCAAGTACTGTTTACTATGCTTGTGCAGTCTGGGGCAGTGGACCATTGGGGGATTTTGTTGGAAAGGATTTGTCAAACGCTTAGTGGATTAGTGGATATCTTCAGCTATTTGTGGAATGTTATCCACTACCCCAGGTCCTTCTGGTTTTCTGCTTCTAAGGAATTTCTGGGTGCTTCTTTGGTTATGATGGATTGGGAAAGATCCATAGGCTTATAGCTCAGGGGGAGTGATGGGGCCTGCATAGAGTGGCAAGCCCTTCCTCTTGATTGCCCTAACTTGGTTGTGTTCCTTGGTAACCAGGGGCTTTGGGGGATTGTTGGTGTATTTAGAAACCATTGTGACACTCTGGTGTGAGGTGTTCTTCAAGCCAGTGGCTCTGAGGTTAGCCAAAAGGTAGAGATCATAACCTTGTGATCGAATGAGGTGAGGTCATTAAGACATAACATTCTTAATGCTCTTGTGGTGGAAGGAGTCTCTCAACGATTTTTAGATTATCCAACTAAGTTGTGTAGTTGGGCAAATGATGAGCAACTGATGTTAGAGGCCTTTCTTGAGGATTGCTGGCCTTCTAGAGATAATTTACTTGTTGATCCTATTGTGAGCCTGTGAACTTGCTATATATTTGTTGTCTTCCTGTTCTCTTGTACTCTCCTCTTGACTTCTGGTTTTGAAGGATAACTCTTCCTTACTCATAATTCTAGTACAAAATTTCTTTTTCTTTTTTTCATTGATTTAAATAAATCATTTTCTGTCAATAGTAGTGTGAAAAGAGAGAAAAGAGAGAATCCCTAATTATTGTTATTGAAAAACTATTAATAGTACACATTGGACTTGGGTATATATATACATGTTAGTGGGACCCACAATACAATAAGGAAAGAAAAGGAAAAGGAAAAGTAAATAACCTAAATAACTGTACACTATCTAACACTCCCCCTCAAGCTGGAGCATATATGTTATATGCACCAAGCTTGTTACAAATGTATTTAATTCTAGGACCTCTAAGAGATTTAGTAAAAATATCTGCTAGTTGATCATTTGAATTGACAAAACTAGTTGCCACACATCCTGATGCGATCTTTTCTCTAATGAAGTGACAGTCAACTTCAATGTGTTTGGTCCTTTCATGGAAGACTAGATTGAATGCAATATGCAAAGCGGCTTGGTTGTCACAGATGAGCTTCATCTGTTCATCCTTTCCAAATCTCAACTCCCAAAGAAGATGTTTCAGCCATATGAGTTCACATGTTGCCAGAGCCAGAACTCGATACTCGGCTTTAGCACTAGATCTGACCACTACATCTTGTTTCTTACTCTTCCAGGATATTAGGTTACCTCCAATAAAAACACAATACCCGGAAGTGGAACGTCTATCTGTGGGTGAGCCAGCTCAATCCTCTGTGTAACCAACAACCTGGGTATGACCTCTGTTCTCGTACAACACACCTTGGCTTAGTGTGCTTTTGATATATCGAAGAATGCGAATTACGACTTCCTAATGGCTATCACATGGTGACTGTATGAATTGACTAACAACACTTACAGGAAAAGAAATATCTGGACGATTAATGGTGAGGTAGTTCAGTTTAACTATAAGTCACCGATATCTCCCAGGATCTCCTAAAGGCTCCCCCTGTCCTAGTATAAGTTTGACATTTGGATCCATAGGAGTGTCTACCGGTTTACAGTCTAACATACCGGTTTCTTCCAAGATGTCTAAAGCATACTTCCTTTGGGAAAGAACCACACCGGAACTGGATTGAGCTATCTCAATCCCTAAGAAATACTTGAGTTTCCCCAAGTCTTTAGTCTGAAAGTGGGTAAAAAGGTGTTGCTTTAGTTTCTGAATACCATTCTGATCACTGCCTGTAATGATGATGTCGTCCACATAAACTACTAGATAAATACACTGCCCCGAAGAGTTATGATGATAGAAAACGGAATGGTCTGTTGTACTGTGGAACATGCCAAACTCCTGAACAACAGAACTAAAACGGTTAAACCATGCTCGAGGAGATTGTTTCAAGCCATATAGAGAATGGCTTAACCTGCACACTAAACTAGACTCCCCCTGAGCAACAAAACCAGGTGGTTGCTCCATATAAACTTCCTCAGCAAGATCCTCATGAAGCAAAACATTTTTAATATCTAACTGATAAAGAGGCCAAGAACGCATAGCAGCCATGGAGAGCAATAGACGAACAAAAGCTATCTTGGCAATAGGAG
The DNA here is from genome assembly GCF_004353265.1 of Vitis riparia. Taxonomy (NCBI): domain Eukaryota; kingdom Viridiplantae; phylum Streptophyta; class Magnoliopsida; order Vitales; family Vitaceae; genus Vitis; species Vitis riparia. The sequence continues at coordinate 1,869,935 of NC_048448.1, read as the reverse complement.
AAAAAGTGTCACCATAATCAGAACCATAAACCTAAGTATAGCCTTTAGCAACTAAGCGGGCCTTAAGGCGATCAACCTGACCATCAGGGTCAACCTTAATTGTGTAGACCCAACGATAACCAACTGTAGATATACTAGAGGGTAAAACAACAAGATCCCAAGTGCCATTGGAGTGTAAAGCAGCCATTTCATCTACCATTGCCTGTCGCCACCTTGGATGGGAAACTCAGGGGTGCTCTTGGGAAGAGAAACAGAAGATATAGCAGAAACAAATGTAGAATAGGGTGAAGATAATTGATGGTAACTCAAAAAATTGTAAATGGGATGAGGATTACGAGTAGATCGATTACCTTTCCGAAAAACAATGGGTAAGTCAGCAAAAGGAGGCAGAGTCGAGGCAGGAGAAGCCGAAGGGATAGGAAGTGAGTCAGCAGGTACTTTGGCCAAAGAAAGAGGAACAACGACACGATGACGGCGATGATAAACCTGAAGTGGGCGAGAAGGCACTGCATCAGGTGGGGAGATAATGGGAAGGGGTAAGATTTCAGAAACAGGAAGAGACTCAGAGGTGGAGAAGAACGGTGAGTCCTCAAAGAAAGTGACATCAACGGAGAGAAAGTAGCGATGAGTCTCAGAGGAATAACAACGACAACCCTTTTGAAGTCTGGAATATCCCAAGAAGATGCATTTTGTGGCTTTGGCAGAAAGTTTGTCCTGTCCAGGAGTGAGAATATGAACAAAGCAAGTACAACAAAAAACACGAGGAGGAAGGAAATAAAGTGGTTGGTCAGGGAAAAGAAGGGAACGAGGAATCTGATCGTGTAATACAGATGAGGGCATACGATTAATCAAATAACATGTTGTAAGAACATCGTCCCCCCAAAAACGAAAAGGAACATTACTATGGAGAAAGAGAGTACGAGCTGTCTCAACAAGATGTCGATTCTTACGTTCAGCTACCCCATTTTGTTGAGGAGTATGAGCACAAGAAGACTGATGAAGGATCCCATGTTGGGATATAAATGAAGTAAATGGTGCAGAAAAATATTCCCTGGCATTGTCACTGCGCAACACACGAATAGAAATATTGAACTGGGTTTGGATATCAGCATAAAATTTCTGGAAAATAGAGAATAACTTAGCTCGATTTTTCATTAAAAATAACCAAGTACATCGAAAATAGTCATCAATGAAAGTGACAAAATACTGAAATCCTAAAGTAGACACAGTCTGACAAGGACCCCAAACATCAGTGTGGACAAGTTCAAAAGGAGACTTTGCCCGATTATTCAAACGCTTTGGGAACGAAACACGAGTATGTTTCCCAAGCTGACAGGACTCACACACAAGCGACGACAAAGATGAAAAACGAGGGACCATTTTCTAGAACTTGGATAGATTAGGATGGCCCAGGCGACTGTGGATGAAGAGGGGAACATCAGTGGAAATGCAAACTGCAGGAGTTGAAGGCGAGGTGAGGTGATAGAGGCCTTGAGACTCACGTTCTATGCCAATCGTCTTCCCCGTACTCCGGTCCTGCAAGGTCACAAATTTATCAGAGAAAGTGATAGAACAGTTAAGAGTGCGAGTTATTTTGCTGATAGAAATAAGATTAAAAGGACACTCAGGGGCATTAAGGATAGAATGGAGAGGTAGGGACGGGAGATGATGAGCTAAACCAAAATCTTTAGCCATAGTGTGGGAACCATTAGCTAAAGTAACAGTAGGTAAGGCAGAGGTAGTAGTAATAGAAGAGAAAAAATCCTTATTGCCAGATATGCGATCAGAAGCGCCAAAATCTAGAATCCAAGGTCCAAGAGAAGATGTGTGGGTAAGACAAGCAGAAGCATTACCAGTTTGGGCAACAGAAGCAACAGAAGTTGACTTGGTGGCCTGATAGCGGAGATAGTCATCATACTCACTGTCAGTGAAGGAAATACCCTGAGATGTGGAAGAACTGGGAGACTGAGGCGGTTGAGGATCATATGACTGGGTCACGTGGGCAGTGCGGGGAGGCCGCCCATGTAACTGATAACACCGATCACGAGTGTGGCCAAGCTTATTGCAATAGGTGCAATGAGGACGTTGGCCTCTACCTCGGTTACCACTGCGTCCTCTTGGAGAGTTAGTTTGAGAAACTAACACAGAAGAATCTGAAGTGTTATCAGATGGTAAAGTCTGAGTGGAGGAGATACGGAGGAGGCGAGCAAACACATCATCCAAGGATGAAACGGAGGAACTGGCAAGAATCTGATTGCGGATGGTCTTAAGATCTAGACGGAGGCCAATAAGCGTAAGAACCATGAAGAACTTGTCAATCTGTATTCGTTGATCCCCAACATCAGTTGTAAAAGGCATCACGATCAAGAATTCCTCCTTAAGAGAGGCAATTTGGCCAATATAAGTAGATAAATCATGTCTTGTTGTCTGACATTGACAATAGAAGAAGCCACCTTATAAAGACTTAGGATATCATTCGTGTATAGCCCTTTCGCCTGATTCCAAAATTTAAAGCATGTTTTGTAGGCCTGAAGATGAAGCAAAATCTTAGGATCAACTGATTGCCATAACACACTACATAACTGTGCATATATCTTCTTCCATTGTACTCTGTCAACCTTAGGGATATCCGCCTCTTGCGTAACAAGGTGATCCTCATAACCTTGACCCATAAACCAAAGCTCCACAGAGGCAGACCAGAACAAATAATTTTCACTACCAACCAATTTCTCCGAAGTAATCATAGGAGATCCAGATATGATAGAGGAAAAAGTGGAACTTTTAGTAGCCATATCTACTTATCTGGAGAACGAAATATGTTTGGATCAAAGAGAGCCCTAATACGGCTTCAGATTGCGGCTGAAAGAAGAAAAAACTGAGGATCCGTGGCTGTGAGAGACCAAATAGTAAAGAAAAACAAATGTGGCACTACTGGAAGGGTAGAAGAACACTTCCTAAGACACGTGCAGGGCTTGGGGTGGAAAGGAAGTCATCGGAGGTCGCTGGAAAGGCTGTTTAGAGGGCTGACGGAGACAAAAAAACCCAAAAAAATGCACTTGCAAGGCTCGGATGGCACAAACACAGATGGAAGGTGGCTAGATGGCGTCAGGCGAGGCTGGAGGTGGAAGGGCGTGGCCAGAAAGTGCTCCACGCGCCCTCACGAGCCGGCGCATGAGGTTCAGGCCGCCGGAGAAGAAACGTGTGTGGTCGGCGCGTGGCTGAGAACCTCCCTCCAGTGCTATGAGAAAACTTGAAGATCTCCTTCTTGCGCACCTGATGGTATGGTCGGTGTCAGAAAAGGACTTCGCCGGAAAAAGGTCCCCGGAAAAGTCACCGGCGGTGAGGGTTTTCTGACGGCGATGAGGGTTTTCTGACGGTGATACGGTTGATTGGAAAGCTTTAGGAGATGGGAAAGGTGACCGGAATGAAACACGGTCACTGAAAGATTTCCCATAATGGATTCACGGATAAACTGGAAATAATTAGGGTTTTTTTCTCCCTAGGCTCTGATACCATGTGAAAAGAGAGAAAAGGGAGAATCCCTAATTATTGTTATTGAAAAACTATTAATAATACACATTGGACTTGGGTATATATATATATATACATGTTAGTGGGACCCACAATACAATTAGGAAAGAAGAGGAAAAGGAAAAGTAAATAACCTAAATAACTGTACACTATCTAACAAGTAGCATGGAAGAAGCATACATTAACACTCGATTAAAGCATCCAGTTAATTAATGCCACAAACAGTTGGGCTTTTAGAATATTCTTAATTAGTCTGTGTAGGTTTCCGGTTAATCAATGCCACAAAATAGGGCTTTTAGAATGTTTTTAATGAGTCTGTGTAGAACTGATCTGACTTTTCCTTCCTAATTGTTAGTTGGATTAATATAGTTATTCATGGACAGTTCTGACATGCATGAACTATTTGATGAAGTGATTGAAATATCTTTGAACACAATGTCATTCATGCATGCAGCTTTCTACCAACATTCATGCCTATTCCTGTCCAATTTTCTGGTTTTTAGGTTCGGGAGCATGCCAGGAAACTTTTGGAGAAACACATAAAGAAGCCTTTCTTTGATGCAGGGTAAGTTCAAGTCAATATCATTCATTATTGCTCACCATAGCATTTTGGACCTAATTGTTATCTTGTGTTCAACTACTTACAGCATACCCACTTATGACAGTTAGGGTTTCATAACTATGTTCAAACTTTAATGTGGTGAGAAATGTTTAACTCTGGCAAACAGGCTGGTGGAGAGTAGTGACTTCATTAGATTATAGCCCAGCATTATTTTTAGTCCCTTATTGGTCATGCTCGTGTTTAGTTTGATTGCTGACTGAGTTTTGAGGATGTGGATATTTCCTTCTTGGTTAGGAACATGTGTCTCAAGAGGGAGGATTTTATTTTTAAAAAAAAAGAAGGGGGTTTTTTTGCATGGAGGTTTCATAGTTATGTGCTAACTGGTCAATTGGATAAGTGTAAAGGGGAATTAAGACAATGGAGGAGAAGAGTTTGGAAATGTTGGACGAGGAAATTGATGGTTGTTGAAGATAGCTAGGTTTGACCAGACAAGCAAGGAGGGCTTATCCTTAGAATGAAGGGTAAGATGTGAAAGAAGAGAGGTTTCAAGAGGTGAGCTGACATGGAAATGGTTTCTATGAGAATAAATCAAGTGAGTTGTGGTTGAAGAGAAATAGGAATGCCATGGTTTTCTGGGATATATTAACTGTCTATTGTTGAAGCAACCATCGCAGGAATATGGTCATTAATGAGGATCCTTATCTTGAGGGAAGATGGTGTTATTTTATGAGAACCATCCTCTAGAAAGATGAAGAGGAATAGGAATACCATAATTTCTGCAAGATAATAAATGCTTATAGCTGTTAATCATCATCACAGCAAAATGGTCCTTAATGGGATCTTTCTCTCCAGGGAAGATATGGTAATCATCCTCCATAATGATTGGAGTTGGATTTCATGATTGCAATGAGAGTAAGGATGCTTTGAGGATAAATCATGTAGCAAGGAGAGTTTCCTTCTTAAAATATTTTAGAGGGGAGACAGATATTTGATGCAGTGTTGATGTGATTATCGGTGCCTTGGATCAGGAGCAGGATTTTGCGATTTATTTTGAAGTTCAAAAGCATTGTGCTTAGATGCACTGGGATTTCCATGTATATTTTGTAGCATATGGGGTTTGCTGAGAAATGGAGGATGTGGATTTAATTATTATTTTTTCATTGCTTGAGTATTCAGTTCTGATCAATGGTTGGCTGGCATGCTTTTTTGCTGCTTCTTGGGATTGAGACAGGGTGATCATCTATCACCTTTCCTTTTCATCTTAGTCATGGAAGTAGTTTGGGGGCTCTGATCTTCTCTGTGTAGATGATGTCATTGCACTCTGTGGTTGAGGTGACCTAATTGAGATTTCTTAGGTGTGTGCAGTTGCACGGCAAAATTGTGTCAATTCCAATGACATGGAAAAGGTGTTTAATTTGGCTGCTAATTGGATATGCAGGAGTGGTTCCTTCCCTTCTTCCCATTTTTTTTATATAAAACCTTGTGGGCAAATTTCAAAGGGGGGTTTGGTTCAGAGTAGGTAGTTAGGAGGTGTGGAAGGGGATAGGTGGGTGTATGAGACAAATATTCATCAAAGTGAGGGCATTTTAACCTTCTAGAGAGCACCCGTGGGAGTTGCCTATGTAACTCAAGCTGCTGTTTGCAATTCAATGTTTAGTTGCTGCTAGGTTGAAGAAGCTTCAGAGGAATGGGAGAGGCCTAACTTAGTTGGTAGTGGGGGGTTTGCGTTTAGACAAGAAGATTCATTTGGAAAGGTTGTTGATTATTTGTTCTAACAAGATTATGAGGGGGCTTGGTTATAAGGAGCCTTGGGCATCTCAACAGTGCCTAACTTGGAAAGTGTTTTAGGAGATTTGTACTATAACACACCTATAAAAAAAATAAAAATAAAAATAACAAAGATTTGTGCTAGAACACAATAGTTTGTGGAGAAAGGTGATTGGGGATAGAGGAATTGGAAGAAGGGGATGGTTGGTTAAGATAGAGAAGCTTATGATTCAAGCTTAGGAATGGAATTGGAAAGAGTGGGAATGATTTTTCTCTTGAGGACAATTTTCTATTGGTAATGGCCTTTGGATCAAGTTTTAGCATGACCCTTGGTGACATGGGGGGACTTTAAGAGAATGATTTCTGGATTTTTTTTAATCATGTATCCATAAAGAGGCTTGGGTGTCAAATTATTAGGATGAGATTTGTTGCTATCCTGGTTTAGAAGGAACATTGTGGATCACGAGTTGACTTTGGTCGACTTTTCTCAATAATGCTGTGTTTTCTAGAAGTTTTCTGGGCATGGCGGATAAGTTGGCTTAGAAGATTGCCAAGAGGGGTTCGTTCTCAGTTAGATTCTACTTTAATTCTCTAAATATGGTTGAAGCTCCAACCTTTTGAGCTAAAGCTGATATGGAACCCTGGGATCTAAGATGATTTTTCATGTGGGAAGTTGCATAGGAGAAAATCCTTGTCAACAATCAACTTATGAGAGGTTGTCATAGGGTCAATTGGTACTTTCTTTGCGAACAAGATTTTTCAGTAGTCTGATTGCATCCTTATCCACTGTGGCTAGGCTTCTGGGTTATGATCCTTAGTTTTCAGTTTTTTGGAGTGTCTAGGGTTCTCTCTTGTTTGATTAGAGATGTTCTGCTTAGCTAGGAAGGTGCTGTAATTTGTCCGAGTGCACTGTGGTTTGAAGGTGGTTCCTTTATGTCTTCTAGTTCGTGTGGGAAGAGTACAAGAATGGAACAGTTTGAAGGATTGAAGGGTTAAGCTTGGACGTGAATCTGTTTTTTAAAGACCTTGTTTTCATGGTCAGATGGGGGCTGGGTTTAGATTTAGGTAACATCTATCTTGTGGATTTTGTTGATAGTATTGGTATTGAATAGCTAGGTCTAAACTCTAAAGTTTAGAGTTTGTTGATAAAATGATTTATCCTTTTTTGTCTATTAAAAAAAATATTTTAGAGATAAAGAAATAACTTTGTAAGACGGTGAATATGCTCTTTGACTCCATCCTCTCTTTCTCTCTCTCATAACTTCATTGACAATTAGTGTCTCATGATGTGCCTTATAATCTAACATGCATAATTTTATTTTTACTATTTATAACTAGCATATTTACTTGTGCATGCTATGATCATTAACTCTTCTCTTGCTTCACCTTAGGTATGGGGAATCTATTGAACGAATGAGTATTGAGGAGTTTGAGCTAGGGAAGAAATGGTTAAGTGAAACATTTTATCTCATACGGTGAGTTAAATTTTCAACGTCTCTGTGCATATTTCGGGCAGGGTTGTCCTAGGAGTTCAATTCCATGATTAGTGATTGCTCACCTGATTAAATGATGTGGCAAGGGATTGTTCTTCATATCCACTTCAGTCAATTCTGGATGATGTCCTTAATTCCGCATTTCCAACTTGCCAAGTCTGTCCTTACTAACAAAGAATAGTGTGTCTCACATCCTTTACTGTCTACACTTCACAGATTAATGCTGCATTTGCAACTTGCCAAGTCTGTCCTTACTGGCAAAGAATAGTGTGAGCGTGCACATATGTGCATCATCTCATATCCTTGGTATTTATGCTTGTTGGATTAATGACAAACTGTCCTAACTACCAAAGACGTGTATTTTTGCATGTGCGTCTACTGTTTACATTTATCTGATTAACAACCAACCCCGTTCTAACTAGCAAAGACATTTGCATGTGTGTGTGTGTGTGTGAGTTTGTGCGTGGGTGAGTGTGTTTACTGTATAGCTTCACAGCTGAGTAGCTAACCCCGTTGTAACTAGCAAAGACACCTATGTGGGTGTCTGTTTTTGTCTGTCTCTGTGCGTGTGTGCACATGTGCATGTCAAGGTCTATGTTTACCTGTGTATGTGTTTGTATGTGTGTGTGTGTTTATTACCGTGCATCCCTCTCTCTGTATCTTTGCGTGTCTGTGTTTGTGTATGTGTGTGTGCCAATGCATTTGTTTGTCCATGTTTTTGTGTCTGTGTCTGTCACATCTTTGTTGTTGACATTTCACAATTTAACATCCAATCAAAGATTCATGCATGCCTGCATGTTCATTTTTTTCCTCTGTTGTTTCTAGTTTGTCAAATTACTTACTACACACACACACACACACACACGTGTCAAAGTAATAATAGTAATGAGTAAAAAATGAAAATTTATGTCCACTGAAGTGCATGCCAATAGCCTCGCTACAGTTATATGCATGCTTAATGTGTGTCAGAATTCGGGGTGTAACAGTTTTGAACATGTGTGGCTATTGAGATTAACAAAAAGCCTTGGCCACCTGAAATTTGATCTTGGTTATTTTTCATCCATCCACAGTAATGAAATTTGACCAAAATTTCACCATTTAACTTTTTCATCAGAGAGATTACTATGTCTTCCTACTGCAAGTGAAAGTTACCTTAATCTTCTTGTTAACTCCATTTGACAGCAACAAAGACAGCACCTTAGCCACTAAACTTTGCTAGTTTTTGTGGTGGCTTTTCTGAGGTTTTGTTGATCTATATGGATCCAATGCTTTGAAGTTTACCTTATATTCTTACAGCACTTCCCAGAAAAAAAAAATGCATATCACTTAAAATACATGCTTTGTCTATTCTGGCTAGGATTCGTTTATATTTAGCATTTCACACCCATCTTAATTCTATCAATTATAAAATCTTCTTGCCCTTGAGGCATGGCTCGAGTGGTAAAGGATTGGGAGGGTTTGCGGTAGGTTCCAGATTCAAGTCCCAATGGGGACAAAAAAATTTACCTATCAAAATATATACATATATATAATTTCTTTGTGACAATCTTCTGCCAATCAACCTTGATGATTTATAGGTATTGGTCACCTTGGTTATTCTTTTAGAGTGCCTTAATTTGAAGAATTTTATTGTGAATTAATTAAAAGAATCTTATGAAATGTGCTATCGTAGACCATGAAAATAATTTATCCTAGGTGGTTAGATTCATTGGTGCACTTTTTCTTGCTGAGTTTATTTATCTGAAGCAGAGTTTATTCAGTGAGCCCTTTTATACACTTGGATGATGATGTTTACTCAAATTGTTTAGTTCCTTTTTATGTTCCTAGTGTTGCTTGTAAGTTCATTGAACTATTGCTGTTTGAATTGATTTACATGATGTGCTGTGAACTAGGTGCGAGAATGATTCTCTTCCAAATATAAAATGGGTTCTTGATCTTGCAAAAGCAGCGGTTCTAAGGCATGGAGTGCGTGGGCTTGTAATTGATCCATACAATGAACTTGATCATCAGCGTCCTGCAAGCCAGTGAGTCTTTCACCTCTTATGCCTCTCGAACTGTGCTGTTTGTGATCTTTTCTCATTTGGTTATATTTTGGGTTTGAGTCTAGGAGTAAACTTGATAAGCAACACATGCACACATACAAAACAACAGCCCACTGGATCTGATTGGAAAAAGATCACCACCACCCACTCCAGAAAGAAGTATTCCCACAGATTACTTTTTCAGAATACAAGCTGAGGTTGCCTTATTTTAATGTTGTTGAAAACAGTTATATCTAGCCAATAAACTGTATCCTAAGCATAACCTTGAGAATTGATTAAAAGCTTGGTGGATGGAAAAAAGATGGGTTTTTAAGATCTGAAAGAAATCTTCATATGAGCTGATGAGTGTGAATAATGGGAGGGCCATGAATTGATTAAAAGCTCAAATTACGAAAAATAAGCTTTAGATCTGAAAGAAAATTTGCCATACGTGTCTATTAGAAACTGTGCTCGGGAAAATGAACCTAGATACATTAAATTAGAAGAATGAAAGCTTTTCTTTGACTCGTGTAAAAAATAACCAATAAATACATAGAGCAAAGTTAGGCTTTCAGACTGGCATCTGTCAAAATTTGGGTTTACTCAACTTTCTGGTTGTATTTATTTATTGGTTTTGGTCTCTCCCTCGATACATTAAATTTGAAGAATGAGTTTCTCTTTGACTTGTGTAAAAAATAACCAATAAATACATCAAGCAAAATTAGGCTTTCAGACTGGCATCTGTGAAAATTTGGGTTTACTCAACTTTCTGGTTTTTTTTTTTTTTGGTTGTATTTATTTGGTTTCTCTCTCTCTCTCTGTTCCTTTTTTCTTTCCTTGTTTTATTTCTTTTTCTACTCTGGTTGGCCTTCTTGTTAGCAACATTTGATGTCCTGTATCATTGCTCACGATTTTTATTTCACACAAGCTTGCAAAGTAAAAATGAAAAAAGAAAAAGAAATAAAAAAAAGGAAAAAAAAACATCTTTTGCAAATGGATTTTATATGACCTCTTTCAAACTTGCCATTGAGAATTTTCTCATATACTTGTGTTGATATATATATTGCTTACTTATCTAACAAGATTAAAATCCATTTCTTCATACTCCCTACTTTGAGAGCTCCTCTTATGGTGCATTCTATAAATTTAGAGAGCATCCCAACATTAACTTAATGTGTTGCAGGACAGAAACAGAGTATGTGAGTCAGATGCTAACAATAATCAAACGATTTGCTCAGCATCACTCTTGTCATGTTTGGTTTGTCGCGCATCCTAGACAGGTTTGTCCTTGCGACCTCAATTTTGCTAACCTGTATCTCCATTTTTCTGACCTTTTGACACTTACCAGTTGCACCACTGGGATGGGGGTCCACCTAATATGTATGATATCAGTGGAAGTGCACACTTCATAAATAAATGTGACAATGGAATTGTTATTCATCGTAATCGAAATCCAGACGCTGGGCCTGTTGATCAAGTGCAAGTAGGTTTCATTTTCGAAGTTTTATTTAATCAATTTATTAGTGGTTATCTATTTATTTGTTCTTGGAAAAAGGAAGAAAAGGTGGTTGGCCATTCATCAAGGTTCAGGAATGGAAACTTATTCTTAAAAAACTCTTAAATTATCAATTTGCAGGTTTGTGTGCGAAAGGTACGGAATAAAGTTATAGGAACAACAGGCGATGCCTTCTTGTCATATGATAGGTATGGGGCTTCTTTTTCTCATTATTGCATTGTGTTTAATCAAGTTCGAGGAAGAACACTTCTATGGCATATTCGTGGATATATAATCTGCAATCGCTTTTAGTGTTTATTGCACTAATGACTTGTAGCATGCCCATTACCTTGGGGACATTAATTTCTTTCCCAGGAAACCAGAGGAATAATGCATTGTCTGATAATCATATTAAGTGCCAAAACTTAACAAAACAGACGAAAAAAAGCTCTCCAATTTGTTCAGTGCTACTTCCATTTTTATTCTTTGAAACCATATGCTTTGAATCCAAATCAGTATGAGAAATCCAATCTCTCTCTTAAGTTATCTCTAATTTATGATTTTTATTGGGAAATTTTTCTGTCTTTGATTATGTGAAGATGGCAATATTTTGATTGTGAATTTGTAAGAATAGTGATTGTTTTTTAAAAGTTCAGTTTATATGATGTAATACACACAGAATTGTTTTGCCTAGGAATTTGTGAGGGGAAATAATGACTTGTTTTGTAATATGTAGGTGAATTTTTGGAAACAAAGATTTGAATTGTGCATAGTTTTGTGAAAGAGTATATATTAATCTTTGGTAATATGATTATTCTTTTTTCAAATAGGCCCTTTCTTTTCAGGGATTTTGTATGATGGTTTATTTTTTTTCTCCTTTTTCCCTTCTTTTCCCTCCACAATTTTCTTACATCAAACTTCTACTCAAACAATTAGGCCAAGAATATGACATATTAAATCTTTAAAAAAGTGTATTATAATATTTGAAATTATTTATATAAATATTATTGAAAGAATGTTATTATAATAGAATAAAGGCAGCAGCTGTAAACAACAATGTTTTAAACTTTAGATTTTTAATTTATGAAACAAACAGTTTCAGGCAGTACCAGTAGACTTTCAGCACTTAGGCCTTGGGCCTTGGATGCTAATCATTCAACACTGAAGTTTTCGTACTTAATTTTAGTTTTAACCAATCCAATACATGCAAGAATTGAAAAGGACAGCGCCTTGTGTAGGATCAACGTTCAAAAGGACAGGTCGAGTCTATTGTGACTTGGACAAGTTTGATATAACTTGGCTAATTATGTCCGTAATTACTGTTACTGAGATGATACCAAGACCTGGTACTAGATTTTTTTCTAATTGCCACAATGAATTGGCCGATACAGCATAGTCATGGCCAGTACAGCCAAGTGTTGGCTGAGTTGTGATCAACATTAACCAAGTCGCACCATGGTGTCAGCAAGCCTATATAAGTTCCAAAGGACCAAAATCATGTTGACTACATTCAATATGAAATTGACTAATGCATGTTTAACATAAAAATAATTATGCTTGAGATAATATAATTTTCAATTTTTGGTATCATATAAACCAACCTGAGCCTGTGCTTTCATGATTATTTGAAAAATGTCAAATGTAAGAGATGATGTTTTTTTTTAGTTAGCTGAGTCCATCAAATTGTAATTATTTTTCTGAAAATCTTCATTATTCCTGAGTTAGTATATTGTGTGTATGGTTCAATATTGACCAATCTGTGATGCCAAGATTGATCCACTTCAATAATTCCTGAGTTAGTGACGGGCACGGCAACTTTGAATCATACCTTTAAGAGTTGCCAATTTTTCCAAAGAATGAGGTGAACGTTCTGCTTAGCAAGTGCCTACTTTTGAAACTCTAGAGAAGCATAACTATAATTTCATAGCCCTTTCTTGAACAACCATAAGATTGTCCAAAAATCATTAACAAAGACTTCGACAAAATGCTCTATTTTTCCATAAGATGTTGATCGTAAATGATAAGATTGATTGCGGATAAAAATGAAGATAGAGTTGTATTCACATACAGGAAAATTATATAGGAATAAGAAAAATCTTTGATTTCTTTTTGAAAAAATGGAAATTGATTTCTTTGGAGTAATCATACTATTTCAATTATGATACTCGTGTAGAAAGAATTGTAATACATGCAAAGAAGAGGCATCTTTCACTCCGTACCGAAGGGTTTGAACCAAGATTTCTAGATGGATGGGGTGGGGTATTAGTATATCTGATACATACTTTAAATGTGGGAATTTGTCCTCTAAAAAAGGAAGTATTGAATGAATTGATAATAAATTATGATATTTTGCTATTTCTTTACCTTCTAGCGAAGAGACTAATAGTAGAGAAAATAGAATTTCCACAATGACTCCAAATCCCTCTGACATGGTGATCTTCATGCCCTAGAAAATCATATATTAATGCATGATTACGAAATAGAGATGGCAGCTATCATCTAGCTGTTGTGCATGACATAAGATAGGAGAATCTGGGTCCTGCAAATTTCCTTCTGATGTGTATGTGCAAAATCATCGTTACTTTTAACCCCATTGTTTGAAACGTGCGAATGAAAGCTTAATCTGATGCCAATTGTGCAGGATAACTGGTGTGTACACGGACGTCGACGAGACTTCTGGGAAATGAGATGCATAATTTGTAGTTGGAGTAGGATCAGGCTTGGATTACACATGTGTCTACTGATGTCTATGGCCTTAACATGAAGGGGCCCTTCTTATCTGGTTATGCAGACTACAACAAACCGAAATGATTGAAACAGTGGCTCCTGCATGACTACCTAGAAAATCTAAAGCAAAGATGAAGGTGGATATTTGACCAAGCTACAGTTGATGAGTAGTCAGCTCAAATTTTGTATCGTTAGATTTTTATCTGCAAAGCAAATGATAAGTTTTTCTCATAATCTTATGGTAAAAAAACTTGTTCTTTTGTATAGTCAACAATCTATAGACCTAAATGATGTATAGAACTGTTTTTCCTTTTTTCTAAGAACAAGAATGTGTTCATTCTTTAATATCTATGACTACTTTTTTTTCTTTGAACAAGTGAATGCGTTCAATGATTATGAGTAGTGCTTTGAAGATAGGATAAGAAAAATAAGATGATGTTTGTTTTTTTACTTAATTCTAAATAAAATTTTAATACTTAAAAGTATTCAATATTAGGATGTTTGTTTTTATAATATTTTATTTTTATTTTATTTTTTCTTGTAATTTTTTTATTTTTTATTTAATTTTAAAAGGGGATGTACATCCGTACATGTTTTAGCATGGTTGGTATTATTATTATTATATTAAATCATGAACAATACTCTGTTTTTCCTTTGTTCAAATTTCAAATTTTGCATACAAACATATCTTAATATTTAATGCATTATTATTATTATTATATTTATCATAATCACTTTTTTAATAGGTACGTTTCATAATAATTTTAAGAAATATTCTAATATTTTAAACACTTCAAATTTTTTAATACTTAAAGTGTTAAATATATTAGTAAGACTTTCAATCATTAGTCTCTTACGAGTTAAACTTACATCATCACTTTGCGTCACAGTATTGCTCTCAGTCGAGTCCTCCATGGACCGGCTCAACCTTCTAGAGCATAATGATTACACTTTATTATAATTTTAAATAATTGCACCGGGGTCACCTCGTGAATCACGTGCATATCCTAAAATGATTGAAATGGTATCTTCTAAACAGCACTAAAATTATTGATGGCTGAAGTACCTTATTGTCTGAGCTAAAGATTAAAAGTACACGAAGAAAACAAAATGTCCTCTCAGAGAAACAACTTTAAATTAAAGACAAATAAAATTCACTTTCACCTTATATTAAACCAAATTATTTGACTATAAAAGGGGTCAAATCTGGTTTCTTTCTCGAAAATTCTATATTTGGTTCCGAAAAATAATAAAAAAAGAAAAAAAAATACAAAGAAAAATAATTTTTTTATGTTTGATTGTCCTATAAAAAATATCAAAGAAAATTAAATATGATTAAAACTAATTAAAAATTTATGTATTTTTAAATTATTTAATCTTTATATTAATGAGTTAAAATAAATAAAATGAGTTTGAAGTAACAAAAAAAAAAATTATTAACTTTTAATCTATTTTTTTATTTTCCTTCACTTTTCTTTTCTTCTGTTTTCCTTTGTATTTTCTTTCCCTTGTATTTTCCTTCAAATTTTCTGGAAACCAAACATAGCCTAAGAAAAATATGGTTTGAATTTACTAGTAGAAGCCAAGAAGTAAAGGAAAATTTTTATCATGTGTGGAAAAAGTATTTTTCATAAGTGATCATATTCTTGGACTCCCGTCACTTTTTTATATCTTAATCAATTTGGTTATATTGTTAATTTACATGTGCCCAGATATGAAAATAATCAAAACCGGAGCTACAAAATTTTTAACAGGGTTTCGTATTCGATCCGTAGAAAACCACACGGTAGGAAGAGTATCCATGTCATCGGTGGAAAAGAGAATTTGAGAGCTACATTTAACTTTTCTATGCTTTTGGAAGATGCAATAATTTTGGGTACAGTGAAAATATCATCAAATAATTTTGGGTTCTCTTGGCCAGTCACTCTCTGACAGAAATGAAGGGCCAGGCGAGGACCAAGAGAACGTGAAAAATATTCCCATGGTATATGGGTATGGCTGAAGTCTACTAACGGGAAACCAATTAAAATCGGGTTCCTTTATGGTCTGGTTTCCAAAAGTGTTGGCATAAATGACATAAAGCCTAATTTGACGGAAAAAAGTTTGATTTGAAGTTTTCCACAGTAACAGATGCAACTCAACCACTTTTTACATTTGGCTTTTATGCAACATGATAGGAACTGATTGAGTGAAGGATCCTCAAGTGAATATATATAAAGATAACCCAGATGGAGGTCTCCTCCATTGCAAGATATACCAATGATGCCCTTGCAGAATTTGCAAATATAAAGAAAGGACAGCTGACAAGATCGAATTTATATTAGGATTAATATGTGGTACAACGGTATGAGTGGTCTCACGCTTATATTACTTATGATCTGGTTACGATAAAAAGGATACCCTTTATATATCTATATCTATATATATACATATATATATTACAATGTATCACTGGTTGGATGATACTATGTATATAATTTTGTACCTCCTTATTTTTAGCTTGACTTTGTTTATTCATAGTATTATATTTTTGTTTGATTCAATTATACCATTATTTAACAAGGTACATCCCAACATATGCATTTCTATGGACCAAATCTAATGTTTAGTGAATACTACTTCTATATTTTAGCATTTTCCTTTTTTTTTTTCTCCTGCTTCACTGACTCTATTGACTTGGTCTTCCTTTCAAATGTCCATAAAAAGGCCGAAGAGCATTAGTGAGGTTCCCCGCAGACCATAACAAAAGTTTTCCATTTGAAACACAAATTAGAAGCAAGCATGGGCTTACAGGGAATTATGCTTATGCAACCTACTCTAATAGGGTTGCTATTAGCATCAATGGCAGCAGCAGCGGTGGCTCAGGCCAAGGATCGTTGCCTGGATCGATGTGGGAATGTCAGCATCCCATATCCATTTGGCACAAAAAAAGACTGCTACCACAGTCAAACTTTTCTGTTGCGTTGCAACGATTCAGTGGTACCTCACAAACTAACTATAGGGGAAGGTGTGGAGGTGGTGAGCATCTCCCTGGAATTAGGTGAGTTGCAAATCTTGAACTTTGTGGGCAGGGATTGTTATAGTAGTTCTGGCAGGCTGGTTTACGAGAACGACCCCTGGCTGTATTCAGGCCAAGGTTACACAATCTCCGGTAGGAGAAACAAGTTCATCGCAGTTGGCTGCGACACGTACGCGATTGTTCGGGCTTCTAAAGGTGAAGAAAGGTACACAACTGGGTGCATGTCTGTATGTGATAGCATCACAAATGTAAAAAATGGATCTTGCTCTGGGATTGGTTGTTGTGAGACCTCCATTCCTGAAGGAACTACCAATTTTACTGTTAAGTTAAGCAGCTATAATAACCACAGAAGCGTTTGGGCCTTCAATCCCTGCAGCTATGCTTTTGTTGTTGAAGAAACACACTTCAAGTTCTCTTCCAATCAATTTAGGGATCTCAATAATACAGAAAATCTTCCCGTGGTGTTGGACTGGAGAATAGGCAAAGAAAGGTGCAAGGCAGCACGAAAAACCGAGACTTATGCCTGTAAGGGGAAAAGCGAGTGCTACGAACCCGATGATTGGTCCGGCTATCTTTGCAAGTGCCTGGATGGTTACCATGGGAATCCTTACCTCCCTGATGGTTGCCAAGGTGCTTATGTATCTTTTCCTGCTTGCTGATCGTTTTTATATATATGTGCTTATGTATCTTTTCCTGCTTGGTGGTTTATATATATGTAGTATTGAAATAAATTGATTCTATGATCGGTTCCTTGTTCTTTTGAATCTGCAGATATTAATGAATGTGATGATCCAAGCCTCCATAAGTGTGTAAAAAAAGGGAGATGCAAGAACACCCCAGGGAATTATACTTGTTCTTGTCCCAAGGGGTACCATGGAGATGGCAGACAAGATGGAGATCGCTGTAATCTAGATCACTTACAAGTGATTCCTGTTGTTCTTGGTAAGCCCATTTTTCTGCATTCAGTATCCTGCCAAAGATGTAGCCCAGGAAGATTTAATGAATCCTCTATGGTATAAGATGATAAATTGCTGCTCTAATTGGTTTTGTATATTAATCAATATGAAGAAACTGAAAGGAATTTTTGAAATCTTACAGCTATTTTAGTTGGACGGGCTGGTGTAAGATTCATAATTTTCCTTTCTTTCCCTATTTTCTCATGAAGAGCCTTTGAGGACATTCTTCTTGGGTTAAAATATTTTAGACGAATGCTATTGGATTTTGGAATATTGAAATTGCTTATTTCATGAGTAACAGTTTTAATTTGTTCAAATGTAGGTGCGGGTATTGGCTTTATGATATTGCTTCTCAGTATCTCTTGGCTGTACTGGGGACTCAAGAAAAGGAAGTTCATTAGACTCAAGGAGAAGTTCTTTCAACAAAATGGTGGTTTAATGTTGCAACAACAACTTTCTAGACAAGAAGGATATGATGAAACAATCAAAATTTTTACTGCTGGGGAGCTCGACAAGGCCACTAACAAATATGATGAGAGTAACATTGTTGGTCGTGGAGGATATGGAACAGTCTACAAAGGAACTTTAACTAATGGGAGAATAGTTGCAGTCAAAAAGTCGAAGATGATAGATAAAAGTCAAATTGAGCAATTCATAAATGAAGTGCTCGTGTTGTCTCAAATCAATCATCGAAATGTGGTAAAGCTTTTGGGTTGTTGCTTGGAAACTGAAGTTCCTTTACTAGTTTATGAATTCATTACTAATGGCACCCTCTTCAACTATATACATGGTGAAAGGAAGGCATCTACCATTTCTTGGGAAGTTCGCCTACGGATTGCCACTGAAACTGCTGGAGTCCTGTCATATTTACATTCTGCAACATCAACTCCAATCATTCATAGAGATGTTAAATCCACCAATATACTTTTGGATGATAATTACACAGCAAAGGTTTCAGATTTTGGAGCTTCAAGGTTGGTCCCCCTAGATCAAACTCAATTGTCTACGTTGGTGCAAGGTACTCTTGGATACTTGGATCCTGAGTATTTGCTTACGAGCCAATTGACGGAAAAAAGTGATGTTTATAGTTTTGGAGTCGTCTTTGTAGAGCTATTGACTGGGGAAAAGGCACTTTCGTTTGATAGGTCGGAGGAGGAAAGAAGTCTTGCTATGTATTTCCTTTCTTCATGTAAAGATGATAATCTTTTTCAAGTTCTTGACAAGCGCATAGTAAATGAGGAAAATATTGAACAGTTGAAGGAAGCTGCAAACCTTGCAAAAAGGTGCTTAAAATTGAAAGGAGATGAGAGACCTACCATGAAAGAAGTAGCAATGGAGTTAGAAAGAATGAGAATGATGGAAGAACATGCATGGATTGATTCAAAAGAAAAAGAACAGTTACATGGTGAATCTTCTAAGGCATATGATAATGATTGTAGTTTTGGTTTTACAAGTGCTTCATTTGATAGCTTAGGGGTACCCATGAATGATGGAAGATGATTGTTTGATAAATTGTTATCGGTAATCAATGTATGTTTGATAAATTGTAACCTTGATGTAAGAATGAATGAGAATTTTAATGTTTAGACATATATGTTGAATTTTCTATTGTATATGTCTATGTAACAATTATACATATTAATGTTTTCTCAAATTCCTAATTAATATGAATTTTTTTAAAAGAATATTTTTGTATTTATATATCATTATAATATTAGATTTCTCTATAAAATAAGAAAAATTATAAAAAAAAATTTTATAAATATTTTAAATCATGAGTGAAAAAAGTTATGAGATGAATATAATATTGTAAAGACGATATATATTTGATGGATAGAAATATGTGTCTCTATTGAAATGAAAGAACTCATAGTTGAGTATATGTTTGTATGATTTTAAAATTATTAACTTTTTCCTAGAATTGTTTTATTTTCAGTCATGTTAAACAATGTAGCTGAGGTATCTCTCAATTTATTCTATTATTTTTAAGAATAAAAAATAAAAAACTTCTCATAAAATTTCACTTCAATAAAATCTAAAAATAATTGAAGAGTAAATAAATGGAATAAATGAATCCCAAATATGTTATTCATAGAAGGATCCACGTATGCGGTCCATTCACATCTTGTGTAAACAGTAAAAAAAAATATAAGGCAAAGACCTAGATGAGGACACTAAGCATTGTTTAACATGAACATTTTATATTATAAATGAGTTGCTGGAAAATATTTATTTAATAATTAACTTAAATCTTTTTAATATATAGTCTATAACATAATATTTGACAATAAACAAATTTAAATTTGCACCGCTCAATTATTAGGGTAGAAATCATGTCTCTTTCATATTAAATATAAAATTCAGATGAAAAGATCTTTTATTGGCATGATAATTGATAAACCTGGCCCCTCATGCCTTCCATGTTATCGATAACAAATAAGTCAAAAATTAAAATAAGACTTGAAGGACAAAAAAATAAAATAAAATAAAACATTATACGCCGAAGAGAGGGATATTTTGGGCCATGCTACAGTTTTTTATTTTGGAATTTGCTTTGAAACTAAAATTGAAGACAAAACTGAGGGTTTAAGAAGCAATAGTGATTTGTAAGATATTCATTAAATATAAAATATGTTACATGATGTAAAAATATGTTTATACGAAAAAAAAAATATTCTTAGTTTTATATTAAATTTTTTTTAAAACATGTAAAATTATTAATAAATTTAAAAAATAGTTTTTTATTCTCAATAATTAATCCAAACAAGAGCATGGTAAGGTCATGGAAGGCCAGTTGAATGAAATAAACAATTTGGCTAAAGAGAGGCTTGAATATAGCATAGAATAATACTAGGGGTTCAGGTTAATCTATCACCCACTTGTAGTGAGTGCAAATTTTTTATTAGTAAATAGATTCATTGAGTTTACAGGAGTCGCATCCCCTTCATGAAGATATGATAATAATTAGAGACAGAGTCGGAGATTTTGGTAAAATGGGACAAGATTGAAATATGTACAATTATATATAAACACATAGATTTTCAAATAATAATCCAAAAGGATTTTGTAAGAAAGACTAGAAAATAGTATGACCTATGACTATAAAATTTTCAATAATTCTAACAATTCTTATAGCAAAAAAACTATATAAAAAAAAAAATTCAAGGCATTTAATAATTTTTTTTATAAATTTATTTATTTTTCAAATAAATAAGGTTTTGTTTAGAAAGTGTTTTTGAAAATTTTTCTCTCAAATTTTCTAGAACAAAATTTTGTCTAACATTCTAATTAAAATATTCGTCACATGTTTCCTATGTTTTTAAATATGTACTAAAAATCATTTTTATATTTAATATTTTATTTTTAATCATTCTGAATATTTATATAATTATATTTTAAAACAACCCTAACAAAATAAGAAACAACTAAAAACAATCCAAAGCAATTAAAAGATGTTCTTTGAAACATCCTATTTTCTTCTTGTAATATATATATTCTAAAAAACATAAAACTATTTTAAAAAATTGTTATCAAATAAAATCTAAAGATAAAATCAACTAAAAGTAATGAAATTTTTCCCTTAAAATTTTATATGATATAATAACATTACAATGACACTATCAGCAAAATAAAATTTTAAAGCTAAATATAAATTCTCATAGTGTGAATAATTAAATAGCACACAATCTAATTATTTATTTAATTTATTTCTAAATTAGACATTATTTAATTAAGTCTCAATTAAAATAAAATAAATAAAACTCAAAATTAAAGACAACATACAATTTAAACAATTATTTAATAAATGTCAAATATAAAATTACCAAAAAAAATAGTATTATAAGAAAAGTTATAATAAAATTAAAATTTACATATGATGAAAAACCAAAAAATAAATAAGATGTTGAATGCATGACAAAAGTTGAATTAAATTTTAAAAATTTAAAATTAAACTTATCTTTTTTGGAGTTTCTATATTATTTTTTATTGAATTGAGAACCCCCCACTAAGGGTGCAAGTTAATCTATCACCCAATTGTATTGAGTGCAATTTTTTTTATTAGTAAATAGATTTATTTTGTAGGAGTCGCATCGCCATCATGAAAATATAATAACAATAATTTTTAAAAAATAAAAACAAAAACACAAACTAGCAAACAAATATATGATCATGAATCTTCACTACTTATAAGGTATTAAATTATGAATACATTGTCGTATCGACATTTAGATATTTAATAGGTAGAAATACTCTCCTAGTTTTTTATTAATATGAAAATTCTGTATCCTTGACTTTGTCATGCATGCTTTCAAGCAGAGCTAACTTTGTTGGTTTTTATTTTTATCTTTTGAAACCGAATGACTATTATTCACCAACCTTATGTCTGTTTTCCCTTGATCATCTCCTCTAAGAATGATAAACTTTTGTTCTAGACTACTAGATCATTGATAAATTACAATAAAAAATTAACTCCATAGCTAAAATTGCATGTGAGGTAGTGGAGTGGACTAACAAGGTTTTGATATTCATGACTTTGTATTTAATTACTTGCCTTTTAAATTGAAGAATGAACACATTTCTTCTGTACTACGTGTTTGTATGTTATATTAGACATCCTTTTCTTGGTGTAATACTTTTGGTCATAGTAGCTTCTAATCATGCCAAACCTATGGTCAAAATAGCTGAGATAATATCAATGTATGAACACACCCACACATATGCATGTGAGGAGAGAAAAAAAAATATCATGAATTTTTAATGTGATTTAACGATCAATATGATCCAAATAAGTTCAATGAGAAACTCATCCCTTAATATCCTTTATATTGCACAATAAAATTGATTCAAACTTTACAATTTAACATTTCATATCATTTTGATATTAAAAAAAAAAAAGATCTCACATTCTTAATCAGAAATAATAACCCAATCTTGGAGATAATGCTTCGATACCAATTGAGAATATTTGTTGGGATTCTTAGCAACGCTTCTTCCACTCTCCATTGAATTTCCATTTTAGTTAATTTAAAATTTGAATGAAAAATTGGCACAAGGAAGAGTAATGAGGGCCTGTGTTAGAGTGAAAAAAAAAATATATAGGCAGCATGTTGCACAATTACTTTTTACGTCAATACGTAAATATATTTAATTGAGTGCAAAAGTTTATTAGCAAATGAATTTATTATTTATAATATTACTAATAAATATTGGGATAAATTATAAAAACCACTCATGTATTAATCTTATTCATGTTTTAATGTAACCTATAATCTAAGCAATTATAATCATACATATACAAACCTTTTTATTAAGTTTGTTTTTTTTTTTTTAAATATAAGCGGAGAAGCACATAGATACATTAAACATATTTAAATATATTATATAAAATCTCAAGTCAATGTATATATGATTTTTTCATGAGGTTTTATTTTTTAAAAAATCAAATTCTGGTAAAAATATATATTAATATTTGGATATGGTTAAAGATCGATATTGCTTAAAAGAAGTTACCACAATTAAAAGTATAAAGAATTTTTTGATAATTTACCTTCAATATTGAAAGCACCAATATATGTTGGCTTAGGAGAACATTTATTGGAGCTGGATGCACTCAGTCCTTTTAGTATGAGAGAAGTTTGTAAGAAATTTAAAGTTATATTTGGTTTCCGGAAAATATTAAGAAAAAAATATTTAAAAATGATTTTTCTCATATTTAGTTATTTTATAGGAAATATCAAAGAAAATCAAGTATAATTAAAATTAGTTAAAAATATATGTATTTTCAAATTATTTAATTTTTATATAATGAGTTAAAATAAGTAAAATAAATTTAAAATAATAAATAAATTTATTATTATTATTTTTTTCACTTTTTCTTTCTTTTTATTTTATTTTTTATATTTTCCCTTGAATTTTCCTAAAACCAACCATAACTAAAGCATACTGTTGAATGATTCTTTGTAACAATATAAGAGAAACAAAATGTAAAATTTTCCAAGGAAGACCATGGAATTAAATTTTCCACAGAAGAAGACAATGAAGTTGAATGAGTTTCGATGGACTATTTAACAAAAAATAAACTGACAATCTCCATATATGAGACGTCAATGTGGAAATTTCAAGTGCAGCGTGATTTTGGGAGTATGACTAGAAATTTTGTCCGAGTTTAAATTGTCATGTTTAACGTGAACCTTCCTACACGTAGGGTCTTTAGATATGAGTTATAAGGACATCAATGGTGCAAAATAATATGATAAAAATGATATACATATATAATTTGTATATATAAAAGATATAATTTGTCTACAACATTAAGAAAATTTTTGCTTATTCTTTGGTATATCTATGGAAATAAAACCTAGTTGAAGAGACGGTAGTGATGTATATAATTTTTCGAAACAAAATATTCACACCATTTAATTAAATTTAGTTTCACATACACTTTGAATGGCTTGAAAATGATGGTATGATATAAATGGAGTAAAATCAGGATTAATACATCTGATATTCCCACTTCTTTTCCCAAAAAATAAAAAGTAAAAAATAAAAATCAAACGGGCATGAGTGGGACAAGCATGAGAAAGAGAGCGGTTGGCTTATTAGAGAGGTAGAGGTCCACACGGGAAACAATTGCTGCGGAAATTGCTTGGTCCTTTCTGTATGTTCCAGTCTTTGAATCAGTCCAACCTTTCCAAAGTGTCAATAAGAGGACCGGAAATGGTGAGAGAGATTGTCTGCACAACAAAAATCTCGTATATTGAAGCACAAAGAAATTAAGAAGCAGTAGCAGCCATGGGCGAACGAGGAGTAGTGCTACTGCAATTCACGGTTATATGGATGCTATTGGCAGCCATGGCAGCACCGGCAGCTGCTCAAGCCAAGCCCCGCTGCCTGGATCGCTGTGGCAACGTTAGCATCCCATACCCATTTGGCACAACCAAAGACTGCTACCACAGTGAACAATTTCTGTTGAACTGCAACGATTCTGTAGTGCCTCCCAAACTAACCATAGGGAAAGGTGTAGAGGTGGTGAGCATCTCCCCGGAATTAGGTGAGTTGCAAATCTTGAACTATGTGGGCAGTGATTGTTATAATAGTTCTGGCGGGCCGGTTTACGAGAACGACCCCATGCTGCGTTCAGGCCGAGGTTACACAATCTCTGGAAGGAACAAGTTCATTGCAGTTGGCTGCGACACCTACGCGATTGTTCGGGCTTATAAAGGTGAAGAAAGGTACACAACTGGGTGCATGTCCGTATGTGATAGCATCACAAATGTAAAAAATGGATCTTGCTCTGGGATTGGTTGTTGTGAGACCTCCATTCCTGAAGGAACTACCAATTTTACTGTTAAGTTAAGCAGCTATAATAACCACAGAAGCGTTTGGGCCTTCAATCCCTGCAGCTATGCTTTTGTTGTTGAAGAAACACACTTCAAGTTCTCTACCAATCAATTTACGGATCTCAAAAATACAGAACAGCTTCCCGTGGTGTTCGACTGGAGAATAGGCAAAGAAATGTGCAAGGCAGCACGAAAAACCGAGACTTACGCCTGTAAGGAGAAAAGCGAGTGCTACGAACCCGATGATTGGTCCGGCTATCTTTGCAAGTGCTTGGATGGTTACCATGGGAATCCTTACCTCCCTGGTGGTTGCGCAGGTAGCATTTATTTATCTTTTACTGCATGCTACCTCTTTGTTTATATGTAGTATTGAAAATAAATTCATTCTTTTGAATCTGCAGATATTAATGAATGTGATGATCCAAGCCTCCATAAGTGTGTAAACAAAGCAAGGTGCATGAACACCCCAGGGAATTACACTTGTTCTTGCCCCAAGGGGTACCATGGGGGTGGCAGAGAAGATGGTGATGGCTGTAATCCAAATAAGTTGCAAGTCATTCAGGTTGCCCTCGGTAAGATTTTAATTTTAATTTTTTATATTATATATTTTCTGCAACTCTGATTGGTTTTTGCATCTTAATGGGGATCAGAAACGGAA
Organism: Vitis riparia; assembly: GCF_004353265.1. Lineage (NCBI taxonomy): Eukaryota > Viridiplantae > Streptophyta > Magnoliopsida > Vitales > Vitaceae > Vitis > Vitis riparia. The sequence continues at coordinate 1,844,366 of NC_048448.1, read as the reverse complement.
AGGAAATTCTGAATTTTACAGTTGTATGGGTTAGATTGGTTGTTGTAATTAAGATTCATAATTTTCTCTCTTTTGCTTTGCCTTGCCAAAAACCAAATGAAAGAACTATTAGAATGATCAAGTTTAGAAGAATGCTGTATGGGTTAGGTCAAAGAAATTAAGAATCCAGTGAAACTTTATTTCTAGATAAAAGCATAAGCCTATATGCCCAAGCAACCATGATTAGCTTCTTTTCATAATACATATACGAAATTCTGTACACCTTTGAGTCTATACAGATCTTGAGCAGGTGCTAAGTCTACACATGCAATTTGCTTTAGGAATTTGCAACTCAACGTAAAGTTTTCAATTTAAACTCATTAAGTAAATTATATATCATCAAATTAAAATTAGTAATTAAGAAAGAATCTTGGATTATAATTTTGTACTCCTTTTAATTTGTTTAAATGTAGGTGTCAGCATTGGCGTTATATCATTACTAATGGGTAGCTCTTGGTTATACTGGGGACTCAAGAAAAGGAAGTTCATTAAACTCAAAAAGAAGTTCTTTGAGCAAAATGGTGGTTTAATGCTGCGCCAACAACTGTCTAGTCAAGAAGGATCCAATGAAACAGTTAAAATCTTTTCTGCTGAAGAGCTTGAGAAGGCTACCGACAAGTATGCTGAGAATAAAATCATTGGTCAAGGGGGATATGGAACAGTTTATAAAGGAACTTTAATTAATGGGAGAATAGTTGCGATCAAGAAGTCGAAGATGGTGGATAAAAGTCAAATTGAGCAATTCATAAATGAAGTGCTTGTGTTGACTCAAATCAATCATCGAAATGTAGTAAAGCTTTTGGGTTGTTGCTTAGAAACAGAAGTTCCTCTGCTAGTTTATGAATTCATCACTAATGGCACCCTCTTCGACTACATACATAAAGAGAAGAAGATATCCACCAGTTCCTGGGAAGTTCGCTTAAGGATTGCTACTGAAACTGCCGAAGTCCTATCATATTTACATTCTGCAGCATCAACACCAATCATTCATAGAGATGTTAAATCCACTAACATACTTTTGGATGACAATTACACAGCAAAAGTTTCAGATTTCGGAGCTTCAAGGTTGGTTCCCCTAGATCAAACTCAATTGTCTACAATGGTGCAAGGTACTCTTGGATACTTAGATCCTGAGTATTTGCTTACGAGCCAGTTGACCGAAAAAAGTGATGTTTATAGTTTTGGAGTTGTCCTTGTGGAGCTATTAACAGCAAAAAAGGTACTTTCATTTGATGGACCTGAAGAGGAGAGAAGTTTAGCTATGTATTTTCTTTCTTCATTGAAAGATGATCGTCTTTTTCAAGTTCTTGATGAACGCATAGTGAACGAGGAAAATATTGAGCAGTTAAAAGAAACTGCTAACCTTGCAAAAAAATGCTTGAAATTAAAAGGAGATGAGAGGCCTACTATGAAAGAAGTAGCAATGAAGCTAGAAAGAATGAGAATGGTGGAAATGCTTCCATGGACTGATCCAAACGAGAATGAATACTTACTCGGTGAATCTTCCCATATAGTTGATAATGGTTGTAGTATTGGTTCCACAAATACTGCATACGACAGCTTAAAGGGCCATATAATGCTACCCGTGAAAGATGGAAGATGATCGTCTTACATGTAGCAATATGATGCTGCTAGTGATCAATTATTTTTAATAAATTTCAACTCTCATGTAAGAATGAATGAGAATTCTAATATTTAGAGATATGTATTAAGTTTTTTATGATCTTTTTATAATAGTTGTACCTATACAAATTCTGATAAGCTTGTAATAATTTTTGTACTCACCGTCTTTCTCGTCCATGAAAGCTCAACATCCCTAATTTTCTTTACCCATAAAATTTTTATTTGATGAATTAATATTCCTACCATCAATATTTCCACAATGCATAATGTTGGTCATATATATATATATATATATATATATATATAATAATTTAAAAACAAGTGACCAAATATATCTATTAGATAGTTATATATATTAAGCATATGGGAGTTCAATTTGAACCCAATATATTTTTATTTAGACTGTTAACTGAAAAAATACAAAAAAGATGTGAAATTGTCAAATTTTCGTCTTTTTCGACCACACCTATCATAAGTCATGGCTTTCCTCCAGCTTTCATTACCCCAATTTTCCAAGATGTATGTGGACTACCTTGTGGTTGTGGGCCATAGAACCACTTGCATGGTTTCCATACCGTATAAGTTGGAAGAAATTCAAGGGGCCACATTGATGTTGCCTTAGGATTTTAATGATTTTTATTAGAAAAGTCCTGACATATGGTGGAAAAATATTTATTTAATAGTTAGCTTAATTTTTTAAGTCAATTTAGATTTTTTCATTCAAAAAGTCTTGTGCCTCTCACGTTACATTATTGAGTAGAAGTCCTGTCTCTTTCACATCAAATATAAAAATGAGATAAAAAAACACTTCAGACATATTTTTTAAGTCAATTTGGACGTTTGAGAAAGCTATTAAATGGCTATCTATGTATCGATCAAGTTAAATATTTTTTTAATATTCTATTTTGGCGTTTGGTGGCAATATATATATATATATATATACTCTAAAGTATGTTTTTTCTAATAAATTTGTCCTTCCACTTGCCTTAGAAAGATTAATAAACTTCCATTCATTCAAATTTCTATATTATTGATATGATAAAAAAAAGTTTGACTTAAAAAGGTTAAATTCCAAAGTTGCAGTGGACTAATTAACAAGGTTTAGGATGATTGTAAATTTGTATTTAATTTAGTGTCATTTAGATTGACGAGTGAGTATATTTCATCTCTGTTATCTATATACTAAGAATTATAAACCCAACCCGATAAACACATTCAAAATATCCTTATAAAAAGTACCTAATACTCTTAAGATCAGAGGATGCTCTCGCATAGCAATATTGGAACCTAACAAGAGGCTACATTGATGAAGAGTTTCTTATCACTTCCAATTCCACCCACTACAAGCCTCTCAAAGCATTCTTACCCGGAAGTAATATCCAACTTTTTAAAATTAGGTTCAGCCCCCCACTCAACACATGATCTTCATCTCAAATTTTATTTGTTATTCTCAAATCGTTAAATCAATAAGAGTCACGTACTTTTGAAAAGGTATATTACTATGACCTAATAATAGAATTGAAATAGAAAAAATAATCTCAATTATTAGATAAATAACAAATTTAAGTACTAATAAATTTTACACATGTCTCATACTTATTGAAGGAAAACAAGAGTTATACGTACAGCCTCATCATGGATGTGATCAAATCATCCCGTCTATTTGTATTACACAAAACAAAGAAGGGATTAATTTGAGTGGTTTTCATATTTTTGAAACATAAAATAATTCACAGGGCCACATGGATGTTGCCCTAGGTTATGTTTGGTTCTCATAAAGTATTAAAGAATAAAAATATTTAAAAAATAATTTTCTCATATTGGTTTCACCATAGAAAGTGCGAAAGAGAATCAAATATAATTAAAATTGAATAAGTATTTATGAATTTTAAAATTATATAATCTTTATATAATTAAAAAAAATATGAAATAAGTTTTTAAAATATACAAAAACAACTTTTTTTTTCTTTTTTTATTTTTTATTTTTCCTTTCCGGTTATCTAACAACCAAACATAAGTACTTTAGTTTTTTTAAGATTTTCCTTAGAAAAGTTTGAATGTTTCATACAATACTTAAAGTGTTAAAAAGCATATCCTTCAATAGTTGACTTAATCATAAAAATAATAATAATAAAATAAAATAAAAAAGAAAGAAAGCCCTCGATATTGAATTGAATTCATCGGACTTTTGAGTAAAAAGTTTTTGGCATCAAATATGGTAAATTATTGACAAATTGGGCTAGCTACTTTCGTAAGAGTATAGTAATACTAAAGAAGCTTAGGATATAGTTGATGGTATGAAAGAAAGTTCATATTTGTATTCAAAAGTATTCACATTTCTAGGAAATTTAAGCATACTCTTGGATGATTCTTTGCAACAGTAAAAAGACAAACAAAATGTAAAATTTTCCACACAAGACCATGTACTCACAAAATTTTCCACAGGAGAAAACAATGGATGAACTAAAAATGAGATTGCATGGAGTATTTAATAAGAAATGAACCGACAATTTCCATTGACTTGGATGTTCTGTAAGACTTCCATGTGGAATTTTCAAGTGCCGTATGATTTTGGGAGGTACAAATAGAAATTTTTGACGAGTTAAAGAGTGTCGTGTTCAACGTGAACCTTCCTAGACGTGTGATCTTTAGAAATTTTTTGCTTATTCTTTGGTATATCACCTAATTGACGAGACTGTTAGATCAGTATATAATTTTTCTAAACAAAATATTAACATAATGGCTTGAAAATAATAGTATGATATAAATGGAGTAAAATCAGGATTAATACATCTGATATTCCCATTTCTTTTCCCAAAAAATAAAAAGTAAAAAATCAAAATCAAACGCGTGGGATGGGACAAGCATGAGAAAGACGGCAGTTGGTCCACATGGGAAACAATTGCTGAGGAAATTGTTTGGTCCTTTCTGTATGTTCCGGTCATGGGAGTTCAATTTGAACCCAATATCTTTTTATTTAGATTGTTAACTGAGAAAATACAAAAATGACGTGAAATGATCAAATTGTCATCTTTTGCAACCTTCAATCACACCTATCATAAATCATGGCTTTCTTCCAGCTTTCCATTAACCCAATTTCCCAAGATGTACGTGGACTACCTTGTGGCTGTGGACCATATAAGCACTTGCATAGTTTCCATACCATAAAAATTAGAAGAAATTGAAGTAGCCACATTGATGTTGCCTTAGGATTTTAATGATTTTTATTAGAAAAGTTCTGACATGAGTCATGGAAAAATATTTATTTAATGGTTAGTTTAATTTTTTCAGTTAATTTAGAATTTTTTTTATATTAGAAAAGTCTTGCATGTGCCTCTCACGTTATATCACTGACTAGAAGTACAGTCTCTTTCATGTCAAATATATAAAAAAATAAAATAAAAATCATATATTATTTATATGGTTAAGGATGTTTGGTAAATCATATATTAATAATTTAATATGATTTTATAATTTAAATTTAATTTATTAAACAGATTAACTTTGATAAGATCATTAAATAAAAGTTTAGATGTCCATATGTAATATGTTTTTTACCCCTTAATATAAAATAGGGTAATTATACACATGAATGTTAGATGATTTAAAGTAGTAAAACTTGATAATTTCTTTATATATATATATATATATAATTCTTACTTCGCACTTAGAGAAAAAGAATAATGGTTTTATTTAAAACAATTCAACTGACTACGTGGATGTTGCTTTAAACTATATTTGATTATCATAAAGTATTAAAGAAAAAAAATGTATTGAAAAAATAATTTTCTTATATTTAGTTTCACTATAAAAAGTATGAAAAAAATCAAATATAATTAAATTAAGTAGATATATATGAATTTAAAATAATATAATTTTTATATAATTAAAAAAAATATGTGAAACGAATTTAAAGAAATATATATATATATATAAATAATTTATTAATTTTAAATTTATTTTTTATTTTATTTTATTATTCCTTCCACCTTCCTTCTAATTTTCTAAGAATCAAATATATCCTAGGTTTTTTTTTAATGATTTTCCTTTTGGAAAAGTTTGAATGTTTCATATAATACTTAAATTGTTAAAAAGCATATTCTTGAATAGACTCAATCATTAAAGAAAAAAAGGAAAGAAAGAAAAAGAAAGAAACCCTCAGTATTGAATTGACTCCGTCAGAGTTTTGAGTAAAAAGTTTCTGGCCTCAGATAATCCCAGTCAATGGTGAAGGATAAGAAATGTATTCGCTCATGGATGACACGCTTTGGTGTTTCAAAACTGTGCCCCTTCTGCTTTTCAAGCAGATATGATATTATAAAATTATATTATTGTTTTAGATATTTGTTGTCAACTGAGATGTCAAGCCTCATTCACTTGTTTTACGTGTTGGAATTTTCATTAAAAGAAAGAAGAATATTCTCATTTTCCAGAAGCTTTGTTTCACTTTCTGGGAAGGCGTGAGTGTGATCAGTCACCCAATGGTTTCGTGGGGGCTTCCGTCCCCATTTGAGGTCCAAGAATCCAGGCTTATATAATATTTAAAATCGAAATGACAAAGAAAATATATAGCCCACACTCGCCCTCCCAAAGGCTAAAGCAAAGCATAGAGGCCAGCAAACACCCGGATGACATCGACCCCTTTTTTCTGCCTTTGAGCTCATCCTCAAGCCGCCGGAATCGAATTCTGATACTCCAACAATTCGCTTCAAATCAGGCTTCCAGGTTCCAGCTTTATTCTTCCCTCTCAATTTACATCTTTTTTTCTTTTTCTTTTTCTTTTTAAATAATTCTAAGGTTAGGGTTTATGTTTGTTGCACTCCCAGCAACAGGGCATCCATGAATCTACACGCTGAGTTTCTATGGGCTATGATGTTAGCAGCAACAGCGGCATCCCTAACCATTCGACCCGACTGTGAAGGGGACTGTGGGAATGTTAATATTGTTAAAAATCCAACCAAGGTGAATACCCCAATTACATATATACTGGAATATTTCTTGTTATAACTCAACCAAGGGTGAATACCCCAATTTCATATATACTGGAATATTTCTTGTTATAACTCAATCAAGATGAATACCCTAATTTCATATATATTGGAATATTCTTGTTAAAATCAACCAAGATGAATACCCTGATTTCATCTATACTGGAATCTCCTGATTAAAAATGAGTAGAAAAATAATAGCGGAAACATACCTGAATCCATTGAAGGAGAAACCTTATAGGAAGAAAACCCTTTGAGATGGTCTTCCAATTCTAGCCACTAGATTCTGTTTCAATTTCTCTGAGAGGATTTTCGGAAATTGGAATGCGTAGTGGTAGAATGGGGACCATAACCCTATTTATAAACTGCTAGGGCAGTTTTAATTTTATCACAATTATATTTCTGCCCCTCATAGAAATAATAATTATCTAATGGTATCTACACAATAATCTCATGACAATTATACCCTTAAGCCAATTAATCAATTATTAATTAGATCACTATATTTAGGCTTAATTAAATGATAGCACACACATTTTAATTATTTACATGTGTGGCCCAAATTATAGATTAATTACAAAAATTAATCTAACAATCTCCCACTGGGCCACATGCATATGTAATCAAATAAATGTGCTTAACCTTATGAGCTCAAAATTTGCTATCATGTCCTTAGGGTATATCCGAACAATCTCGTCCATTAACTATACTGACATAGGATCAAGGTGGTCTTTGTTACATCAATCGTTACTAGACCAATCAATGGTCACATATATCTATACAGCTAAATGACATAGATCAATCATGAGTGCATAGCATGGAAATTACATGCAATGTGAACTATTCATGCCTATTTCCAACTGGTCCTACTTAACTTTATTGAGATCAAATCTTTAGCATAATTTAACAAAGTGCAATAAAATGAATACTTTATTTCTGCAGAACACAATCCAAATTTATAGATAAAGTCTAAACATAACATAGAGCAATATACAATGAATAATATAAACTCCCACTAAATTTGGATATCCTCAAATGAGACAACACCCATATGAGCAGTGTGCTCATGAAAGACCTTGGGTGGTAATCCCTTTGTAAGCGGATCCGCTATCATGAGTTTGTTCCAATATGCTCTATGGATATCTGTCCACTTTGTACTTTTTCTTTTACAACTAGGAACTTGATATCAATGTATTTTGATTTTGTAGAACTCCTGTTGTTATTGGAATATAAAACTGCTGATTTATTGTCACAAAATATCTTCAGTGGTCTTTCAATACCATCCAGAACATGCAGCCCAGTGACAAAATTTCGTAGCCATATTCCTTTATTGGATGCCTCATAACATGCTACAAACTCTGCTTCCATGGTGGATGATGTTACGTGTGTCTATTTGGCAGACCTCCATGAAATTGCTCCACCAGCCAACAGATAAATATAGCCTAATGTGGATCTTCTGCTGTCTTGGCATCCAGCAAAATCGGAGTCGGAATACCCAATGAACTCCAACTGATCCAATCTCCTATATGTAAGCATGTACTCTTTTGTTCTCTGTAAATATCTCATAACCCTCTTGGCTGCTCTCCAATGATCCATTCCAGGGTTACTTAGATATCTGCCTAACATGCCAACAATGTACGCAATATCCGGACGTGTACATACCTGAGCATACATTAGACTCCCCACAGCCGAAGCGTAAGGAATCTTCTGCATTTCTTGACTTTCTAAACTATTTTTAGGGCATTGATTAAGACTGAATTTGTCTCCTTTAGCGACAGGGGTATCACCTGGTTTGCTATTTTGCATGCCATACCTTTTGAGGACTTTATCAATATAGGTCCTTTGTGACAATCCTAAAATACCCCTAGGACGATCTCAGTGTATCTGGATTCCTAAGACAAAGGAGGCAACATTTTGAGATGAAAGATCTTGGTGATTATAACTGACCTTGAATTGATTAAATTGTGCAAGAAGAGAGATGAGAACCAAATGCACGAGTAAATCATCAGATAACTCAAGTTTCAAAGCCTTAAGTTTTGAAGCAAGATGAGACATCTCCATGATGTACTCCCGAACATTACCCTTGCCTTTATACTTCATTGAAATCAAGCTTGCTAAAAGCGTGCTCGTTTCAGCCTTATCGTTTTTGGCAAAACGTTTCTGAATTTCCGCAAAGAAGTCACTAGCATTAGTAACCTCATCGGTTACCGCACCCCTGAAAGCTTCTGGAATTCCGCGCTTTATGATCATAAGACTTAGCCTATTTGAACGTTCCCACTTACCCCAATAAACCTCATCCTCTTGAGTACTTTGCTCATTGAGTTCATCGGGTTTGGGCATTCTCAAGGCTAAGTCTATATCCATGCAGCCTAAGAGAATCATCATATTCTCTTTCCAGTCCTTAAAATTAGTCCCATTTAACATAGGGACATTATTGATGTTGGCAGATATAGAAGTAGTTGATATAAAAGCTGAATCCATAACAAAATAAAATGAATCAAATAAACCATCATGCTCACATAAAATAAGCAATTAAACACATAATCTTTAAATTTAAAAGCAAATTATGACATTTCAAGATACCTAGCACAACATTAATATCAAGTCTTTGGACAGTAATATTGACTGTAAGTGGTACTCTTGTTGTAGTGATCAAACATTGATGATAAGTTATGTCAAATAATAAATCTATCTTTGGATTGATTTATTATTCACATTAAGTTACCTTTATAATCATCACATATTTATCACCACAGGTATGTATGCAATTTGACCAAATATTAACTTTCCTTTGGGCCAGTCAATACCCGCATGAATCACATACACACAAATATCTAACACCCCGAACAGACTAATCTAACACGAAAGATGTCACTTTGGTGATTTTCCGCTTTAATTAGCCTATTTAAAAATGCTAGATCAATAACTTAAATATTAATATCATAAAATGCTATTAAATAATAATAATAATAATAATAATAATAGTAATAAAAAAAAATAAAAAAAAAATTTATCAACTCAATATTTCATAAATCTTAATCCATTGACATATATATATATATATATATATATATTAAAATAATAACTCAAAGAATTAATCAAGGAGTTGGCTCTGATACCACTTGTTAAAAATCCAACCAAGGTGAATACCCCAATTACATATATACTGGAATATTTCTTGTTATAACTCAACCAAGGGTGAATACCCCAATTTCATATATACTGGAATATTTCTTGTTATAACTCAATCAAGATGAATACCCTAATTTCATATATACTGGAATATTCTTGTTAAAATCAACCAAGATGAATACCCTGATTTCATCTATACTGGAATCTCCTGATTAAAAATGAGTAGAAAAATAATAGCGGAAACATACCTGAATCCATTGAAGGAGAAACCTTATAGGAAGAAAACCCTTTGAGATGGTCTTCCAATTCTAGCCACTAGATTCTGTTTCAATTTCTCTCTGAGAGGATTTTCGGAAATTGGAATGCGTAGTGGTAGAATGGGGACCATAACCCTATTTATAAACTGCTAGGGCAGTTTTAATTTTATCACAATTATATTTCTGCCCCTCATAGAAATAATAATTATCTAATGGTATCTACACAATAATCTCATGACAATTATACCCTTAAGCCAATTAATCAATTATTAATTAGATCACTATATTTAGGCTTAATTAAATGATAGCACACACATTTTAATTATTTACATTGTGGCCCAAATTATAGATTAATTACAAAAATTAATCTAACAAATATACCATATCCCTTTGGCACTAGAGACGGTTGTTTCCTGAACGAGGATTTCTTTATAAATTGTAGTCGCAATTCCACCCATTCGCAGCCGCTTCTACGGAAAGGCAACTTCATGGTCCAAGAGATAATGCTGGAGAATCATGAATTGCGGGTCCTCAGTCCTGTAGCTAGGAGGTGCTACAACAAGACCGGCTATCTAGTGAAAAACACACTCGTCTCGGGCAATTTAAAGTTGTTTCCCTTCTCCAACAAGCGTAACAAGTTCACGGCTGTTGGGTGTGACACTGAAGCACTCTTCCGTGGAGAAAACGTCACTACCGGCTGTTTATCGGTTTGCAATAGCACCGATAGTGTAACTAGTGGGTCTTGCACTGGAATCGGGTGTTGCCAGACCTCCATTCCCAAAGGTCTCCTCAAATATAATGTCACCGTCCACACCTATCACAACCACACTTTTACCTGGAGCTTCAATCCCTGTAGCTATACTTTCTTGGTGGAGGAAGGGTCTTTCAATTTCTCCACGGCAGATCTTATAGATCTACAAAAGATAGATAAGGTATCAACGGTGCTGGATTGGGCAGTTGGGAATCAAACATGCGAAGAAGCTCAAAAGAACTCGACAAGTTACGCATGTAAGGAGAATAGCAATTGTACTAAGTCGGATAATGGTCCTGGGTATCGCTGCTATTGCTCTGTTGGCTACCGAGGGAACCCATACCTCCCCAATGGCTGCTATGGTATATTTTGACTCTTGCGCCTCTATTACTGCTTAATTTAGATCTAATTTATCTCCTTCTTGGGTGGAATACCTTTCTAATCAATTCGTTTTGGGCTTCTGCTTTGCTTCAGATGTTGACGAGTGTGAAGATCCAAAACTCAACGACTGCACCGACCGCTGTACTAACACTATAGGAGGTTACAATTGCTCTTGCCCATGGGGTCACCATGGGCATGGGAGAGGCAAAGATGGTTGCACCGCGGATCAATTGCTATTCATTAAGATTACTATTGGTACGTATGTCTATAGACTATAGTCTACTCTTGATGGCTTTGATATGCTCTAATAAGCTACGCTTTATGCATTCAAAATGAAAATTAATAAATTTAAGGAAAAATTCAAAGCCACCATATGTTTTGGGCCGCAGTCTTTCTAGTGGATGCTTTAGCCTTATTTGGACTTCTAGCCTTGTTTAGATTCACTTCTGAAAAGTTAAAAATTGTATTTTTCTTTTGTGATTGTTTTGTTAATTTTGCTATAAATAAAAAACACTATAACTTTAAAAAATAACATACAGAAGTTAGAAAAATGTTCTCCTATTTTGTATGAAGTTATTTCAAATTTATTGGAAATACTAATATTGTTTTTAAAAAATTATCATTTTGGTTTTAACTTTCTATTAAAGTTATAAATAAAAAAAAACCTATCCCAAACAGGGCCTTGAGATTAATTACTCAAGCACCAAAATTAATTACTCATTTTCGAGGCTCATTCGAAACTCAGCCTGATTCGGCTGTCGAGAGCCCACCTGGATAGCCTGAATCGAGCTAGTTCTACATGACGCCTTCAACAAAATGAGCACCCTGGTAAACTCTGATGACATTTATTTCAATTCTTCGCCTGCCATATTTTTACTTGTTTTCTTCTATGCAACACACCATCTGCAACAACAATAAAAAAAAATTACGTCAAAGCATAATTAGATAGGCCAGGCCTGCTACTTAGGCTCAAAGCCCATGCCCAAGCCCGTCCATTACATCCATGGGATTGGACTTCGACTTTTTTGAAATATAGACCCGATCCAAACCCAAATTACATATTTAGCCCACAGTTTGACCTAAGCCTTCATGAGTCCCATTGTAGGGTATGGGTGGTCCCAAACGTGCTCAAATTACACTCTATCATAATCTTCACATAGAATTCTACCGGCCTAAGTGATAGTAGGAAATGAAAATTTGTAAATCAATTTTCTTTCTTAAAATATATTCTTCCATTTTGATATCAAAAAGAGCTTATGAAAAGAGATCTTTAATATCATTTTTATTTTCATATTTTAAAAAACAGAAGAAAAAAAAAGAGTTATCATTTCCCCAACTAAACAAGCAAACAGTTTTTATTGGGAAGACTGCTAGTACTAGCATCAATTTTTACAAAATTAAATAATTTACATTATGATAAATCATGTCAATATTTAAGCACAAAATTGTTATTACTTACATACTAATTTCAATGCTTTATGAAATGTAGGTGTAGGCATCGGTCTTGTAGTATTGTTGACAAGTAGCTCATGGTTGTATTGGATACTCAAGAAAAGGAAGTTTCTCAAAGTCAAAGAAAAGTATTTTCGACAAAATGGTGGTTTGATTTTAGAACAACAATTTTCTAAACGAGAAGGATCCAGTGAAAGAAGCAAGATTTTTACCGCAGAAGAGCTTGAAAAAGCCACCAACAAATATAATGAAAGCAAAATCATTGGTCAAGGAGGATACGGTACTGTTTACAAAGGAATTTTAAGTGATGGTAGAGTGGTTGCTATCAAGAAGTCAAAGATGGTGGATCAGAGCCAAGTTGGGCAATTCATAAATGAGGTAGTTGTTCTATCCCAAATCAATCATAGAAACATAGTCAAGCTCCTAGGTTGTTGCTTGGAGACAGAAGTTCCTTTACTTGTTTATGAATTTGTTACAAATGGCACATTGTTTGACTACATTCACAAAGAAAACAAAGTGTCCCCCATTTCATGGGAAACACGTCTAAGAATTGCTGCAGAAACTGCTGGAGTGTTATCATATTTACATTCAACAGCATCTCCACCAATAATCCATAGGGATATTAAATCTAATAATATTCTTATGGACGACAATTATACTGCAAAAGTGTCCGATTTTGGAACTTCAAGATTAGTTCCACAAGATCAAATGCAGTTATCTACCATGGTACAAGGAACTTTGGGGTACTTGGATCCTGAGTATTTACAGACAAGTCAATTGACTGAGAAAAGTGATGTTTATAGTTTTGGAGTCGTCCTTGTGGAGCTATTAACAGGAATGAAGGCACTTTCTTTTGACAAATCTGAGGAAGAGAGAAGTCTAGCTATGTATTTTCTTTCTTCTTTGAAAGAAAATCGTTTATTTCAACTTCTTGAGGACAATATATTGCACGAGGTAAATGGTGAAGAACTCAAAGAAGTTGCTTTGCTTGCAAAGAGATGTTTGGAATTAAAAGGTGAAGATAGACCTACTATGAAGGAAGTAGCAATGGAACTTGAAGGTATGAGAAAAATGAAAATGCATCCATGGATTGGTGAATTGAATTTAGAAGAGACGACTCACTTACTTGATGAATCCTCAAATACTTATCAGTATGATACTAATGGTAATGTCACGACTGTGTATGATAGCATTAGGGATCATATAACATTACCATTACATGATGCTAGATAAGATATTTATGTGTGATTATATTATCTTTTAATATGTTATGCCCTCACTCTATCTCAATGTTTCAAGATACTATTAGAAATAAATGATCATCTCTCTCTTTCCCATTCCATATGTTCTTTTTGTTCCATTAGTCAATGAAATGAAATGGATATGAATTATTTATACAAATGCAAACACATATTTTATTTATGGTTTTCTCTTTCTTAGGTTGTATAAAGGTTAACTATAGATTTCAAATTAACTTGAATTATCTAAACTTAAGTATTATAATTGTCATATTATTTCACTGTAATCATATGAGACAAATGATTCCAGATTAATAATTCACCTTTTAGTGAATTGTTCAAAACATGAAAACATCAAATTTCTCGTCTTTGTCATGGACTAAAAAAATTCAGAAGTTGGGAAAGTACAAATTCCATAGAAGAAAAATAACCTTTTATTTTTTAAAATATTATTTATGGTTGTAAAAATGTTTAAGAATTTCCAAAATTTCTTTTTTTTTCCCTATTGTGCTTATTTCCATCTCTTTTTAATATTCTTATTTTCATTTTAGTGACTTTGTCCCTTCCCTGTTCACCTCTAGTTAGTTTTTTTTTTCTTTTTCTTTTTTTTGGGCCATTGAGTCAATTACTTTTATGTGTGAAAAAAAAAATTCCCAAATTTTATTTTCATTAAATAGGGAAAACGTAAGTTTGGGAGCCTCCCTCCTAGAGACTCATTGACCTTAAAATAGAATTGAGTTTAGGATTTTTGCATATAATAAACTACATACATTCTTTAGGGTTTAACTCAAATTTGACCATATTGCTATTATTTATGTGGTTGCATGACATATATATATATATATATATATATATATATATAGAGAGAGAGAGAGAGAGAGAGAGAGAAAAGAGAGAGAGGCATGAGAAATTTTCATAATCATCTTGTTTTTGGCTTTTTTTTTTTTTTTTTTACAAAGATGATAATATACTTAAATAATAAGATGAGGGTGATCAGTTCCAAACTCACGTCATTGCAATCCCTAAGCATGCTTAGCTAAGACAAAGGCAAGGACTTATGGGCAACACTAGGAGCACTTATTGAAGTTACTAATGCATAAAGAAGTGGGCTTCCTATTCATTAAGGCACAAAGGATTGTGCTACAAAGATGCATAGACCACTTAAACGACACCAAAATGAAGGCTAACGAGTGTAGAAACCTAATAACACGAGGAAGCCAAGGGCCTCGAGAAATTGCCAAGATAGGAGGCAAAACATGGATTGGATCTCTAAAACTTGGCAATTGTTTATTGTAACTTGTGTAGAAGGTAGAGGATAACAATCTTTGCATAGGCTAATTGTAACTTATGTAGAAGCCTTCGGTTTTTAGATAAAAGTAGAAAAATATCTTTTTTTATAGTTTATCTTATGTTTCTTATGTTCTATGGATTATGTACATGTAAATGGACTAAGATACGTCTTAATGTCATCACAAGAAAAAATAGGTTTGTGATGATAGATTCTTGTGATATTTGTTTTTAAAACATTATAAATGTTGTATAATTGATCCTTTGATGATGAACAAATGAAAATTGAACTTCTACATAATCATATTAAATTTTATGTTCTACTAAATGATTGCTCTCCCCTTTTGTTTTCCAAATAATTAAACATACTTTTGCACAACAATATCAAATCTAGTAGCTATAAATTAATACACTATTAATGATGATGGCATCTTGATGAATAGACTCAACTTTCAATATTATAACAACTAAGACATAGGTATGTTCTATTGTAATTATCCAATCAAAATAGTCCTTGCTAAGTTAAGAATAATTTAAGAGAAAATAAATGGCACATGTCTTCCCCACAACCTAGGAATACAATGCCAAATTTGTATTGGATATTTTCTATCCTAACAAAGTATTGTTATTTGTTTCAAGTAGAATTAAGGAATAGCTACTATAAAAAGCACATGGTATAAATAATCTCTAAAAAGGCCCATAATATAGATAATTTCATTTTTGCAAACATTTTCCAAGCACATTGAGTGAACAATCAAGCCATACTTACTTTTCAAGGTTCAAGTAATTCATCTTTCAACATTCAAAGTAAGCGAAGGCTTAGGTGGTGTTTGTTTTTTTACTTAATTCTAAATAGAACCTTAATACTTAATAGTATTAAATATTAGGTTGTTTGTTTTTGTAGAAATTTATTTCTATTAAGTATTCAAAAGTAAAAAAAATCATTGTATTATTTTTTCTATTTAGAAAAAGCCACATATTTTGGCTTTTTCTATTTAGTAAAAAGTTTATAATAAGTCATGAAAAAGTAAAAAAACAAACAACCTAAATTCTAAAACTAAATGGTTTTCAGGAAAAAGTCAAAAAAACAAACACCACCTTAGTTTAATTTCAAATTTCCAAAACTCATATTTTACCAAAATTAAGTTAAGTTTTTAAATCATCACCAGTCAAGTCAAGATTAGAATTTAAAGTTTTAAATGTCAAGATTATCATGTTGTTCTTCTTTTTTTTTTTTTTTCTTTTTTTCTTTTCTTTTACTTAAGTCTTAAATCAACTTAAGTAATTTTTAGACTTCTTTGTTTTTTAACTTACTACTTTTTCTAAGATAATTTTGTTTTAATAGTAAAAATAAAATTTTTTATGTATATGTTAATAGAAAAATTACATTTTCTTCCTTTCCTTTTCAAACCTTCAAATTTGTTAATACTCAAATCCAACTTTTTACATATAAAATAAAATAAAATTCACTTTTAAAAATTTTGGGTAACTCTTGTTTTAAAAACAATTTGAACTACCTCAATTTTGTACTTTTTGGATAATAAATGAATTCGATATAAATTAATAAAGTGATTAAGAAAAAACCAAATATTATAGAACTAGGTTTTGTTTTTGTTCCTTTTTAGATCTAATTTATTTTTTTTCTTAAGTTAATCTAAAATAAATCCATAAAATTTCAAAAAGGAAATCAAAATCCTACCATAATTTAGTTACTATTTTTACTTTATAATCTATTCAACTGTCAACAAAATTAAATTTCTCTTATTGCACAACATAATCAAAATAAACTACCATTAGCTTCATTGAATGTTTTTTCGTTAGACCCTTAAACATAATTCATACTCATAAATATTCATTAGAGTCAATAATTCAAATTAATTTTGAAAAGTAAAAATTGGGATTTGATACTCTTTCTCAAATTTAAAATTCAAAATTTAATGAATTAATATCAATAATAACACATATTTTAACTACAAATCCATATTTGAAAAATACACTAAACAAATGTTAACTTAGAAAATTTTCCAATATGTTCTTACCAAACAAGAATAATTACAAATCCTATTTATTATCCACTAACAAATTTTTTAACTAATTATATAATCAATTATTATAAAATATTTATAATGATAATAAACTATAATATTTTGGGATATTTAGACATGTATCAAGTTACATTTTTCTTAAATTATTAGTTTACAAATTAAAATTACAAGAAATATAATAATTGATTTTATAGATATTCAAATATATAAAAACAACATTGAGCATGAAACAAACAACTTAATACTTAATAGCATATAAACATTAATAAAAAAAAGAAATTATCTAAAACCTTAATGGCATTTAGTTCTATTTACATTTAAATCAAATTCAAGTTTATTCAAAAAAATTATTAAAAAAAAAAAAAGAATAAACACCACCAAAGTCAGAGCAAAACCTAAGGGATTCAAACTTAAGAGATAGTCTTTTAGGGTCTTTCAATTTAAGATCAAGTTTCTTCAAGTCCTTTATCACAACTTTTAAGAAAAGAATAAAACTTCACATTTCTTTTACAAACAAACAATAACAAGTGCACTTTTAAGGTACACAAATCATAAACATGTGATCACACATAATTAAATAGATATATAATAATGGAGAAAACTTAATTTAAAACCTCACGGATAACAAGAACTGGAATCTCATGTTGCACAATCAATTTTTTTAAATGCTTAAACTATTAGGATTTGGGTTTATAATATATATCTTGTTTTAACAAATTTGAGTAAAATGTAATGTGAGGGTTCAAGTCATACAAACTTTAATAACGGGCATTAATTATTCTGTGTTTGCTATGGGTAAGAATAAAATTTTGCCTTGATATATGTTTCATTCTAGCTTTTGTGCAGTCAATTACTAATGCAATTCACTAAGCAGACTTGAATTGGTCTCATTGGGACCATTGTTTAATAGAGCAAGCCAGCTTTGGTTTTGCATAAGGAATTGTATAAGGCATGATCTCTTGAAAGAGCTTGATGCTGTTACTAATTTATTAACTTCTTTTTACTTGTCTTATTAAACTTTTACCTTAATATGCGAACAGTAATAGTTTGTGTTAAGAGAGTAATGAATGTAGACCTTATTTGGGCTGTTGTGGTTGTGGAGGCCTCCTTGGTTAGCCAGAGTTGGTAGTTACATCACCTGCAACAAAAAAGAACATAACAAAAACTAAGAAAAAGTGCATTAAGGGAGAAAAAGCAATCATAAATAATTGAAATATAAAAGAGAATTAAGTACTACCATAATAGAAAACACATCACCTTTAATAAGTCAAATATTTTACTAAGAAATGTCTTTTAAAGTTAGCACAGTTCTCATGCAAATACTTTTTCTTCTTTGTTTTTGCCTTTTGGCTCAATCGGATAAAAAGAAAATACTTCAAAATTTAAAATAAAATCGGTTTTCAAATGCCATGATCCTAATTAGTTTTTAGAGAAAAATTGGGAGGATTAGTTGAATCCACATTAACAATAAAAACAGCATTAACATTGCATTTCTTGGTCTGTCAATTAAGACAAGTTTGAAGGAAAACTCATCATGGCAGTGTCCCATATCCTATTTAAAGGTAGGGTCAAGCCTCTCATGGAATGGGAAATAATGATAAGATGGAAGAGAACGAGGGAATGAATATGAATCTTGATGGACTAGATATTGTCCCATGTAGTTCAAAGAGTTCATCTTCTCATGAAGAAGATGTTGGAGGCACAACATTCAATAAAAAAACAAGGTAGAAAATACCTAAATTTCCTCAAGTTAGGGTTAAGACAAACTTGTTAAACCTGAATGAGTATAATATTTGAGAATGTTGATAAACCCATGCAAGTTGTGTGGGGAATGTTTTAATAAGTCTGGGATGTGAATAGTAAAGTGAAGGCAATGTTTTAAAAGTGGGTGCTCATGAGTCATCTAAGCATCCAAAATAAACAAGACACCATTTTCAATATTAAAACAGATAATCTAGTTAGTAAATTAGGAAAAATGCATAAAAAAACTCTAGATCATTCTTTAAAATAATTATATAATATATAAAATGATTAAAAATAAAGTACTAGATATACAAATTATTTTTTAAATATATTTAAAAATATTAAAAATAAGTTTAAAACATTTTAAGTTTTTAAACAGATTTTTGTTTTACAAAACATTAAAAAACAATTTTCAAAATTTATTCTCACAAATTATTTTTAAAAACAATTACCAAACAGACCCTTAGACTCAAAAATTAATTTCTAAGGTATCTAACCTCATTCACAAGCTCTTTGGTTCAAATTTCACCTAAATTGGACTCTATTTGCCTTTCATTTTTAGGAAATTACATATTTTAGTGAAACGGTTGTCCAATTAAGAAAAAGTTAAGAGAGCCCTAGAATCATAGTTCCCTTTTTATGAAATTTTGAATCCTCTAAGTCCACTTAAATTTTCTTTATCCAAAGGTCATACATACGTCAAGGATACCTTCATGAAGGCTTATGAACAAATGGTGGATTCTTGGCTCAAAATAATGGTCTAGACATGTGGCTCAAAATTAGTCTAATAGCATTAAGTGCTCGATATGTGGTCCAAAACTAATCTAATAGCATTAAATGCTCCTGTGTGGTGAAATCAAGCATGAAGACTTGAAAAGGGTAAGGAGAAAGGACACAAATAAGATCGTGCAGCCTAAGCATCCAAATCAATTGAATAGTTTTCACATGGTGATCAAGTGTACGACTTGTGGGCAAGAATGTTCAAGAAGGAATAAATGGCCGAACAATGAATTGAGTGAAGGCGATAACCCTAGTCAACAAGACAACACTTCAAGCCCAACACTAACCCTTAGTCAATAAGGCAACACCCAAAGCTCAGCAAAAATCCTCGTAAATAATTTCATCTTTGTTTCTTATTTTTTCCTAATACTCACGGTCAAATTTTATACATTGTTTAAATTTCTTATTATTTTATCTAATAGGTTACTCCAACTTGGATGTGAGTAAAGACTATTGCAAAAGAACACCTAAAAGCCATAAACTACCAGTAAGACAACTCTCATTTGCTTCGAAATATCATACATATTTTCATTAAGCAGCAATCCAAGTTCAAGAGTAACTTCACTTTAGAATGCAAGGGCAGAAGAAATAGGCATATGGTTTTTTGGCTGGTTTCAATGTTAGCAAAGGCATATGGAAGCAAGCATAGCAAAAGAGTGAATGATGAATGGTTTTTCCTTTTTCCTTTTTTTCTTTTTTTTATTGATAGGCAACAGAGCAATAAATTAATAAGTGCCAAAAATAATAGGTGGTTTTAGCCATAGTATATTTGCATTATTTTATTTATATGTGATGTTGTCCATAGCGACTAATTGCAATGACCATAGTTTATGTACATTCTTTTATTGCATGTATTGTGTTGTTGTTAATCGTTTTCAGAATTTCATTTTAGATGATTTTCGACAAAAACACTCAAAAGTGCCTAATTTATCTAGTACAAGTTTTATAATTGTGGTCTTTGCAACTTGTGGCCTAACTCTCAATTAGTCAATTTGTGATTGTCCCAGTCCATTTAAATGCTGCACGCACACAAGTTGTTAAGCAAAACGTCATATTTTACTGTTATATCATCATATTTCATCATCTTCATCTCACTTATATACCCAGCTATAAATCACAACCTATATCATGTGTTAAGTCCTTTTGTTGTGACTTGAAATTATTATGCAGATGTCTTACACAATGCAGGTGCTCAACATTGTGTATCAAAAGCCCATCTAGACCTATCAAAAGCCCACACCATTCCACAAACTCGTTCTTGCAAGCTATAGAAATTAAGTACATTCTTTGAAACACAAGTGTCATACTAGGACCAATCTCTGAAGAAGCTACACTGACCAGAACAGGAAGATATAGGGCTTAAGCATAAAGCGGTGCTTGGTTAGGATATTAGGTGGTATGTTTAGTTGTAAGATTTAGGTGTATTTTTTTGTAACAATGGTTGCATCTATATTACATCACAATATTCAGCTAACTCAAACTCATTATCTAGATGGTGGAAGGGCAATGATACTATGACAAAAAAAGTAACATTAATAACGATAATAACAACAATAATAATAAATCAGTGATGTAAGTGTGAAAAGAAATACCTTAATTTCAATATCCAGTTTCGCCAATCTATTTGGGCAGAGAAAGAGGAGAATGATTAGAATAGAAGCAAAAAGACAGATGATGATGATGATGATGATGGTGCCAAGTAGAATTAAAGGAAAAGCAAGCCAATAATACACGGTGAGTGCCCTCTAAACCTGTTCTTTTCTTGCTTCGAAAGCTCATCATAGTGAAAACTTTTGAATGATATATCCAGGCCACCAAATACAAAAACTGCACAGTAAAGTTGCTTCAATACAAAGGAGTGATGATAGAAAAAAGACAGTGCCAAACAAGTGATTATTCAAAGGAAAGTCTCAGAAGAGTTGATGCATTTTCCTTTCAATGTGAAACAACTAGATGGTTCAGTTACAGCAAGTCAGCCATAATGAAAAGCAGAGTATAAGTGGATGTTTCAGTTACAAAAAAAAAAGTCTTAGCAGCAACTTAATGCACAAGTTAGTGTCTTGGAAATTAATTGATGGTCATCTGCAAGCTTTTCAGACTTATTATATTGAAAATAAATACCAAAAAATGTTACAGGTTCAGAAAGAAGATGATATAAATCTCATCAAGGCCTATAGGAGTTTTGGCTTTCCTGCTCGGAGAAAGCTTTACGAAAGTTTTTACTTATCCAGCCAACATACCAGTATCTAATCAAACGGAACTCCAACCAAAATAAGTCATTTCTGTGAGTGTCTTATATATCAAATGAGAATAACAAGCAAATGTTTCAATCCTTATCAATTCAATAAACGTATCAGTATACCACTGAAACAGAAAATGTAACCAAATTAATGCATTTCAACTTGTGAAATGTCATATATCGGATGAAAATAATAAGGAAATGTCTCAATCCCTATTCCCTACCTGTTCAACAAACATGCAGTATCTATCGAAACTTAGTGATAATGAAAAAATAATTCAATCCTTATCAACTAACTACTCTATATTATCATCAATTCAACCACCATCTCAATATATAATGACAACAAAAAATCTAATCATACTAATCCCTTTTACATGACTAAATCTTCGTTGATTCAACTAGTCTATTTTGAAGATCCTGTTAATCATCTCATGAAACCTTCCTATACCCAAATGGGAATAATAAATACATGACACTCCTTATTAATTCAACTGAAATATCCATGTCTAATGTTCATGATTTCAATAAACTACAAATCATATAACCTAACATTTGATGATATCATAGGCAACAAAACATAATTCTAGATATCTTATAATCAACAAAGTAACGGCACAAAGACTTGGGTTACATCCTTGATAAATTTCATTATTTGAACCATCTGATATCTTAACTGATATCACAAACTGTTGCTTCAGATGCTTACTGCTAAAATTATTAATATTCGTCCCAGGTGATCCCAAATATACCCGCATCTAGCCTCTGATATGCAAGACTATTCTGGCATAATCTTAACCAGGCTGAGATTAAATGATCTGATAACCCTTCGTTTGATTGCTGATAAATCAAGGAAAAGAAGAAGAGAATTTTGAATCTCAATCTGGCTCAATCAGGCTCAGATCCAACATTGCATTAACCCTTTGATTGCTCAGAAATCAAAGAAACGAAAAAAGAAAATAAAGAACATAAAATTTTGAATCTCAATCTGGCTCAATTCCAATGATCCATCAACCCTTTGATTGTTCAGAATTCAAAGAAAAAAGAAAAAAGAAATGAAGAACATGAAATTTTGAAAGCAACCGTTCGTCTGTCGAGATTTCCCAAAAAAGAAGGGGAGAAAATGCTCCCAATCTGGCTAAGATTCCATAATCCATTATCCAAAACGAACAAAAGGTGTTAAATGCCTAGTTTAATGCAGTTTAAATCTTAAAAAAATTAAAAATTAAAAATAAAAATAAAAATAAAATAAAATAAAAAATTGAAGGGAAACATCTAGAAATTAATCCAAATAATTTTAATACTTTCCAATCCCTTCGAAAAGAAGAAGAGAATTTTGAATCTCAATCTGGCTCAGATCCATCATTGCATTAACCCTTTGATTGCTCAGAAATCAAAGAAACCAAAAAAAAGAAAATAAAGAACATAAGATTTTGAATCTCAATCTGGCTCAATTTCAATGATCCATCAACCCTTTGATTGTTCAGAATTCAAAGAAAAAAGAAAAAATAAATGAAGAACATAAAATTTTGAAAGCAACCGTTCGTCTGTCGAGATTTCCCAAAAAAGAAAGGGAGAAAATTCTCCCAATCCAACTAAGATTCCATAATCCATTAACTAAAACGAATTTAAATGCCAAGTTTAATGCAGTTTAAATTCTATAAAAAAAATAATAAAAAAATGAAGGGAAACATCCAGAAATTAATCCAAATAACTTTAATACTTTCCAATATCTTTCTTGGCACCAAATCACATCACAGGGCCATGGGATAGGAATGAATTCACCTCATCCAGTCTGATCATTGCAGCAAATCCCAATTGACTCAATCGCAATCAATTCCCAATTATCAAATTTGATAATTGCATCAAATCGATCCCCCTGAATCAAAACCAATTCCACTAGCACAACAGCCATCAAATTACCAGAATCATAATTGTTTCACCTTCATCAAATCTGGCCATCGCAGGATCCCAATCCCCTCATTCATAAAAAATTCCACGATCACCCTTAATATGAGCAATCGTCTGTACCGGAATAACTTCCACCGTCATCATTGCCCCTCAAAACCAAAGATTATAGATCTCTGACCACTTTTCCTTCTCCAAATAGAATTTTCCTCAAAATCTGCCACAGAATAAGATAAAAATGCCTTAAATATTATTCTTGAATCTGAAGAGCCGATTTGGAGATGGAGTTTGTTCGTCATCGTCTTCTTGATTTTCATTCTCTCTCTTCCGATCTCTCTATCTCACATCTTCTCCCCTCCCATATCGCTCTCTCTCTCTCTTCTTGAATCTGAAATCCGATTTCGAGATCGAGACCGTTTTTCATCTTCTCGAATCTTCCTTCTCATTCTCTCCCCTTTTATCTGTTTTCCTTTCTCTTCACACTCTCACTCACCTTCATCTCCAATTGCCGCCCAACTTATTTTTGAAAATTTTTCTTATTATCATCATTTTGCAATAATAATCAAATAATAAAAAAAAAATCATAAAATTCACTAATAATCTCTTCAACAGCCACTCATATGGTAATTTTAGAAAAATATTAACTCTTATTAGTTATTTTGTGCAAAACTCACAAGTTACCTTAGATCATTTTGTCCAAAAACTCCACATAATCCTTTTAACCTAAATTTCAATCTTTCTTTTAAAAAAAAATATATAGTTTTCTTCTTTTCCCTTAGTTTAAAAAAAAAAAATCACTTTTCTCATAACAATTTCTTCAAAAAAAAAAGAAAATTAACAAAATCTTGACTTTATTTTTTCTCAAGTTTACAAAAAAAACCTATTCGAATTTTATTTTTCTTTCAAAATCTTAACATTTTTTTCATAACAAAATTTCTAATTTCTTTTCTCCACCTTTCCTTTTTTAGTTTCTTTTAACAAAATCCTAACTTTTTTTCGCGGGTTAGCATATGATTACTTTGCATTATTCCATTGATGAAATATTGATTAGATGGACTTGATTGTGTAGTTTGGTTGATTGAAAAATGTTTTTTCAAATAAAATGAATTTGAAATTCAAAAAAAAAAAAATTCAATGGCCATATTTTAATTTTTTATATAATGCTTCATAAGTTTAACATAAAACCTAACAATTTTTAGGTTTTTTTATTTCTTTTAATGATTTAGAATTAATCAGTGAGTGCTCACTCAAGGTTTTAGCTAAATACAATTAATCCTCATTAATTTTGTCAAATATCTTCCTTATTTTAAATTAGAAAATAGTTGAAAGCAAAGAATTACAATATTGTCATATTTATTTCTTTTAGGTTGTTGGGTTTTTTTTTTACCAACGGGGTTCTCCCCTTACCACCCCTACAAGGTTCATAACTACTCTTATTACTACACGACGTTTACCTAAACAACATTTAAATCCGACTCTATCCAAACTTTTAATAAGAAAAATAGGGAAGATGAATGAAAATATCAAATAAGAAGCATAAAGAAGACATTTAATAAAATTTCAAATTAATAAGGTTAATTTCAAATTAATGAGAGTTAAATGTATTTAGTCAAAACCTTATGAGAGGTCAATGAAATTAACCCTAAATTATTTGAATAAAAGAAAACAAACTTGTAATTATTGTTTTGAACAAATTATCATACCATGTTACTCTATTTCATCCATAGCACATTTGAAGTCCTGATCACTTTTTAATTTTTAAAACATTTTTGATAAATTTCAACTCACTTTCAATAATATATAAGAACAGCCGAACAGGTATGAAATTTATGAAAATGGGTGAAGTGAAAAGGGAAAAGCATCAGAGATGAGGGCGTGTGAGTCATTTCACATGACCTTTATAAACAGAAAAAAAAAAAAAAAAAAAAAGTACCTTTTTATGTAGTATAAATAAATAAATATATATGGGTGTTTACAACCAACAAGTAAAATCTACTTAGTAAATCCCATCTTCTTGAGCCAGCCATTAAGTACTCATACTAAGAATGACTTTTTAAAAAAAGTAATTCCATGTTTAATTTCCTTCCAATTGCCTTCAATCATTTAATTTCAGTCATTAGTTTGTAAAAATTATTAGGTAGATACCTGCCAAGCAAGTCGTGGGGTCTATCTAATCATTCATCCTTTTCTCGCCCTCTTGAACCATCCAAACCGGAAATCTTGAACAAAATCATCGTTTACAGGTGTCTTGGTACGATTCACAATGGCGGGGACTGAGAATAATAACACTGCAGAATTGATCAAGTAGTGCTATAACCCTATATCCCTGTCACCCCCACGCAAGAGGAAGAAAAAATAGTCGTGTACGAACCTCAGAACAATGAACAAAAAAGGCGCTACTTTTACGGTATCTGAAGTGTATCATTGATACTACTTCATCGATAATTAGCAAAAACCAAGACAGAAAAAGAATCAAGACCCTATATGATGGTGAGTTCGATTGAATTTGTCAGTGGGAATGATACAAATTACAAGATATCATACTACACGGGAGAATTACAATGAAGACGACGATCACCAGAGAAAGCAATTAATCTAGAGAGCGTTACTGCAAGTAATGTTTCTCTACAAGGGAACTACAAGAGCTCGATTCAGCTCATGACCCCTTGAAGCCAACACAGCCCACAGTAAAGAACTAACTCCCCAAAGCCTGTATGCTTCCCTCCCATTCTTCAGTGCCTTTTGGGGTTGTATTTTCTGTAGTTAGAGATGTAAAATTAGTATTCCCTCAAACTGCCCACTGCCCGCTACACCTTTCCGTCTGATGAAGGGAGGTTGTGCGACGTTTTCACTGCTGTGGAAGATGATGTTGTGCTTATGGAATTGGTGCCTTTGGAGGGAGAAGAAGGAGGAGAAGGGAGCTTCTTAGGCAGCATCTGTTCCCAGTACTCCTTGGGCAATCTTGATGCTTCAGAGAGAACGAGGAAAGTAAGAAAACTCAAGAGCAAACCCTTGTGCCACCAAGAACCTAGCATGTTGAATACTCAAGAATTAATGCCCAGACTGCACCTTTAACCTCTAAAGATAGCTTTAGAGAGTTTGTGGCAGCAGACATGTTGAGTATTGTGTGGAGGCTGCCAACTTGGTTGTTCAAGGAAAGATGTGCCAGTGGCAGACAATGGGGTATTTGATAATTCTATATGGTAAGGAGCTCATGTTGTTGCTCTTATTATCTATTAGAAGCAGACTCTTTTGTGTCTCAGATAATTTGTCGAATTTGATATTCTCAGTGGACCCCTCAGTGGTTGGGGATTAATCTTCAAAGCCTGGTAACATATCTTCATTGTCAGTTTTCCTCAAGTGCTCTATGTCTAATTAACATTTAGCATTTAGGTATGCCTTCTTTTCTACTTCTTTAGTCTTCTTTCTTCTTTATGGGGAGCAGAGAACTAAAATAGGAACTACATTTCATTAAGTGAAGTACTGCATCTCCACATGCCATGTCATGATAAAACAGAGCACCAGAGCTTGTAGTGTGTTTTTCCAATCATATATAAAAGAAGGTGATAGTCAAATAAGAAAATTTAAGTGAAAATCTCTTCTCAATCGATTTGAATCCAATAGATCTTCAAAATTCTAAAAGTTGTCCACTACATATATATATCTAGTATCAAAAACTTTTCCTCTAACCATTGTGGAACATCAAAGTGTCCCATGCGATTATAGTTGAACTAACAGAGTCTCAAAACCAAGATTCAGAATCAATTCTTATAACTTTGGTAATGGCCTACTCTCATCATGTCCATATCGTTCACCTCGAATTCAATAGAACCTCACAACTTTAAAATATATCTATATAATCACGAGGAACTCACTATATCTACAATGTAAAAAAGCTTATTTTTATCTATGTATTGAAGCACTATGCTGGGTTACATGGGAACAATATACCATCATTCAACAAGCACCGAACTTCAGTGTCTTGATCCAATCTGACAGTAGTAGACAATCAACCTGTTTCTTTTTTTCTCTAGGTATGGAAGCATATATATATATATATATAGCATGCATGGATACAAACTTACAAATCATCACTGAACAAAGAATCAGTGAAGCATGTGTGTCATCAATTAAAAATTCACTAGCAAAAACCCTCCTACTCCATGGTTGGAAAACCCCACCTAAACCCTAGTCTTAAATATTCTTAAAGCTTCAATCATGCAAACATGAGGAGAGTGCTCTTCCCATTATTTTCAGATATCTGAGAAGCCAGACAAGCCTTGGGGAATTTTAAAGAGTCCAAAAGAAGCATCTTCACACTTTTGTATGCAAATTTGCCAACAGAGAAGAGTGTTTAATGCTTATCAGCAGCATTACTGTCAGTGAATACAATCATGCTTAAACCCTAAAAGCAGTGATAAAGCAGAGCCTATTAAAAACAACTCCCTCCACCAAATACTAACTACTCTACTCTAGGCAGTAGCAGACTTATAGAAATGCAGCTGAACCAAACCACTAAGTATGAAAATCAGTTCAATCAATCAAACCAGCTGGTCACAATAATTTCATAAAGAAAAGGGAGTCAAAACTTGAAGAGTAGGCCCAACAAGGCTTCAAAGAAATGGCCTCAAAATAAGCTTAAAAAAATAAAAAATCAGAAAGGCAAACTCAAGGGGCAAAATGAGAGTTTGGGCCAGCTTTCCACTGTCCTTTACCTAAGAGAATTTGCCAGTGTATAGTTAAAATTTTTAAAAAGTGGGAAGAAATATAAATTGGGAGGTGGGTCTTTGGGACATGAGGAGCTGGAAGCAGGTGGACTCTGTGCCCTTCTTCTCAAAGTGGTGGGTTCCATCCTTCTCTACTCAAAATCATTCTGTCTCATTGGCTCTTTTGATTTTCCTTTTATTCTTTCTGAAGCTTTACATATATAGAAACATTCGAGCACGTATGGAGTATATAATTGTATATAAAAAATAATTGAGCATGTATGGAATGTCTCAGTTTTGTTACACGAACTTTTGTTTATATATGAGTTCGACCTAAATATGAATACAACCTCGGTACATTAGCAGTTGTTTTTATGGATTTATCTTTGGGTACATGGTTTTATATTTAAAATATATTTTTAATTATTGAAATTAATTTATTAATTTTTGGATTTTGATGTGGGCAAAAAAGTATAAAATCTTACCTTTTATTTTGCAAAATTAATTGGAAATTTGGAATTGTTGTTTTCAATGGATATTTAGAAGAATATGAATTATGTTTTAGAGTGATAATTTAAATTAAAAAAAAAAAAGTTTGTTGGAATCCATGATTGTTAGTTTGTTTTGATTTTGTTGTATAGTAAGAAGTTGAATTTAGAAATTTGTAATAAATTTAATTCTAATTAAAATTTACGATTTTTAATGTTGCTTAGTTTCATTTTTTTAAATGAATCATCCACAAAAGCTTATGAAATTAAATTCATCTAAGAATTGAATGAATTATGAGGCAAATATGATGATTGTATATGGTAGAATTTTAGTTTTGATTTTGAAATTTTGTGAATTTATTTTAAATTTTATTTATTTATTTTAGATTAATTTCTTCTCCAAATTAAGTTAAATTCATAAATAAATTTAGATCTAATTTTTTTAGGAACAAAGGAAAAATGAAATGGATTAAACAAAGCCTATTTTAATTATTCAAAATTTTCAAAAATAAATTTGGTTATACTTATTATAACAAAGTTACTTCAAGGCTTCAAACCACAAACAACCCGTGAGGGGGACGTTTGAAATTTGAATACATTTTTTATCTTTTATTTTTTAAAATAAAAAACTTCACACAACCATAGGAATTTTTATTAAGAAAAAAGAAAAAACATGTACTATGTACTTGGAAAAATCCAAGAGGACGAAAGACTTGATAAAGGTCAATGTGAGGATTTCTAGCATCTAGGATTCGAAGGCATAGGGTATTGCTAACTTTCAGAAAGGTAATAATGCAATTCAGACAATTTCTCATAATCGTCCTTCCTCATTTAATTTCTTTTAATAATTTAAAAAAAAATTCATTGTATTAAAAATAAATATAATTTATATTTATGAAAAATATTTTTTATTTTATATGTTAAAAAAATAAATATTAAATTTATATATATATATATATATATATATAGAGAGAGAGAGAGAGAGGGATGGGTTAGAATAAGGTAATAACTGACACCTAAATAGAAAATAAAATAAGATAAAATCACAATCCCGCAAACCCATTTAAACTGTTCTCAGAACATGGCTTATTAGAGATGTAACAGACCAAACTCGTAGCTCATTGTCATCCCTAAAAGTAACTGTAGGCATGGAATGCAGCTGATGTAGAGTAAGAATCTCTTGGGTACATGTCAAATGGCTTTAAGCTGTGGAACGTTTTACCCAGATGTCATTGATTTGCCAAGCTTGTTAGGTTCCAAGCAAAAGCAATATGTTCCAAGCCTTTTTCAAGGAAAAGAGATTTTGAATAATAGTAGGCATTTCCAAAATTTGCGAATGAATGTGGATAGCGAACAAAAGAAAATAAGGAAATGAGCCTAAGGTCGTTTCAGGTGCTACGACTCCTTAGTAAGTTGAAGACCAAAACGACCAGGCTCTGTGGCTGAGAGATTTGAGAAATGCCTAAACAATTTTTGCACAGAATAGACTGCAATTTGTATTACTGTTACAAGAATGCGTTTGATTTTCATTCACATTATTATATTAGATGATATCATTCTACAAAACTTTGAGCTGAATTCCACTACTTCAAGTGGGGAAAATAAATAAATAGAAGAAAGATGGTGAAGAAGATAAGTGGTAGTAAGAGATCGACTATATAAATTATACATAGGCTAAAGGAAACTATAGCTATTGCATCTTTAACTGAAATGCCGTGGATAAAAAAAAATAAAAATTGAATACCTAATATCAGAAGTTTGTTGAAAATTCAAACGTGGTCATCAGAGAATCAAGCTTAAGCAATAGCCGATTTGATGGTCTGTGTCTCTGTGGGGCGCCAAAATGTTTTCTTAACACAAAGAAGACCTTCCTTGTCCTTTGAGTATGTCAACCGGACCTCCCACTGTAGAGATTTTGCCATGCTCTCCACCTCACTTACAGTCTCAACATTGTCCCGTACTATAAGCATTCCTTCTGGCCTTAGGATCCTATCAACTTCTGCAATTACTGCTGTTAACTGGCACCTGTGACCAGAAAGCATCACTGTATTTAATGGTTGCAATTATTCAAATTATCTTTGAATCACAAAGAATAAATTATACAAAAAGATGTACCTCTTTTTCAGATCAGAGAAGAGATGATCAGCATGAACAAGATCATAAGATCTGGGATAGGTGCTAAATGATTCACACCAATCATGATATATTCCAAATAACCCCCGTTCAAAGATAATTGGGAGTGTGTCTGGGGAGTTAATTGGGACTACGTTCATGACCCACACTTTCAAGTCTTTCAGTGCCGCAGCAAATCTGAAAGCATGATGGAAAATCACAATCAGGATATGGGGAACTCGAAAACAAATAAGTATGAAGAATGGGACTAAGCTTCTACTAGAGTAGAAAAGGAGGCCACAAAAAATAGCAATGCTAGAAAAAAAATTAAGACAGATATGAAAGAAAGTACTTGTATCTTCCCACCCACCACACTTGTTCGTTTGCAAAAAATAGCAATGCTACAAAAAAAAAAACTATGACAGAAGTGAAAGAAAGTACTTGTATCTTCCCACTCACCCACCACACTAGTTCATTTTCCCACAGCTAGAAAAAATTATCCGACTTACTATTTAAAAGAACAAGTGCCTGAGAAGGATGCTTCTGTAACTGGAAAAAGAGTGTAGAAAAAAAAATTTAAATTGCTTACCCCCCATATACAGCTTTCATGTCCATGACATTCCTAACAGAAGACCATTTGATTCCCATCCCTTTCAAATATGATGAGGAGACAACAGTTTTCCAGTGCTCATAGTCAGAAGTAAAGTCCTCTGGAGCAGCCTTGCCGTAGACTCCAACCTGAGAACTCTTCAACCAGTTAGGCGCTTTCTCCACTCTGAGTGGCCATTGCTCTGGCCACTGAGACCCACGTTCTGAGGTAAGTACCGGCACCTTATGCATGCATGCTTGAAGGGGTATATTCCTGAATGCATAAAACAGGACATTGAAGACAATTATATTGGGAAGATCATCATTATGAAAACTGTAGTAGGATGATATGTTTCATTGCAGAGAGGTGCCACTGCAGGGTAAAGCACCTTTTGGAAGCAGTAGCATAGACAAGCCTGGTATCAAACAGAAGCAAACTTTTGACTCAAGATCAGGTCATAACACATTCTTATGCATGTTTCCCAATTTTTCCGGAGTCAAAGACACACTGAAAATGCATAACTTTTGCCCTAAGTATTTCATCTAAGAAGTTGGGCCTACAAAACCATTAACCAAAAAAAAAAAAAGGATAGAAAAGCAAAATGCTATGAATTCCACATTTTGCTTCTTCTACTCCAAAGAGCATAATTTAATTAAGTACTTACTCTATACAAAATGTGGAGTGCAAAAAGAAGAAAGTAGAATTCAAATACAACCATCCCAAAAATGTAATCTTCTCTACATTTTTGTTTGTGATCCTCCCCTTTTATCCAAGTTGATTTAACAGAAAATTATGGGCATTGGGATCTCCCATGGAAACTGAAAGAGTGCATTATGTTATGTGAAAGGATTTGAAACCAGTATTTTCTAGAGCATTTAGTTTTGTCTTCTCTATTCAGGAGATTAAAAAGGGCCTTCTACAATTGTAATAGGGGACCCTCAGTTTTATTTGACTGTTGTCATTATGGTAGCAACTTAATGTTACATGTCCTACTGAAGTGATCAAGTGCTCTGTTTAATTTTCACAGATGTCCAAACACCACCATAGCAGATCTTCCTATTTGACCCCCACCAAAAGCGTGGTGCGACTGCCAAATGCACCCAGAAAGGGGCAGATATGCACCTAAATCACTCAGGCTAAAGCATGGATCTGAAGCATTCAGCCTAGATTCGATAGAAAATAGCAATGCAGATGAGTTATTATTTAAAACGCCTTAATGCATCATGGAACAATGGCCAGTATGATATCAGTCAATAAACATCTAATAAGTCGAGTGAGTGAACAAAAAAAACCCTGATGATCTAATTAGTAATATCCACCAATAGAAAATAATTATTAAGTTTTCTTTAAAAGGAACAATCTAGAAATTATTTTGGATAATGGTTCTGTGTTCTTAACATATCACATAGTTATTATGCTGAAGAAGAAAATGATGTTTCGCTTTTAATAATTATCATAAACACTTATGCAATAGTGCCAAACATTCAAAATCCAACTCTTATGGGCAACTGTGATTGACCAATGTCTTACAGTATATAATGATTTTGATTTTATTGAAGCCCCTTTATGATGTACTCCTGCTGTCTTCAATCTTTTTCATTTTTGGCAAGTTATTTTCTTATTGCAGCTTATAGTTGTACAAAAGGGCACAGACAGCATGACAAAGACCATTAGAAACTATGGGCTAAAGAAAAATTACCAGGCTGCATCTGCATTGTCAGATTCTTCACACAGTGGAGGCTCATTTCGCAGCCTTTTCTCATAGCACTCATTAGAAGTTGGCTTTCTGTATATTGCTGCACCTATTCCATTCAAACTATCCTTGCTTATTGCCACCAGATCCCAGCAAATTTTCTTTGTTAATTCAGACATGGCTGCCATCCATTTTCAATAAAAGGAAAAGATGAGGCATTTTACGATACATTAATTAAAATTCATTCATCAAGAGAAACATATACTAGGATAGAAAGCATGTTTTAAGCAAAATTCTGAAATACTAAGTAAAAGTCAAATGCAAATTTTTAAGAGCGTTTGAATAGAACTTTCAAACACGGAACCAACACTTCCCAAAATAATTCATTCACATCTTGAAGAAGCAAGGGGACCCATGCTTTTCCTCAAAAGTGACTACAGAAGCAAATTTTTATTTAAATAATTTTTTTTTAAAAGTGTCATAATTATCATCATCTTCAATAAATGTATTTTTAAAATACAAATCTTAAACATAAAATTCAACACATTATGGTAGCAATTACTTCTAGTTCTTCTATTGTTAAAAAACCATCACAAACAAGGCTAAAGTATTCTACCGTTCCAAATGCCAACATCTTCAGGAACTTTCCGGTAAACTGGAGTAGCAGACCACACAAAGTAACCACCAGGCCGCAAGACACGGTTCAGCTCTAAGAGAAGTTTACCACCTGCATTGTACCTCAAAAATGAATTTCTACACCAGAAAATAATCTTAAATGAAACAAAGAAATCTGAGACCAAAGCATATATCACCTTCGATATGCCAAGGAACCCTGCAACGTGCACAGTGGACAACGTCAAAGACCCTACTGGGGAATGGCAGTCTCGTGGTTCCCATAACAGCTGATATAGCAGGGATTCCCCGTTCAAGTGCAAATTGCACTTGAGCTTCATGCTCATCCTTGGGAGCAAATGACATTGCAAGCACATCTCTTTCAAAAATATAACCTCCAAAGCTGGCCACACCACACCCAACATCCAATATCACACGGCTTTGCTTCCCCCATGCGATATCAGGAAGAGTCTGCATTAATGATAGCCATTTTATGCATCAGTCAGATAGCCTAGAATAGAATTTCACAAACAGACGATTCTATGAGAATTTAAACTCCAGAGCAGTGTTGCTGGAATTTAAGAAGACATGCAACAACAAAAAAAAAAAAAAAAAAAAAAAACACATAACAGACATTGGAAGAGGATCAAAATGGTAGTGGCAATCAAAATGGTTTTTTGAAAAACATTTTGTTTCTGAAATTGAAAACGATGAACATATTCATTTTGGTTCCTTTGCAATGCTTAGAGTGCTTGCACTTTTCAAAACACAAACAAATTTTAATGTTTTCTAAAAATTACCAATTTTCTAAAAATGCTTTTGAAAACTTAAATTCCAGCAAGAGAAAAAAAAAACATAACAGACATTGGAAGAGGATCAAATAAGGCCTTGTTTGGTAGTGGCAATGAAAATGGTTTTTCAAAAAACATTTTTATTATTGAAAACGACATATTCATTTTGGTTCCTTTGCAATGCTTAAAGCACGAACAAGATTTTGATGTTTTCTAAAAATTACCAGTTTCTGAAAATGCTTTTG
Source organism: Vitis riparia (assembly GCF_004353265.1). NCBI lineage: Eukaryota > Viridiplantae > Streptophyta > Magnoliopsida > Vitales > Vitaceae > Vitis > Vitis riparia. Next base: position 1,809,267 of record NC_048448.1, on the reverse strand, counting down.
AAAACAGTTTTCAAAAACTTGCAACGAAACATGTTTTCCATATCATCTTCATTTTCTGTTTTCAACGTCAGAAAACAGTTCTCATTTCCTCTATTAAACATGCCAGAAATACTTCAAGGCTATAGGGATATAAGATTTGTGAAGTCCTGTGGCCAAGAAGATGATATTGAGGTGAGGAAGTAGAAAAAATGAGAGATCAAAAAAGGTTGTGTGCATTAGAGGAAACCAAGGAGAAGCCCAATTAGGTATAACGTATATAAAAAATTGAGATAAGTCCCCGCACCCCTCCCCCTTCAAACCCACCCCCTAACCCCCCAAAAATGGGGAAAGAAAGGAGAAGTGGGGGAAGACACCTGAGGAGTAACTATTAATGCAAAGAAACATATGGACAGAATGGCAGTATGGTAGAAGAGAAAAGTTTGAAATGCTCACTTTTTGGATGTAATCAATGTAATGAAGAGCACCGTGCGTAAACTGAGTTCCACCACCAGGAAAAGTAAGGTATTCACCAGTAACTTTAACCCAATTTTGATGGCCTTTGACCACAGCAAGCTTTGTGTGGGGAACATTATTGAACCAGATCTGCATGATGCACCAATAAAACCAATCTTAACCAAAGTAAACTACAAATAGAAGTGGCTTTTCATTAGAACCAGCAATAGGTGGTATACCTTTTCCCGGCTTGTTGGCCACTGAACTGGACGTTTATATCCTCCAGGCAAAGGAACAAGACAGGTAGGAGCCTCATCAGGGCAGTGCCTCTCTCTATGTTCATAGTGCTTTGTACTTGGAAGTCTTCTAATAGCTTGCACATTGTCAAGGCACGGGATGTAGTCTGGGCCAGCAGTGACATTGCAGAGTTTCCAACCATAACCATTTGGCTTAGATATTGTAGATTCTAGTGATTCCTTCTCATTCTTTGACTCTACCATTTGTGTTGACCAAGCCCCATTTCCAGTGTTACTTTCATTCAAAATCTCTGACTGGGCCCCAGCAGGGAAAACCTCATTTGAAGCCTGATCTTTTGCCTGGATTTCAATGTGCTCCTCCCCAGCACTTTGTTCTGAATTGTCCTCTTGATTCCGCTCAACGTTCTCCTCTTGATTTTGCTCAACCTTCTGCTCCTCATTCTGACTGTCAGCTTTATTTTCCAAAGCTATATCAACTGAATTCTCATTTGTATCTGATTTTTTCTCATCCTCATTTGAGTCTGATTTATTTTCATCTGTGCTCTCCTCAGATCCCCCCTGCTCTGCCTCATTTGTTTCACCACCTTCAGTTTTTGTTTCTCCAGTTTCTGAATTCAATTCTCCATCTCCAGCATTTTGTTCCCCATCTCCAGAATTTTGTTCCCTGTGTATCTTGGGCTCCTCTTCATTCTCAGTCCTATCTTTAGAACTCTCCTTAATGGTTGCTTCCTGGTTTTCCTCCACAGTATTCTCTGACCCTTTATCAGGCAGGGTTTGGTTGTCTTGGGCATCAATATTGCTTCCACCCTGAGAATTGCCAGTATCACTTTCATCCTGAGAATTGTCAGTATTACTTTCTCCTTTTGCTGCATCCAATGGAAAATTACCCGAACTGTCTTCAAATTGCGTAGAATCATTGTCATCTATCTTTTTCTGCACCTCATGTGGAGTATCATCGGACACTAAATCTGAATTCTGAATGGGAACAATGGATGATGACATCATCATCCACACCCCAACCAGACAAACACCAACAAACACAACAATAGCAATTGTTGAACAGTAGTTTGATGACCGCCGTCCGTCAACCCGAGAATACTTCCCCATAGCCATTTTTAATGTATAGATGATATCTCTAAAGCATATGTATCTGAAAAGGGCAACCAAAACCAACCCAAAATCAAATAACCTAAAGCGGAATCTCCTATGATTAGTTTCACTTGAGCTATAAGAGAGTGCAATAGGGGCACCCAGTAAAAGCTAAAATAAAACTGAAGTGGAAACCATGTAAAGCCACATTGAATTGCAGGCCACTAAGCAAGAGCAATTGGGAGCATGGACTTAAAATCCACAGGTCTCATATCAAACCAAAGTACAATCTCATGTGAATTTCAGTTAACTTTTTTGAAAATTTTAGCCATTTGAATCTTTTTTATTGAATCAGACAAAAAAATTGGCAAGTTTTTAATTCAGGGTTTTTGCTTAGTCAATTTTTAACCAAAACCTGACAGAAATAATGAAATTAAATTTTAAATAATTCCACCAATTTTCATATTATATAGAAAACCGAGATATTAAAAACTTTTCCCCGAATGTTGAATACAAATTTGTTTGTCTTCTAAAGTCGAATCCTTTCTAACCAAATCTTTTTCACAGTTCAATCCGAGTCCCTATTTTAAACAATACTGGCCAATTAAAACCACAAAACTTAATGAACTTTTTTGCAAAATTGTGTTGAAAATAAGCAGAATAATTAGTATAATTCCAAAAAAAAAAAATTGATCAAATTTAGAAGGACGATTCAGCCATCTAAAAAGGAAGTATGGAAACAAGATATACAACAAACGATAGTAAGCTCTGAGATCATAAACAGAAAAAGCAACGAAGACGATGAAATAAGCATTCAGAACAAGTTAAAGAAACAAGTTTCGGGGAGAAGCAAGAGAAAAAATAAAAAAAGAAAAGAAAAAAATAAGTTCATAGCTGAGATCAAGAGAACTGAAATAACAACCATAAATCTAAGAATTTAAACTACAAAGATCAGCTTTAAAAGAAGTCACTTAACCAGATCCACCAATCAAAAGCCCGAAATAACATATCTAAAAGATCTCACTTTTTTCAAAATCCAACTCCAGTAAAGCATTCAGCTTTCGACGTCTCAACGCATAGTAAACCCATATGATGTAACGAACGAAACAAATACAAGAAAAGAACGGAAGATCAATTTACAAACGAAAAACCGCGAGCAAGTAACACTCCGTTTGGTTGCTGAGAAAAGTTTGGAGTTTGAACAGAAATCAAAGGAACTTCGGAACCAGATCATAACAAGTTGAATTTGAACGATTTCATACTTCTTTTTCTTTTCTTTTCTCAGTAACCAAACAAAGGCGTACCTTGGTGAAAATCTAGGGTTCCTTTCCGCACATTCTCTTCACTGTGAGTAAGAGGTGTGGAAGTCTCGAGTATGGAAATATAGAATCCGAAAACGGCAAGATTTCGTATAGCCAATAATTTAATTTTAAATAAAGTGATTTAATAATAATTAATCATGATGGAAAGCAGTTTGATTATGACTCATCACCTTTTGTTAACGCGTTTGTACGCCCCGATCTCGAAAACGACAACCAACAGCGGGTCCTTTTTTAATTAAGTGAAAATATTGTGCCGATGCGCAATTCGTTGAATTTTGAGGGGGCTCTAAACGAATATTAATGAGTATGAGCCCTCGTTGTCGGGTTAACTGCACCGAAATATCTCATCATGTGGGAGTGAGGATCTGGTGCATCCCGGATTTTCTGTCGGTGGTACAGTCGGTGAGGGGAAGGTTTTTTCCGTCATTTTCGTTGCAAGGTTTTTTTTTTCATTCAATATTATCACCATTATCTATCAAATATCAACTGAAATTCAAAAAAATTATTAATAAAATAAAATTAATTAAGAATTTTAAAATTAAAATAATTAAATTTTAATTTTAATTTTTTGATATTTTATTTTCAATATAAATTAATGTTTCATAAAGTCAATATATATATTTATATCTACCAGGTGACAACAAGCCCGAGGCCATCGTTTAACCCCAACCCACCCATGTCCTCCGAGATCGACTTTCGTCTGATGCCCACTATTTAGGGCGAGCTTTCGGACACTTTGTTCCTTGATGGGAACTTAGGTCTCGGATCGTGAACGTAAGTCTTGACTTAATTCTATTTTTAATATTTTTTTATCACATGTACAGTAAAAATATAAATACCCATCTAAACAAATAAATGTAAAAAATTATTAAAAATTTATTTTTTCCTTTATAAATTATATTTTATTTTAGTATAGTTAATAATTTGTGATCAAAGTGGACACGAATTTAGTAGCATCAAATTTAGAATCATGATAAAGTAATGTTATTTTTATACCATTTTTGTTGGACTCTAATATCCAATAATCGTTTGCCACATGTCATATATAGCTGTTGGGATAGGATAGGATTCCTGCCGACACGTTGACATTCCTATTGTCATGGAGCAATGTGTGGGTGGTTGTAGGATTCTCGTGGGCTCAGGAAGCAGATAAGTAACGCCCAGGAAGAGAATTGAGGAGCTCACCAACCCGCTGGGCAAATGAGAGAGGTCCTACATGCGTCTATTAATGCTCCATCATGTGATTGTGATGGACCCTGCATATACAAATGTGCACCGACACATATAACAGTGTAGGGTGTATCCCCTTTACATGCAACTCGCTCTCCTTTCCACCTTTGGCTGCGGAAGTGGGCCCACGGCTCAGCTCAGTTATTGCAACTTGACAATGTGACTTCTCCTCTGGGCCCCCTCGACTACCAGTCTACCACTACGCTGCTTTTCTCCGCCCTTTAATACTTCGGGTCGGCTTTTTTTTTTTAATACGAGAAAGAATTTAAAAAATATTTTTAATATTTAAAAATTTTATCATTAAAATATTAAAAATATTAAAAATATTTTCTAAAATCACTTTCAAACGCATTTTTAATAAAATTAATTGATATCGATTATATGATTAATTATAATTATTTAATTTTTATTCATATTTAATCACATTCCAAGGATAACCAATCACATTTGGAAAGTAATTTGATCTATACAAAAAAATATATCTTATAAATATTATTATATTGAAAGTTCAATTTTAACTGACCTTATTTTTTCAATAAATCTCTTAATTATTTTTATTACCATAATCCCAAATCTCTTAAAGAAAACAATCTATAACATTTGTATAAATAATTAAATCAATAATAATTTTGTAAATTCAAATCAAAATTATCCTTTCCATATATACATTCCAATTGAAAAGAGACATATTAATTAGAGACTTAAAAGAAAACAAGACAAATTTCTCATTTAAAAAAAAATAGAATATTTTAGTATATATCTTTTAAAATATTTGATATAATTAATATTAATTTTGTAAATTCAACTTATAATAACTCTCACCATATTTTTTTTGTGCTATTAAAGTGACATGATTTTAATTAAAGAGATAGAAAAATTGGAAGCCCATGTATCTTGTTTGTGAAATCAATTAAAACTCCCATAATCAATTTTCTAAAAATATTAATGAATATATTACATTATCTCTAAGTTTGGAGGTCATATTTGATTGTTGAAACTGGATATGATATATTTGGTAGAGAATTATATCTTAAAATATTATATGGTATCAAATATCTAAGCCTAATCTCATATTTCATTTTTTTAAAAGGAATAAAATAAATATAATTTATTTCAAACATCTCTAATATTATTTGGAAATATTTTTACAATTCATACCTTAATAGGTTGTTTTTTTTATTAGTAATATTCCTAATTAAAATATTGAAAACTTTATACTAAATATAAAATATATGATAGAATTTGGTATATATTAAATGCTTTATTGAATGATATTATATATTGATATTATTTTAAGTTGTATTATAAATAAATTTTTATTTTTTTTATTGATTAATATGAAAATAAAAATAGAAAGTTATCACATAGAAAAACCATAACTCTGGATTAAATCCTGAATATATTTCACTTATTTATCTTATCCTCATAAGATCATGTTTGGTTGGTTATATATAGCATGAGATGGGATAAGAGATAAGATATTATATTTTATCTCATGTTTGATTGGTGATGAGATAAAATAAGTTATCTCATCATTTATCTTATCACATGTTCAACCAAATATGGGATATGATAAGTGATTAAATATTTTATCCTCTCTTTTTTCTATCATTTTCATATGGGATATGTTAATTTCATATATCAAAATTTTATTTTTTATCAATTTTTTATATTTTAATATATTCATTTTACAAAATAAATTTTTTCACTCTAAATTAAATTTATGATTAAAAAATAAAAACTAAAAAAATGTTTATAAAATAATATTAATATATGATATATAAAATATTTTTATATATTAAATAACATAATATAAAAAAATTATTTGTAAAGTTCAAATATTTTAATCATGAATATTGTTAAACATAACAAAAAAATCACTTTTTTAAATAGAAAATATTTGAATGTGATACAATTTATATATATATATATATATATATATATATATATATATATATATATATAATATTATATTACATTTATATTTAAATTATAAAATAAAAAAATAATAATGTGAAAAATATATTATTTTCAATATTTAGAATAATATGTAATATTACATTTATAGGAACCGACCAACCCTCTAATCTATCAACAAATTCTAAACAAGTTCAATTACCAATACTTAAATACAAATATTTATCATAGAAACCTTTCATTTATTCTCTTCCAAGTATTTGCTTTATGTTGTTATCAACTATGGATTTGAATTTGTTTAGTAGAAGGAACTTGTAACCAAATATTGTTGAAGTATGATAACTGATGGATTTGAATTTGTTTAGTGGAAGGAACTTGTAACTAACTATTGTTGAAGTATGATAACTGATTTTTAAAATTCTTATAACCGTTTTTATTTCAAAATAAAGATTTTTATAATTAAATAATTTTATACTAAAATATATCTTCTTTTAAATCAAAACTTTTATTTTTAGTTCCTTCATGTGATAAAATTAAAATTCTAAAAAAACACCTTTTTGGTTAATTTATGATAATTATATTAAATTAAACTTTATTTTTAATTAATTTATATTGAAATTTGTTTTTAGTTACTTAATATAATAAAATTAGAATTCAAACAAATTATATTTAACTTGATTTAATTTTTTACTATATAATACTTCAAAATAATTTATTTATTTATCCATAAGTTTGAAAAAAATAAATTAGAAAGAAAGAAAATTAAAAAGAATAAAACTTTTTTATTTGTTGTCATGAAGGTTTTTATCGTGGAGTAAAGTTTTTCAAGACAGGTAGGAGTTTTCTGATGGTAATTATTTTCAAAATGTGATATAATTATTTTTAATTAATATTAATATGGACATAAATATTAATATTAAATTTAAAGAGACGGTGATTTTAGTTGAAGAGTTAGAAAAATTGGAAGACGTCTAAATATCTTCTTTGTGAAATCAACTCCCATAATTAACTTTCTAAAAATTTTAATTAATATTTTATCTCTTCTTAAATTTGATGGACAATTATATCCTAAAATATCATATCCACTAAAATATGTAAATCTATTTTCATATTTTATTTTTTAAAAGAATAAAAAATAAAAATATATATTTAATTTATCTCATAGTTTTGGAATTTTTTTAAAATAAAAAATACATTACATCTCAATATTACGCATTAATAAAAATATGAAACCTTTTTTATTTTAGTATTATTTGGAAATCTTTTCATAATTTATAACTTAGTATACATATACATATTTAATTTTTTTTATTAGTAATATTCCTAACTAAAATATTGAAAACTTTATCCAAAATATATAATAGCATTTGGAATATATTAAATGTTTTATTGAATGATAGTATATATTAATATTATTTTAAGTTGTATCATAAACATAATTATTTTTAATTATTTTTTAACATAAATTTTGATTTTTACTTAAATTTTTGTTCATGATTAATATGAAAAAATTTGAAAAAATAGAAAGTCATTATACATGGGACATGTACATATATCTTAACTCACGGAACGTTAAGTCAAGAACATATCTCATATCTTATCCTCAAATCTCCTAAATCTAGCATGATCTTAAAGTAGTAGAGTCCCATCCTAAACAAATTCAGTTACTATTACTTAAATAGAAAGATTTATCATCCTAACCTTTCCTTTATCATCTTCAAAGTATTTGCTTCTTGTTGTCGTGAGCCAGACCTTAAGAAAGCTTTCTTTCATTATCATTTTCAACCATCTTGAAAAGAGGATAATGGAAGACACCATGGGCGAAAGTATGATGGAAAGGTATGGAAGTTTTTGTTTTTTGTCAATTCCATATAGCAAGTAACATATTTTTATTTTCGTTTTAATTTATAATCTTAATTACATGCAACAAGAAAACATGCAATTTGGGTTGCTTGAAGATTGTAAATTCAAAGTTCCATATCTAAAATGTGAACTCAATATGATTTCCATTTTTTAACCTATGTTTTTCTTGTTGTGTTCTTTATATGTATTTTCAAATTATATGAATGTGTTTATTGCTTAGGATTAAATCGAGCGAAAGTGTTATGAAGATATTGACCGAAAGGAGTTTGATGATGGATCTTGGATCTTTTTATATACCAAAGAAGAGTAAATCAAAGCCAATGGGAGATGATGCTTATTTTATCTGTAAACATCATCAAACCATTGGTTTGGCTGATGGTGTGGCTAGTTGGGCAAAGAAGGGTATAGATGCGGGTGAATATGCACGACAATTGATGGATAATTGTCTCACTGCCCTTTATGCGAAAAATAAAAAGATTGTGGATCCAAAAATGATTTTAGAAGAAGCTTACTTGAAAACTGAGATTAAAGGATCCTCCACAGCATGTATTATAACACTTACGAATGAGGTATGTAATCTAATCAATTTATAAATTCAAATATATATAAAAATTTCTTTTTAAATCAATTATGTTATATTTATTATGTTTTAACTATTATTGTTATTTTATAGTACTTGCATGTTGTCAACGTTGGAGACAGTGGAATCATGCTATTTAGAGATGGAGATCTGATATATAAGTCACCCGTACAACAACATCGTTTTAATTCTCCATATCAACTGGGAAAGAGAAGTGATGATCCAAGTGTAGCAGAGGTACCTAAATTTGTACCTTGTATTAAGTTTATTATTTTCTTTCTTTGTTTTTTTTTTTTTTTTTTTTTTTTTTTTAAATCTTAGTAAGATCGGTTACCTAATCCTAAGTTCATAATTTTCTTTCTTTCTTTCTTTCTTTTTTATTTTTTTAATCTTAGGTAGGATGGGTTACAAGTGAATTTTATTTTTTACCTTTTTGGAATGTTTACATTTTATATGTTTTTTTGGGCGAATCTTAAAAACACTTTCTAAAATTAGATGCACGATTTTTTTTTCATTGAAAAATAGTTTCTATACTAAAATTAGTTTTTAAGAACATCACCAAAGTACTCTTGCCGGATCATTTCATAAACATTTTACCTGCAGGAGCTTACAATTGGGGTAAAGGCAGGAGATGTTATGGTGGCCGGAACTGATGGACTATTCGACAATGTGTTTGCAAGTGAGATAGAGGATGTTATAAAGGTTGTATGTAAAAAAGAAAGCTGTTTGGAGCCAGAGGTATTGGCCCGCTCATTCGCAAAGTTGGCTTTGAAGAATTCACGGCACAAAGATGGCGATTCCCCATATTCAAGAGCGGCAATGATAGAAGGATATCTTAAAAATGGTGGGAAACCTGATGATATCACTGTGGTAGTTGCACACATTGTACCACCCATGGAGATACTTGGATTTTAGAAGGACAGCAAGAGCAAGCACCAAAACGACACAAGGGCGGTAACTATATATATCATTCTTATTCCTGTTCTCATTTTTTTTTCTCTTTAAAAATTGTGTATGTGATTTCACTTTGTTCATTTTTGTGTTCTTCTTTGCTATTATATTTCTCTTAGGGTTATGTCATTGTTTTTAGTGTTTGGTTGGAGTCCTTGTTTGTTTGACCTATTGAGTGATTTTTTTTATTTTTTATTTTAAATTTCAATCATTTCTATTAATAAAAAAAATCATTTGAAAAAAAAAATCCATGTGAATCGTGTTTTAGAGTCATACCATTTATCAAGATTATTAGTTACTTTCTTTTGTTTTTAGGATTTAAAAAAAAAAAAAAAAAAAATCCGCATGTGAACAGTGTCTAGTTATAACATTTATCAGGATTATCTCAATTTTTAGTTATTTTCTTCTTTTTTTTTTTTTTTTCCTAGAAAAAATGAAAACACATCACTCAATATCCCAATTTTTAGTTTTTTTTTCATTTTTTATGTTTTACCTTCCTTTCGTTTTTAGTTTTGTTTTTTTTTTTAGTTTTAGAAAATAAAAAACATGCCAAGCATGTTGAAAAATTCAACCCAACGGAATATCCCAATTTTTAGTTTTTTTTTAGCTTTTTAGAAATGAAAATGTTACAAAATCCCACTCAACTCAATATTTCATTTTTTTTTCCTTTTTTTTTTTTTTTTCAGCATTTTAGAATTCTGGTTTTTTATTGTTCTTACTCATAAAAATAAATAAATTGAAAAAAAAAAAAACAAGCCAAGCATGTTGCTTGTTTTACATCATCTTAGCATTGTTTCACTTTCTTACTCTTCTCAATCTTCAATAGAATCAAACCCCCCCCCCCCCCAAAAAAAAAAAAAAAAAAGTGAATTTCAATTTTCACTTCAATTCAAATTTCTCAAAAAGGGATTAAATGTTCATATTCAAGACTTGAGCTTTACTTAAATAATAGTAAAAAAGTAAGCCTAATGTTCTAGGTTCTAATATAGGTTAAGTTTTGTCTTCATGTAATAAAATTGAAATAATCTGCTTATAAACACAATCTATATCTATATATTCATTGTTCAATGCTAGTAAGACGAAGACAAATATCTATGACAATTGTTCATTATTACCTTTGATGATCCATGCTAGACTTGAAGAAAATGTGAGTGTAGAAGGAGTGTGGTGGAAAAATCGTTAGTATGCTCCTCTTTCATACATTAAGTTTCCTAAAAAGTGGAAAAGGCTACCTCGGGTGGCAATGAATCACTTGAGCGTGTAAGCCGTCACTTTTCTAAAAAAAAAAATGGAAACACTCTCGAAAATGAAAAAGGTCACCTTGGATGGCAATGAATCAACTAAGCGTGTAAACCGTCATTTCTCATAAAAAAGAAAAAGAAAAAAGAGAGGAACAAAAATAGCAATAAATGGGGAGTTGAGCAGAAAATCAAAAAAGTCCTAAGCACAAGTTTTGCATTTACATTTCTATGAGTCGAAGATGGTGAATCTTATACAATTATATCAATGCTATAGTTATGCGACTTTATTGAACTTGTGTTTGCATTATCCTTTACATATGGTAGTATTTATTTGTGGTATTATTTAGTTTATTGCTAGTGAAACAAACCTTAATCTTCTCAAAATCCTAGACATTAGGCTACTTAATAATTGAAATTTTTGAGCTTGAGTCTAAGAATTGTTCTTTAATTCATTTTTGGGTTATTTGAATTTTGGTGAATATTTGAAAGAATGAAATTGATGGTTTACTGTCACTTTAATCAAATATTCAATTTTTTTATTATTAATTTGGGGAAAAATTAAATTGATTTCAAGAGGTTTAAACAATATTGAAGGGAAAAAATTAGAAGAAGAAGAGAAAGAAAAAAAAAACTTATTCACTCATGCATTTTTTTTTAATTAAAAAAAAAATTTGGGTGAACCAAAGTAAAATTCTTGAATAGCTTTCAAGAGGCTCTAATAATGTTTTTGATATAAATAAAAAGAAAAAAAAAGGTTTATTCACCGTTGCATATTTTTAATTTTTAAATTTTGACCTCTGCCCATTTTTTCAAAAGTCTTTTTGCTCTTTTGTCTCATCCAGTCTATGAAAAAAAAAAAGGCTTTATTCACTACCCTATATTTTCAATTTCCGTTGTTTTTGGTTTTTTTTTTTTTTTTTTTTTTGGTAATTTTGGCCTTCATCCAATTTTTTATTCAATTTTTCCGGTTGTATTTTAACTTTGGAAGTTTTTTTTTCTTTTTCTCCTTTGTCCTTTGCAACTTACTATTTTTGTGTATATTTTTCAAATTTTCTTATTCTACTTTTCTTATTTTTGTGGGAATTTTGGATGAGGTTTGATTGTGCTGGATATGCTTATAGTGGGGAGATTATGACTTATTGAGAGCATACTCGTCAAATAAATTAGTCTTTTAGTGGCATAAAATTGGGCTATAGTTACAAATTTTGGATATGCTTATTGGAAATTTGTTTGTGGTTGGACTTTCAGATTAAAAGAAATTAGGTGTTTGAAGTTATTTGAATTTTGGATGGTTAGTGCATATAATTATAAATTTGGATGTAATTAATTATGGAGATACTATTAGTTTTATATATATCATGAATTTCATCTTTTACCTTGAGAACATTAAGTTGAGATTTTGATGATATGAAATTTTTGGATGTTAGATGTGTTAATTTTGGATTTCGTTATGACAAATTTGTTAGTAACTTATTGGTGAAGGTTCATTGTTTGGGTGTTTAATTGAAACAAATTGGAAGTTTCATAGAAAATATGAGCAGAGGATGGGAAGATTTTGACAAATTTAAAGAGTATTTGATGGCTATACATTAGCACTATGAGATATTGATGACAATATATCATTTAAGAAAATTTTATATCATTGAGAACTTTTGGTATTAAGTGAATCGGAGAAGACAAATTTGTTTATTAGAAAAAGTGTCATTCATAATAGAGTTTGGACAATGAAAGATTTTGATAAATTTGAAGAATTTTGAGGAAATTAGGACCGGATTTTGGTGATAGAAAATACTTGGAGACTAAATGGATAAATTTTAGATTTGGCCATGGGAGATTTGTTAGTATTTTATTAGTGAAGGTTAGTGGTTTGAAGAAATGATTGATTTTATGAATTTTAGATTCCCTAAGGAGAAAAAGGGATTTCTTTGTTTTTTTTTTGTGGACTTAGATTATATTTATGGAAGACTTTCAAGAATTTGAAGAGTATTTATTAGATGTATCAATTATTTAGAAATACTAATACTCGAACTAAATGATGGACGATTTGTAAATTTGAGGAGTATTTATGAAATATATTGGATACAATAATTACTCGACTATATTGATGATTTTGTGTCATGAAGCATTTTCAATAGCAAAGAAATTGGAGACAAAAAATATGATATTCGTGGAGAGAACTTGGATTATATTAATGGAGGATTTTGACAAATTTAAAGAGTATTTGTTACATATAATAATTTATAGGAAATATGTAACAATTTGTACCTTTAGGTGCTCTAAATGTTATGTGTATTAGAGACAATTATGGGAGAGCTTGGACTATTTTGTTAGAAAGATATAACATTGATTAAAATAATAACAAAATTATTATTATCTTGTTTAATAGGATGATCAACCGTAATTCATCATTCGGTCAAGGTATGTATACATCATCAAAATATTTTTTATAATTACATATATTTAATTATGTTGCTGACTTAGGCATCGGAGCCTTTTTTTTTTGTTGTGCAGGTTGTCGGCCCAGGATTAGATGAAAACAAAGACAAATACACGAAGAAAACAAAGACTCTTTTACGAGGATTCTATTTCTATGCACCAAGTGGACTCTTGTATGCTAATTGTAGGTCAAACTCTTTTTCACCGACTAGAAGGCAAATTAATTAAATAAATAAACACATATATTTATATGCCATATAATTTCTTTTCTTTTCTTTTCCTTTTTTTATGGTATATTTATTATGAGAAAGGTTGGATGAAAAGAAAATAAAAGAAAAGAAAAAGGGTATAAAATTATAAAGTCCTTCTTTGATTAGATTCTTAATGGGAGTCGAGCAAATTTAAAATTAAGCTTTGTTTAATAATTATTGCTCATTAAAATAGAAAATAACTTTTTAACTCAAAAAATATATACGACAAACTTTTTATAACTCAAAACTTTTTTATAATTTATTACGAGAAAAGGTTTGGGAAACAATACTAAATATACTTTTAAATACTTGAAAAAAAACATTTTTCTAAATTTTACTAACCAATTTTTTTTTAACCATTCCTCGTTATTCTTTTCCTTTTTTTTCCTCTCTTGGTATTCAAATGTTTATTAAAAAAATATAATTTTTTTATTTTTTTTTCTTTTTACAAAAAGGTCACATATATCATAAATAAGAAAGGTTGAATATCGTACATCATTTAATCATTATTTAGTTTAAAATCAAAATAAAAATGGTGTAAGAAAACCCTTAAACTAACAAAGCCCCGACACTAAAAAATGTCATTAACAACCCAAAATTATATCTACTAAAGATTTGAGACCTAAAAAAAGAGTAATCTTTAAATATATTCATTAAATCATAAAAAATAATATATGGATAAATAAAAATTGCAACTCAACATAGAGGCTTGGGTCTGGGCTCGATTCCCCGCTCAAGGCTAAAACCCTTTGGGCAGGACTCAACCTCAATCCTAGGAGATCCACTCCTTCCTCTCCTCCAAGAGGCCCACCACATTATATTTTGCCCAATAATTATTTAAATTTTTTTTTTTAGTTTTTAATAGAAAGAAGGGACTGTATTGGGGATCTGCATATATTGATTTGAAATGTGAAGCTGTGGAGTGCAGATAGATTGGCTTTCTTAAAAATATAAAAACAATATATATATATATATATATATATATATATATATATTATATATATATATATATATATATATATATAAGATAATGTACCATACAAATATTAAAATCATAAAAATATTAAATCGAATTCACTCAACTTTTTTCCAAATTTAGGTGGATTCCAATCTAAATTAAGATAAAAGGTCATATAGTTGGAATTTCGAACTAAAACCGGATTGAGAAAGTTTAAATTAAATCTAGAATATTATTTATAATAGTTGGAAATTTTACAGAAATATGATTCAAATTAGAAAAAATATTAATAAAATATATTTCATTAAAATTCATTAAAATATTTTAAAATTTTCAATAAACAATAAAAGCTGTTTTTATCTTATATTTAATTATTATATAGTTTTAAATTTTGGATAATCACCCTATTGGAATTTAAAAATTAAATAATTAACATTTAATTTTTAATTTTTAATATTTCATTTTCAAAATAAATAAATGTTTCACAAAAATATATATATACACACCAGCCAACCAGGTGACAACAAGCCACCCATACCGTTTAACCCCCACTCCCATCTTCATTGGTTTTTTTTAAAATACACCCTTTGATGTGCTGGATTTTAATATGTATATTATTATTTTTAAATATTTATATAATTTTTTATTAACTTTTCTCCTCTTTTTTTTTTCAAAACTTCTATTGCTATTTTTTATAATACCCTTCTTAAATATGAGATATTTGCTAATATTTTTGAAAAATCTAATATTTTAATCCTTGTTTGGACATAAGTTTTGGATCATTATTATCAAAGTATAAAAATACAAATACCCCATATAAAACTAAAAGTCATGTTTGGTTAATCCATATAAGATAAGAAGTAAAATATTATATCTTATCTCATATTTGATTGGTGATAAGGAATGATAAGTTATATCATTATCTATCATATCGTATATTTAACTAACAAAAGATAAGATAAGTGATGAAATATCTTATCCATCAATTTTTTTCATATTTGGTTGGTGATAAGAAATGATAAGTTATATCATCATCTATCTTATCCTATGTTTAACTAAACAAAAGATAAGATAAGTGATAGAATATGTTATCCACAATTTTTTTTTATGTTTGGTTGGTGATAAGAAATGATGAGTTATATCATCATCTATCTTATCCTATATTTAACTAAACAAAAGATAAGATAAGTGATGGAATATATTATCCACATTTTTTTTTTATTTATTATTCATATATGTTAATCTCATAATAAGATATGAAATATGCATATCCCATATATCAAAAATTTATTTTTTATTTGTTAATATACTCATTTTATAAATAATTTTTTTATAAATTAAATTTATGATTAAAAAAAAAACTAAAAAAATGTTTATAAAATAATATTAATATATGATATATAAATTATTTTTATATATTAAATAATATAATATAATTAATATATTAACCTGAAATTTTGGATAATAATTAATATAGGATATATAAAGAAACAACCTTGTTTTTTTATTTAACAAATTTATTATATTATTTTAATATCCAATCATCATTTGCCACATGTGATATATAGCAGCGGGGATAGGAGAGGGTTGTTTACTCGCGAGTCGCGATTTGTCGTGCAATGTGTGAGCGGTTGTAGGAATTGCGAGGCCCAGGGATAGACTTAAGGGCAGATCCTACCGACTTTTATCCCATGTGAATCTTATTTACAAACCAAGTCCTTTATTTTTAAATGTATGATTACTATCAGCCACATTTAAAAAATTTAGGATATTTTAGTATATATCTTTTAAAATATTTGATATAATTATTTTTAATTAATATTAAAATTTTAAATTCAACTAATTGTAACTCTTATCATTTTTTTCTTTTTGTTTATTAAAGAGATATGATTTTCGTGAAAGAGTTAGAAAAATTGGAATACCAAAACATTTTCTTTGTGGAATTAATTAAAACTACCATAATTAAATTTCTAAAAAATTTAATTATTATCTTAAATCATCTCTAAGGAGGGATAAGATATATTTGATAGATAATTATATCTTAAAATATTATATTCAATAAAATATATAAACCTATTCTCATATTTGATTTTTAAAAGAATAAAAAATTAAATGAAAAATATAATTTCTACCAATGTTGTGGAATTTTTAAAAATAAAAAATATGTTACTTCTCAATATTTGGCATTAATAAAAATATCAAACCCTTTTCATTTTTAGTATTATTAGGAAATCTTTTCACAATTTATATCTTAATATATAATTTTTTTAATTTCTTTATTAGTAATATTCGTAATTAAAATATTGAATCAAGACATTTGGTATATATCAATAGTTTTATTGAATGGTATTATATATTAATATTATTTTAAGTTGTAATTTTTTTTTAACTAAAATTTTGTTTTTAAATTATGTTTTTGTTGACAAATGATTAATATGAAAAAATTGAGAAAAATAAAAATAGAAAGTTGTTACAAATGGGATATGTAGATATATGAATATTAAGTCATGGATGTATCTTATATCTTATCCTCAAATCCCTTAAATCTAGCATGATCTTAAAGTTGTAGAATCCTAAACAAGTTCAATTACTATTACTTAAATATAAATATTCGTCATCAAAACCTGTCCTTTATTCTCATTCCAGTATTTGCTACTTGTTGTCTTGAACTAAAACTCAATTGTTTTCAACCATCTTGAAAAAAATACAATGGAAGACGAGGCCATGGAGGAAAGTATGATGAGAAGGTATGAAAGTTTTCTTTTATGAAGGTTTTAGATAGCAACAAGTATATTTTTATTTATAATATCAAATTAATACCACAAGAAAACGTGAAATTTGAGTTGTTTTCATTAATTAAAGATTGTATATTCAGATTTCATATTTGAAGTGTGAATTCAATATCATGATTTCCATTTTTTAGCCTAAGTATTTTTGGTTTCTTTCTTTATATATATATTTTTTGATCATTTGAATATGTTTATTATTTAGGATAAAACCTATTGAGAAGGGTATGAAATTATTGAGTGAAAGGAGTTTGATCATGGATCTCGGATCTTTTTACATACCGGATAAGAGTAAATCAAGTACGAGGGGAGATGATGCCTATTTTATTAGTAAACATCATCAAACCATTGGTTTAGCCGATGGTGTGGCTGGTTGGGCAAAGCAGGGCATAGATGGGGGTGAATATGCTCGACAACTAATGGATAATTGTGTCACCACCCTTTATGCGGAAGATAGAGAAATTGTGTATCCACAAATGGTTTTGGAAGAAGCTTACTCTAATACTAATGTTGAAGGATCATCCACAGCATGTATCATAACACTTACGGAGGAGGTATGTAATTTAGTAAATTTATGAATCTAAATATATACAAAAGTTTTTTTTTTTTTTAAATCGATTATCTTATATTTATTATGTTTTAACTATTGTTATTACTTTACAGTTTTTAAATGTTGTTAATGTTGGAGACAGCGGATTCATGTTATTTCGATATGGAAAAATGATATACAAGTCATCCATACAACAACATTTTTTTAATTGTCCGTGTCAATTGGGGAAGACCTGTGATGACCCAAGTATAGCAGAGGTACCTAATTTGTACCTTATCATAAGTTTATTATTTTGTTAAGTTTAGGTTGACATAAGTTTAATAAACTCTTTTTATTTTTTTGGAATCTTGGGTAAGATCGGTTAGTTGGATTAAGTTGAATTTGAAATTTAGAATATATTTGTTCCTTTTAAAAACAATTTTTATATTAGAAGCACTTTTTCAAAATATTAGGACTCTAAGTTGATCATTTCATAATTCCGGTGCTTATAAACATTTTATCTACAGGAGCTTATACTTGGGGTAAGGGCAGGAGATGTGGTTGTGGTTGGAACGGATGGACTGTTCGACAATGTGTTCGTAGATGAGATGGAGGTGGTTATAAGGGTTCTGCGTGAAGAAGGTTGTATGGAGCCACAACTATTGGCCAAGTTATTGGCGGAGCTGGCCGAGGAAAATTCACTGATTAGAAGTGGTGATTCCCCGTACACAATAGCTGCATTGATGGAAGGAAAGTTTAGAAGTGGTGGCAAACCCGACGACATCACTGTGATAGTTGCACGCATTGTACCACCCATGGACATACTCTGATTTTATGATGGCGGCGAAGGCAAGCACCAAAATGGCACAAGGGCGGTAACTATATATTTCATTCGTTCTCATATCATTCCCATTTCTCTCTTTAAAAATTGTCTCTGTGTCATTTCACTTTGTTCATTTTCATGTCCTTTGCCATTAAGTCATTTTAGTTCCTAATCTATATACATATATTTTAGGGTTTTACTCATGTGAACCGTGTCCTAGAGGTATACCATTTATTAGGATTATTAGTTTTTTAGGTCTTTTAAAGAAAAAAAAAAAAAAAAAGGAAAAAAAAAACATGCTTAAGTATGTTGCAAAGTTCCACTCAACTCAACATCCCAGTTTCTAGTTCATCTTTGTTAATGCTCTTTTTGTTGTTTCATCCTTTTTCACTCAATATTCCAATTATTATTATTTAATTATTTTTATTATTTTTATATTCTTTTCGTTTTTCATCTTTTACAAAATGAAAGCATGTGACTCAATATACCATATCCTAGTTAGGCTTCCTCTTTTTTCTTTTTTCACATCCAAACTTGTTATAAAGTTCCACTCAAATCAATATTCCAAATTTTAGGATTTCTCTTTTATTTAATCTTCTTATCCATAAAAAAATAATTTGAAAAATAAAAAATAAAACTTGTCTAGCATGTTGCCTTGTTTTTCTCTTCTTCTATTGAATCAAATAATTTGATAAGAAAAATTAAAGAATCAAATAATTTAATAAGAAAAAATAAATAAAA
The DNA here is from genome assembly GCF_004353265.1 of Vitis riparia. NCBI lineage: Eukaryota > Viridiplantae > Streptophyta > Magnoliopsida > Vitales > Vitaceae > Vitis > Vitis riparia. The sequence goes on along the minus strand of NC_048448.1, from coordinate 1,789,861 downwards.
TAGATGTGAATTTCATTTTTCCCTTCAATTCAAATTCTTCAAAAATGAATTAAATGTTCATATTCAAGACTTGAGCTTTACTTAAATAAGAGTAAAAGAGAAAGCCTAATGTTCTAGGTTAGGGTATGGATTAAGTTTTGTCTCCATGTAATAAAATTGAAATAATTTGCTTATAAACAAAATCTATACCTATATATATTCATTGTTAAACACTTGTAAGTTGAAGACAAATATCTATGGCAATTGTTTATTATTATTTTTGATGATCTATACTAGACTTAAAGATAATGTGAGTGTAGAAGGAGTGTGGTGGAAAAATCGTTAGTATGCTTCTCCTTCATACATTAAGTTTCCTAAAAAGTGAAAAAGGCTACCTCGGGTGGCAATGAATCACTTGAGCGTGTAAGCCATCACTTTTAAACAAAAAGTTGGAAACCCTCTGAGAATGAAAAAGACTATCTTGGGTGGCAATGAATCAACTAAGTGTGCAAGCCGTCATTTCTCATAAAAAAGAAAAAGAAAAAAGGGAGGAACAAAAATAGCAATAAATGGGGAGTTAGAGCAGAAAATCAAAAAAGTCCTAAGCACAAGTTTTGCATTCACATTTCTAAGAGTCGACGATAGTGAATCTAAAGTCATTATATCAATGCTATAGTTATGCGCCTTTATTGAACTTGTGTTTGCATTATCTTTTACATGCGTTAGTATTTATTTGTGGCATTATTCGATTTATTGCTAGTGAAACAAACTTTAATCTTTTCAAAGTCCTGGACATTAGGCTATTTAATATTTGAAATTTTTTAGTTCGAGTCTAAGAATTGTTCATTGATTCATTTTTTGGTTATTTGAATTTTGGTGAATATTTGAAAGGATAAATTGATCGTTTAATGTCGCTTTAATCAAATATTTTGTTTTTTGTTTATTAATTTGGGAAAATAAATAAATTGATTTCAATAAACTTAAACAATATTTAAGGAAAAAGGGCAACTTAAAACAAGATGAAGGAATAGAAAAAAAAAAAAAAATCCTTATTCACTCATGCATATTTTTTTCCTTTTCTTTTTAAAAAATAGGTGAATCAACTTAAAATTCTTGAATAGCTCTCAAGAGGCTATAATAATGTCTTTTATATATTATATAAAAAAAGAAAAAAGAAAAAAAGGGTTATTCATTGCTACATATTTTCAATTTCCGTTGTTTTTTGTCTTTATTTTTTATTTTTAAAATTTTGGTCTTTGTCCATCTTTTAAAGTCTTTTTGTTCTTTTTCTCAGTTGGTTTCTAAAAAATAAAATAAAAATTATTCATTGTTGTATATTTCCAATTTCCGTTGTTTTTGGTTTTTTTTTTCTTTTTTTTTCTTTTTTTTTTGGTAATTTTGGCCTTTATCCATTTTTTTTTATTATTTGTTCTATTTTAAAAATAAAAAATAAATTAATAATTTTCCTCTTTCGCATATTTATAATAGAAAATTGGGATTTGGGCAGTGGATTATGGAAGTTTGGTGTTTGAAATAGAATAAATACGAGGACCATTGGTTAAAATCTAGTTGTTATTAAATCCATTGATTTTAGATTATGACAATGTTGAGAGCATACTTATTGAAAAAATTACTCTTTTTGTGGTATAAAATTGGACTATAGTTACAATTTTTGGATATGATTATAGAAAATTTGTTTGTGGTTGGACTTTCAGATTAAAATAAATTAGGTGCTTGAAATTATTTGAATTTTGGATGGTTAATGTATATAATTATAAATTTGGATTTAATTATTTATCAATATATTATTAGCTTTATAGATTGTGAATTTCATCTCTTACCTTGAAGAAATTAGGTTGAGATTTTGATGATGTGAAATTTGTGGAGGTTAGATGTACTAATTTTGGATTTGGTTATGGGAAATTTGGTAGTATCTTATTGTTTGGGTGTTTAATTGGAACAAGCCGGGAGTTTTGGGATGATAGTTCTAGTTTTAGATTATTGATTTAAGTTCAATGTCAGAACTTGGAGTTGATCATATGACTACAAAATTAGATTTTGATTATTATTTTAAGGCATGGTTGATTTCATTGATTTTAAATATTCTAAGAGAAAATTGAGATTTTTCTTGAGAGAATTTGGACATTATTGAGGGAAGATTTTCAAGAATTTGGAGAGTATTTATTAGATATATTAATTATTAGTAGTTAATGATAAATTTGTGTCATTAGGCATTTTATGAATTGGAGATGGTAATTTGCTTACGAGAAAAGATGACATCAATGAAGAAGGTTTGGACCACATTGATACAAGAGCTTGATGAATTTGAAAAGTATTTGTTAAATATCTCAATAAAGAGTGCTTGCCCTTCTTGGTTGGGGGTTGTCGGGACTTTTTTGCTAGAAGATTTTGATAAATTGAAAAAGTATCAATTATTGTATGATGAAAGATTTTGATAAATTTGAAGAATTTTTGTTAGATCACTTTTGAGGAAATTAAGATTAGGTTTTGGTAATAGAAAATTTATGGAGATGTATAAATTATTTTTGGATTTGGTCTTGGGAGATTTGTTAGTATTTTATTGGTGAAGATTTGTGGTTGGGGATTAAGTAGAACGGTGATCCTACTTTTGGATGATTGATGTAAGTTTAGTTTTAGAATTTAGAATTCATTGTATAGGTTATAAAATTAGATTTTGATTAATATTTACAGACATGATTTGATTTTATGGATTTTAGATTCACTAAAAGAAAAAATAAGATTTTTTTTTTAGTGAACTTGGATTATATTTATGGAAGATTTTCGGGAAGTTGAAGAGTATTCGGAGACAAAAAAATTGTTTATTAGAAACAACTTAGACAATATTAACAGAGAAATTTGACAAATTTGAAGAGCATTTGTTACATATATTAATTTATAGGAAATATGTAACAATTTGTTAGGTGCTCTAAATGTTGTGTATTAGAGACAATTTGACATCATTCGGTGAAGGTATGTATATATAAAATATCTTTTATAATTACCTATATTTTATTCTATTGCTGACTTAGGCATCGGAGCCTCTTTGTTTTGTTTTGCAGGTGTTCTCATTCACTGTGACCCAAATTAGAGGCTTGGGCCTGGGTTCGAGATTTCGAATCCCCTCTCAAGGTTAAAAGTTAAAACCCTTTGGGCAGGACTCAACCTCAATCATAGGAGATCTAACCCTTCCTCACCTCCAAGAGGCCCATCACATTATTTTCCGAATTTTTATTTTTTGAAAATCATAAACAATCATTTTTGTCTTCTGGGTTTTTAATAAAGGGAAGGGAGTGCCCAACAACAAGAGCTGTACCAGATGAGACGATTGCAAATTTGACACAGGGCTCACCGTCACATGGGCACAGGGAAGAAAATACTTCAAATGGAAACAAAATTGATATGACCTTCCCCCTCATAATGATCATTATTCAATTCTTCACTCTATATTTTATACATATAAAATCAAATCAAATAATTACACGTACCTTATCTCATCTTAGTTATTCATTCAATCCAAACATAATTTCATCTGATTTTTCTAAGCTTGATTGAGTTCAAATCATTAGAATTAAACTCAGATTTTAGCTTGCTTTAAGTTCCTACTCAAAACTAAAATCTTTAAAATCGAACTTAATCTAAAGCCTATGAATAGGGATGGCAATGAAGTTGGTTTTTTCGGATACCCATTCCGCTCCGCTCCTAATGGGACGATGTTTAATTTTAATAAACGAGTTTGGGATGGATATGAGATTTTTTTTTTTAAATCCGGAGCGGTTCGGATATTGTCCCATTTCGCCCAATTCCAACTATATATAAAATTAAATTTAAAATTTAAAATTAATTTAATTTAAAATTTTATTTTACTATTTTTGATATATAGATAATAATAAAATAAGTTATAAAAAATATAATAATTTTATTATTTATAAAATATATTTATTTTAATATAATTAAAAATTTTAAAAATATATATATATTTTTTTTAAATGAAAGAGGGATGAGAATTGTTTTTAATAAACGGGAGAGATTGGGATGGACGAACTCTCGCATTCCCATTCCTACTTGAGAGCCAACCTTGGTAACAATCTATTCTCAAATCGGCGAGACAGGATTCATTGGAACTGGTACCTCCCAGCAAAGATATCATTAAGAAAGGATAATAATTCAAATGCTGCTAAAATTCGTATGTCCTCCCATGCCATGAGAATGTGGGCAATTTGGCCATGAGATATGTTAGTTGATCACTCATAAATCACACATACCTTCGTGGTGCCTTCATCATTCTACACTTTCAACAATTTTTTTTTTTTTATATATACTATTGAGTCTTTTCTGAAAAATATTTTAGAAATTCTTATAAATACAAATTTTGTTCGTTTAAATATTTCATATTTTTTAGATCTATATAACATATTAACATGCCACTGAATTTTTATAAAAATTACAAATATAAAATATTCTTCTTGTTGACATGAGTTTTATAAAGAAAAAAAAAAAATTCTTCTTTGGCATGAATCATTTTCCTTCCCCTTACTGGCAGTGATGCTGTTTGGTGATTGGACCCAACAAAGGCCACGCCATCACATTATCCGCACAATAGTTATCAGAAATTGGAGCAGTGGTGATGACGTGTCACATCGTTCAAGTCCATAACCAATCACAAAGACACAAATCCATCTTTTAAATAACCAGAATTGAAAAATCTAGTATAAATTTAAGAGGGGCAAGGCCAAGTAGTGGAGAGGCAATGTGTGGTGGGAATGGCTTGAGAAAGATTTTGGGGGCTTGAGGGCCTGTGAACGTGAATTGGAGTCCACATGACCAAAACTATGAACCCCAACTCTCCACATCTCTCTCCCTCACCTTCACTGACAGTGAAACTCTGTGTGAAGACAATGGTGGGTTGTCAAAAATGATGAAGGGTAGGAGTTTGGTCTGCTTTCATGGCCTGTCATTGTGCTTTTCCATTCTCATCATCACCGCAGAGGGACTGTTTCTCCATGACCCACACCAGCCTCAAACCTTCCAGAGCATCCAAACCCGTTGTTCTCTCTTCCATTGGCAGCACTAAAGCCTCCTACAATGCCCTGGTTTTTGAGGTTTGTTGCTTCTCTCTCTGTGTTTGGATACTGGCATTTTGATTGGAAAAATTGATGATAGAGAGTAATTTCGAAGCGGGGTTGTTTTAATATGTTGATTTTTGAATCTGGGTGTTGGTTTAGATTGCGGCATTTTGATTTTGTTCAATATGTCCACTCTGCCTAATTATCACATTCACCATTAACTAGCCCTAATATTGAAATTTCTAACACCATTGAATTGTCGTCAATGAGTGAAATCCTAAGGCATTTTGAATGCCATTGACGCATCACAATAGCCATGGACTCAGGACATGGATTATTTCATGCCTTGGGAATTGTAAAAAATGTAAATATGAAATCATCCCTCAATCAGATATTTCTGAGCTTGCCACAATCACTTGATAACATTTTAATGAAGTTGTGTTTGCAAGTTTGCATCTTATTTGTTCCATGTTTGCAAGAATTGAACAAAGGGATACTTCAGTATGAATTCCTATCTGATCCCAATTTGATTGGTATTTTCCGCATAATTTAGAGGGTTCAATTTTTTGCAATATGTGTTGTTAGCAGTTTCATTCTGCTTCTTGGAAAATATCAAACATCTGGTAATGGAGAACATAGTGGAACATTTCAATGGTGAAGATGAACAAAAAAAACAATGGAGAACTATCTAAAATTTTAGCCTGTAGTTTGATGTATTGAAAAGTTGAACTCAGAAAATGGTTCTAGGGGTTCACCCTATGTTCATGATTGGAACAGGACGCCAAGTTGATTGACATTGTGTTCTCATATTCTTAGATAGCGATATAAAAGGGCCTCCTGTATTTTTTGGCTTGATGCTATATACTCACCCTTTTTGTTGTGCATTATGCCTTAATTAGTGACAATAGCAACACATAAGTTAAAGATGGGGGAGTCTGGAACCATCTCCAGTTTGTTTCAGTCCTTTTCAAACACTGAGTTGTCCCATTGCCTTGAACCATCTGAAAATGAGAATAGAAAATGGAAAACCACCATTACAATATGCTCATCTAAGAGTGGAAGGCATGGGCTTATGTTTATAGTTGGGGTACAGTGAAAGTGCATCCAGTTTCTTTAATCCGTCATATGTATATAATGGCAAAATGCAATGAATTCCACCGAGTATGGCATAGCCGAAACTGGCCTGAAAGCAAAAATTTCTTTCATTTTCCTTTCTTTTCCTTTTCCTCATGGTCTCCGAAAGCCAGACAGAGCCTTATTTTGATGAGTAAATGATTTACTTGTGTATCTAAAGCAAGTTCTTATATTTTTTTTTTCATTCTATGGAACAGATTAATTGATTTTAAATGAACAAGTTGTTGAATTTTTTAAGTCCCTAGTCCATTCAATGCTGTGGTCTTCATTTCATTTGTTTATTTTAAATAGCTCAAATTCCAAGTTTTGTTACAAGTTAAGAACCTTTTAATTCTCCGATTTCTCAATTAGGCAACATGCTATTGATATATTCTTACATTCAGGCTGCTAGGCTTTTGGGTCCTCCAGCAAAATTTGACGCTTCAAAGCTGAAAGTTGTGCCCCTGGGAGAAGAAATTGATAATTACTCTGGAATCAGTCCAAGAGTATACACCCTCTCCCACTGTGACTTTACAGCTAATCTAACCTTAACCATATCCAATATCATCAGCCTTGATCAGGTGCGGATTCTTTTTAATTACTCCTCCAGCACATAATTAAGCTGTCTTCCTGATGTCAACACTACACGCATTCACACAGAAAAGTTTGCTTACTTTGTGTAATAATACCTGATCATGAAAATAATCAAACATTCTGGAACGATGAGGACTAGCTCAGTGTGTTTGTGTATGGATAGCTGGACAAAAAGAGTGCTATGCTCTGGAATACCTGAAATTCTCATTGGATCTTTGCATATTCATGTATTGCAGTTGAAAGGGTGGTACAACAAGGATGATGTGGTTGCTGAGTGGAAGGAAGTAAAGGGGGAAAAGTGTCTTCATGTTCACTGTTATTTGAGTGGTCCAAGCCTCTTTCTTAACTTGGCAGCTGAATTCAGATACCACATATTCTCCAAGGAATTGCCTCTGGTAAGTTCATCTTGTATATGCAGATTGTTTAGTTTGTATAAGATTGATGATTATGAGTTATGACTATTGAATGAATGATATAGGACTCAAATTTTTTTCTCTTTTGGTGCATGGTAGGTGCTTAAAGCTGTGTTACATGGGGATTCTGTGTTCTTCAGAGAACATCCAGAGCTAATGGATGCAGTAGTTCGGGTCTATTTCCACTCCAGCTCAACTAAGTACAATTGTATGGAATGTTGGGGGCCACTGAAGGATGCTGCACAGGTATAGTCTTAATGTTTGTTCATAAAACATACACTTTAGATGCATATATTTATACATTTTCCCCAGTCCAATATAGAATAACCAATGTTCTTGTGTTAACTATTAACAATATCTGATTAAGCAAAGTTTTTTTATTTCTCTTCAATTATCTGATCAAATTATTCTAGCATCAACAACTTTGTATCATAATTTCAAGCTTGAAATTTGTTCATGAATTGCATATGGTGAGTGAAATGCTACGCTTCTTTTTCAGGGAAGACAGGGAGATCACACCCATGGTTCGTTAACAGCAAGTAAGGAGGGTTCTCGTCCTCAAAATTGGGGAAACCCGAAATCCATCTTCCAAGCTTTCTTCACGTTCCTTCTTTGAGTTGGGTTGCCGGCAAAATAATCTCAAAGGCAACATTGATCATCAATCTGAAGTACTGCAACTATTGGGTGTCAAGGCCTAAGAAGGATTTAGCTTTCATGAGAAATACACCAGGAGGCCCTTTAATTAATGGGAATCCTCAGAAGCCAGAAATCTCATTTTGCAGAAAAGGAAATGTTTGTTTTAGGAATCATTTGATTCTTTTGCATTCACATTTCTTTGAATGCAATTCTTGTGGTACTGGGTCCATTTGTTCATTCCTTATTGATTTATCAATGGCTGGTGTCTGTTGCTTTGTATATCCTTTTATTTATCAATGGCTCTTGCCTTTCATGCTTTGTGTATATATTTGTGGCTTGTCTGGCATATTATGTGACTATAGATGGGATGAGTCCAATGGCAGCTCTTGACTTGATATGACATGACTCTACTCGTAAACACAATAAGAAATTTGTGGATTTTAGTTCAGGTTACAATGGTCGTCTCTTGTTACTCATCTAACATTTTCATTAAAGATGGTGTCTGAGTTGAGTAAATTTAATAATATTTTTCTCTTTCATATGAAGCTAAATAGATATGACAACGTTAGATAGGCCTTAACTACCCAGGGCCTCCGGCACAATCTGAAGGCCTTTATCTCTGGGCCTGAGCGTACATCTCAACATGCAGTCTACAAACACTATGTCACGAGGGACACCCATTTCCATGGACCACAAGCGAATTCACGGCTGTATGGTCCCGGTTTCTTATTTTCTTTCAGCTTCTTCCATGAAGTTTAGTCATGAAAGGGAAAGGGTCTGGAAGATTGAGATGCTGCCAGCAAAGGAAGCGTGTGGGGTCATGCACGTACGTTAGAATCTCCATGGATGTTTCAGTTGGTGCTTGGTAGCAACGAATTACGACTTGCTGAGTAGGTTGAAGACGATGTGTCCTCAAAACCCCGTTACTTTATAACAAATACCAAGTCACTTACGCGTATATATGAATACTAATCAAACCTACCTCTTTTGGAGTCACTAGTCCTCCAATAATCACTTCACACACAAATCCTTGAAGTCGATGTCCTTTTACTTTAATTCCCTTTTACTACGTATTATAATAAATCAATTTGGTGAATTCATTTTTGGGTCTTATCATTTTGTCCTAGTTTGCTTGATTGTTGGAGACTTTGAATGAAAAAAGAATACATCCAGAAAAGAATAGCAACCAATGCCAAAATTAGTAAAACATGAATCCAAGTTGAGATAGTGCAGGCGAGAAGGTGGGAAAGGGTCGGGCGTTGTGTGTGGAGTTGACTTATAAAATGGAAGTCTCTAGTCTACTCTTCCCGTCTACAAGAAAATATAAAAACATCATTCTCTGGTGGGCGATCTTGCTTTAAATCACCATCCGTGTGCTGAGCTTGCACGTGGATCACTTCCTTTCGTAGCCGGCCGGGGAAAACCAACCGATATTTAAAAATATCATTGAAAATAATAATAATAATAATATAGATTTGATGGGTATTCCAACTTCCCAAGTACACGGGAAAGTAACGCGGACGAGCATCTTTTGGTTGGATTTTTTCCAAAAACTTGAGACGTTATTATCATTATATTGATGAGAAAGGGGGTATACAGTTGTGGAAGTCTTAAAGTTTAAATGAGCATGCTAGCTGTTTTGCAAGTCCTGCTAACCCAATAAATGTTCATGTGTCTTAATAGGTCGGAAAAACGAACTCCTTTTTTTTCATATTTATTTTTACCAAAATCAAAATGAATACACCTTTTGCAAGTCCATTCTTTTCTGGGCAAGCTTTTGATCCATGGAAGTCCTTACAGGAACAAAGTAAATGGTAGAATAGCAAAATTCTTGTGGCCGGCTATGGACAGCGACACCATGCACCCGTACTGATAATCTAGCCAAGCTTTGTGTTAGTTAATTACTGGTAGAACATTAATATTCTCTTTATCCAAACTACAAGTTAAAATGGTTTCCGAGGCCAAAGATGATGGCTCGAGCTTCATGCAAACAAATCATATTATATCCTTTCGAATTCACAGCCGCCTTCACACATGAAATAAAAAAATGGAAAAAAAAAAAGAAGGAATATTCAATGAATAGTCTTCTGATCAGATAGATATGGTTATGATCTATTTAGTTCTTTTACTGTAGTAGCTAGTGTTGCTGGAAAGTGCGTGTATATTTCCATTAATTAGTTCAAAGGATGACTAGAGTAACGTTGATAAAGACTGGAATAATTTTGTAATACAAAGACAGAGTGCCAATTCATTTGCATTATGTCTTCGTCAACCTCAACAGTTATGTCCAGAACAGCTACCTTTCTTAATTACTCCTCCTTTTTCGGTTTATAAATAATTCAGTATTTCATTCATGCATTTGTGCCTCTTTGTTTTCATCACCAATACTCTCCGTTTCCGTATACCTAGAGCGCTGAAACTGAAGAAATGGAGAAGATAATAGACTGCAACAGGTTCAGAAAGACCCCACATGGCGTGGAGCTCAAAAGGATCGAAAAGGGCATCACCCCACCAGTCAGGGGAAGCATCAAACGTCAGATATTCACGAGTTTCATTTCTAAGCTTAAACTCATTGCTGGAAGGATAGCTCGTTTTCTTGTTTGCAACTGTGACGAACCCTAGCCTCTGGTCATGAACTTAAGTTTTTCGTTAGCAACTGTGCTATATATCCCAGTTACTACTCTTCTGATGCTGTGTTCTTGTTACTTCAGTTTCATCCTCTTGGAGACCAGGTGCTTAATTATTCAGACAGTGGTGAGCTTTTCTTTGTATATGTTTGCAGAATAGGTGTGCGTCAAGGACCACATATGCTCCTTATCTGCAGTACATCTCATTCACAAATAGTCTCTTTCGAGCTCGTGTTTCAGCTGTTGGATTTATATAAGGTTGTATTTATTGGACTATAGGCCTAATTCCAATCCTTGTAACACTGCCAATCTTGTACGCATGTGGAGGGACTAGATTATTGAATTTGGGTTTTATTTCATATCTAAAAATGTATTTAATTAAATTGGGAAAATGGGTTTGAGAATATTGCTAGATCAATGGAGGTATACTTTTGATGAAACGATTATCAATATAAGATTAGCTAAAAAAAATAGAAGACTTTATTGAATATCCTATTAAATTCTTTTCTTAGTGATATAACCACCCAAATGACATTGCAGCATAAGTCAACAGCCAGCAAGGCTATGATTACGTCTCTTGATTTTTCCTTTTCTCTTCTTCCTTCGTTTTCCATCCAAACAAGCGGAGCTGGTACTCACACGAGTACAGGCTTCTTAACTGTAGAACAAGAGACAACTTTGAATGATAGCAGACTCTGTCTGTAACAATAATATATACCAGTCACGTCTAGCAGTTTCAGCACTTTCTTTTTCTTTTTTTGGATTTTTCTTTTATAGAGATTACACTACATGTTATTGGGTACTCTATCAATAAGGTAAATTAATAAAATATTTAAAATAATTTTTACTTGTGAATTATTTAACAAATTATAATAATGATTTATTTGGGTTTGCAAGTAAAGAACAACCATATGGGAGGTGTACTTTTCAATTTTGCACTCATGCAAAATAATTGACCAAATGACAGATTTTCAATAAATCCAAGGCTAGAGGTTGGGCTTGACAATTATAAAAGCCACCAGACTACTAATTCCAGTAGGACAAATTTTAATTATATATCTTTTTTGGAAAAGTTGTGCAAAAACAAAAATTAATATTTGGAATGTAAACATTTTCTCTTGTTTTGTTCCCTCGAAAAGGTTTTTTTAAACCTCCAATCTCATTTTTATTGAAGATGTTTAGATTTGGACCAAAATCAAATGTGGGGCACACTTTGATAACAAAATATGAAACATCCTGAATACACTCTGTTTGGATCAAGGAAATTTTGAAAAAAAAAAAAAAAGTTTAAAGTGGGTAACCCTTTATCACACTTTTTTTTTTATTTATAATTTTTCATAAAAAAATAAGGGTTTTTATTTTTAATAGGAGTGAAATTAATAAGGAAAAAGGGTTTTTTTAAAAAAATTGTAACAGCAACATTGCTGTATTTCAAATTTTACGCTATCAAATAAGAGCTAGCTAGCATCCCAATTATTATAGTTGGCTAGGACCCCCTTCATTTACTTCAACCGACAAAAAAAACAAAGTCAATGCTTCAATCTTACACAGCTTAGGATGGAGCCCCACAAATTGGACCACCCCCATGTAATAAGACGTGGGCCACTAATCATCATAAATCACCCGAATCGTTGCATGTTTCAATATATATGACCCTACAAATTGGATCAATTAATACTTATAATAATAAAAAGTCACTACAGTCGTGCATGAGTTCAAAAAATACCAGGTTATTAACATGTAGTGGCGCAGGATACTCTAGTTAATCTTGAAGCGTACGTGAATCACTCGCAGCTTCCCTCATGCAGTTGTGCGCACAAAAAAACATAATTGTAGAAGTGGGTACGAAAGTGGCACGAAGGTTCCTTCTCTCACCCATTCCCATCCCCCCATATATATATAAATACTCTCCATAAAACAACATTTTCTCATGCAAATCTTCTCTCTGTTAGAACTAGAAGGTTGGTTGGTGTGGACGGTGGAGTGACATATACATATACATATATCATGATGAAGCAGATCATGATGATGGAGGTTGAGAAGACACCGATGACGGTGCTGCGAATTGGGCTGGCCGCAGCTGCGACCGGCGACCATAGGGCCATAGTTCCGGTTAGGGGAGGCATCAAGAGGAGGATACTGGCCCTGTTGTACAAACAGTTGAAGATGGGGACGCAGAGTTTCATTCATTATTTTCTCACCAACTCCACCCACAGTCGGTCATCTTCATATATATAAATATCTATTTGCATGCTTAATGATACTATAAGTGCATTCTCATTTCTCTCTTGCTTTTATAAGTTGGTCTGAAGAATGTTGGAGCTGCTGTTTGATTTCCATGTCTGCTGGCTAGCTAGTTAATTAAGTAATCCTCACAAGAGGTCTCTTCTTCTTCTTCTTCTTCATCTTCCACTATGACATGAAGTATGTAAATAAATGAATTATGTGGGGGTTGGAGATGGTCATGTATCATTGCATAATTAATCTGGGAAGGTGTTCCATGATATCTTTTGATCTCAGCTTATGAATGAAAATACTTCTTAGTTTTATCTTATGTTATTTTCTTTGTTGTGTTTTTCTGCTGATATATACTGTTGTTCCCATGGTGTAGATCTTTCGGCTTCGTTTGGGTTGCAGAAGTTTGTTGGAGGGAGAGAAACCAAGAATAAATGAGAGGAAAAACAGAAAAAATTAATAAGAAAAAAGTTCAATTTTAATACACTTGTTATTCTCTTACTAGATTTTTATACCTATTCTGCATAAACAATGAACATTTGAAAATTTTAAATTTTAAATATTTTCTATAAGTTAAATAAAAAAATTTAAATTCTTTCCATTTTTTCTCCTTTTTCTAGTTCTTTCCCTGATGCAATCATACGATTTATAAATTAGTCACCCATTCTTTCAAATCTATCCGAAAATTCTAACTTTAAAATTGGAGCTAAAACAAGGATTTGATAGTAAGGGTATGTTTGATACTATAACAATTTTTTATTTTTTAAAATAAAAAATCAAGTAAATATATTTGACAATTAAAAACTGTTTTTCTTTTTTAAGAAGGAAAAATATAATATTTTCACAAAACATTTTTTAATTTTTTTTTTACTATTTTCACTTATTTTGTAAAGACTATTTAAAAAAATAATTAGACAATCACATAGAATACTCACAAATAAAATAATAAACAAAAAAAAATTACTTTTAAAGTATATTTAAAAATATTTAAAATAAATTAAAAGTATTTAAAATTTTTAAACTAACTTTTATTTTATAAAATATCATAAAACAGTTTTTAAAAATAATCACCAAACACGTTCTTGTCCCAATGCATGCTAATTGATATAGTAATTCGAATTAATAATTCTTTCTTTTAAGAAAAAGGTAAATAAAAAATATAAAAAAATTCAAAAGGTGCAAATTTCATAAAGTTGAAAAGAATCTTATCCTAATATACATATGGTTGGAATTTTCTTGTCCAAAAGTACATAATAAGATGCCCTTATTTTAAATAAATTAAGTTTATTTAAAATAAGGATTTGATAGTAAGGGTATGTTTGACACGAAAACATTTTTTTTATTTTTTAAAATAAAAAATCAAGTAAATACATTTGATAATTAAAAACTGTTTTTCTTTTTTAAGAAGAAAAAATACAGTATTTTCACAAAACATTTTTTAATTGTTTTTTTTACTATTTTCACTTATTTTGTAAAGACTATTTTAAAAAATAATCATACAATCACATAGAATACTCATAAATAAAATAATAAACAAAAAAATTACTTTTAAAGTATATTTAAAATTATTTAAAATAAATTAAAAATATTTTAAATTTTTAAACAAACTTTTATTTTATAAAATATCATAAAACAGTTTTTAAAAATAATCACCAAACACGTCCTTGTCCGATGTATGCTAATTGATATAGTAATTCGAATTAATAATTCTTTCTTTTAAGAAAAAGGTAAATAAAAAAAATAAAAAATTCAAAAGGTGCAAATTTCATAAAGTTGAAAAGAATCTTATCCTAATATACATATGTTTGGAATTTTCTTGTCCAAAAGTACATAATAAGATGCCCTTATTTTAAATAAATTAAGCAGCACACCATATAAATAAAAAAAAATCATTGAAAAGGTGTGGACCCCGCATTTCGGCTCATGCGTTTCCCACTCGATGGCGAGCTCGATTTTGGTTTTGAAAAATTGATTTTATTTGATTAAGAAAACTGACTTGGAGTCGCCACTTATTTTTGTTTTATTTTTAAAGGGTAAACAAAATAAGAAAGAAAAACCCTAAGTGTGACTCCATATTTTGGAAAAGGTGGTCTGTGAAAAACCGGATCGGGTTCGGGGGTCAAGTTACTTATTGGGAAGGTACGGTAAAACCATAGCACCCCTCTAAGTCCCTAGAAACGGGTCTCTACTAATAGAATGAAGCTGACGCGACAATTAATGAGAAAGTCAATGGATACTCACCTTAATCATGCATGACGTGGGAAGTAGAGCATGTATAAAGAATGAACAAAACATGAGTGGATGCGTACCTGGTCCTCCAATCACGAATGCGCTATCATGAAACAGGATTAGTGAATGACGAATCGATAAAATTATGCACATGTCAGGGAACAGAATAAATCAAACAAGCATGGTAAATAAATCAATTAATCAATCAGTCAGTCATAAAATCACATATGTGGGCCCCCACCAAAAGCCCGATTGATCTTGCTTGAATTAATATCACGAATCCCATTATTTCGAAATTATGAAGATTCATCATTCTTGCTTGTGTAAAAATCAAAAGAAATAGAACATTATTTAAAAATCGGAGTAGAATTAAAGCTATTCAAGAGAAAACTGGATTTTTGAGATTTATTTGGAAATTAGAGTCTCGAAAATTATTTGAAGATTGGAGTCTTGAAAAATTAAATTTAAGAATCGGAATTTTGGATATTAAATTTGAAAGAAATTAGAATTTTGGAAATCGGAAATTAAGTTCGGAAATTGGAATTTTGAAGAATTGTTTAAAGTGGAATTTCAAAATAAATAACTAAAATAATAATAATTAAATAGATTAATGTGAATTTGGAATTAGAAATTAAAATCGGAAGTGGAAATTTTAATGAATTGTTTAAAATGGAATTTTAGAATAAATAAATAAAATAATAATAATTAAATAAATTAATGTGAATATTGGAATTTTTTAGAAATAGAAATTTAATTCGAAAATCGGAAGTTTTAAATGAATTGTTTAAAATTGAATTTTAGAATAAATAAATAAGATAATAATAATTAAATAAATTAATGTGAATATCGGAATTTTCAGAAATAGAAATTTAATTCGAAAATCGAAAGTTTTAAATGAACTGTTTAAAATGGAATTTCAGAATAAATAAATAAAATAATTAAATAGATTAATGTGAATATTGGAATTTTGGAATTAGAAATTAAAATCGGAAGTGGAAATTTTAATGAATTGTTTAAAATGGAATTTTAGAATAAATAAATAAAATAATAATAATTAAATTAATTAATGTGAATATTCGAATTTTGAAATTAGAAATTAAAATCGGAAGTGGAAATTTTAATGAATTGTTTAAAATAGAATTTTAGAATAAATAAATAAAATAATAATAATTAAATAAATTAATGTGAATATTGGAATTTTTTAGAAATAGAAATTTAATTCGGAAGTCGGAAATTTTAATGAATTGTTTAAAATGGAATTTTAGAATAAATAAATAGAATAAAATAATTAAATAGATTAATGTGAATATTGGAACTTTTCAGAAATAGAAATTTAATTCGGAAGTCAGAAATTTTAATGAATTGCTTAAAATGGAATTTTAGAATAAATAAATAAAATAATAATAATGATTAAATAAATTAATGGTGAATATTGGAATTTTGAAATTTAATTCGGTAATAAGAAGTTTTAGAAGAATTTGATTTAGAATGGAGCTTTGAAATAAATAAATGAAATACTAATGATCAAATAAATTAATGGGAATATGAGAATTCGAAATTGGAATTAAACGTTAAAAATCTGAATTTTGAAGTGTCATTTGAAGATTGAATTTAAATAATAATAATAATAATAATAATAATAATAATAATAATAATCAAATAAATGAATAAAATGAGAATGACTAGATAAATTGATGTGAAAATTAGAATTCTTGAAATCTGGAGTAAAAATAAATAAATAAAAACGGAATTTAGGAGAATTATTTAAAGATGTAAGTTTTAAATTTAAACGAATGAATGAATGGATGAAGTGATAATGATTAGATAAATAGATATGAACAATTTAATTTTAAAAACAGAATTTCGGAAATTTGGATCAAATTTTAAAAATCAGAAATTTGAGAAATTATTTAAAGGTTGAGTTTTAAAAATAAACAAATAAGTAAATAAATTGAAATGATGATGATTAAACAAATCGAGATGAAAACTAAAATTTCGGAAGTTGGAAAATAAATGTGAATGTTGGAAGGTTAGTTGAAGATTGAATTTTTATAAAAACTAAGCTTGTAACATTACATTAAAAAAACTAAGGGTGGGTATGGGCCAAGGTGAAAAGAATATCTTTTAAAGAAAGCCCATGGGCCTTGAGTGTCTTGATGGTGCGTAATGGGAAGCCCAACTTCCAATTGGCTGCCCATACAAAACTTAAAACTTCCTAGCTAACTCCACCGCCACCACGGCTGGCCCGGGATGTCCAAGAAGTCCTTGTGGTGCCTGCGGCGGTGCTTGCTCCTTACCGGCTGGGCACTCGGAAATTCTCGCAGCAGCACATGATAGTAGTGGGGCTGCTGTAGGTGTTATTGTTGCTTGGGGATGCTTTCCACACTCACTGGAAGGTAGTCCAGGAATGTCTCCACGAAACAAGCTGCTGGGTCTAGGGACTCCATTTTTAAAGATACCAAAGTTTGCAAGGAATGCCCACAAACAAAACAACTAGGGTTTGATAGATAGGGAGAGATAAAGAGAGAGGAATAGAGCCCTGCATGGCCATGCGTGGCCATGAAAGAATGGGACGAAAATAGTTCCAATGGTATATGGATGGCGGGGAGGATAGCCCAAAACAGAGCATAGAGTGTATGAGTGGAAACAATCCGCATAAGCCACGTTCCCTCCTTGAATCAACGGGCTTAAGTGCAGAGATATATTGAAAAGGGATCTCAATCAAATTTCAAAGGGGAATCAAGGCATGAATACCAATATAGGACTCCAAAAACAGGTTGAAGACCAAGCTAAAAAAACAAGCACAAACAAGCTCCAACCCCATGAGAACACAACAAAATCCAACGTATTCACATCCATGCATCAGCATAAATAAAAGAAAATCTGGCAATCCCAAGAATCATAACAAAACAGTGTGAAAGCAACAAGGTCCAGCTGAATAGAAGCCATACCTGCGCTCTTTCTTCCTCGGGCAAACTTCTCTCCCGAAGACCCGTCCACCAGAAGCTCCCCCCTTTTCTTCCTTCCTTCCTCTCTTCTTTTCTTTCTTTTCTTGTCTTCCTCAGCAAGCCATCCTCGGCTCCTGTTCACGTCCCATCTGGCCGCCCCCTCAGCCTAAATCCCGGGGTGGTCAGAAGATTATAATCATGAAAAAAAAAAGAAAATGCCAGCTCTCTCTGGGGGGGTCTACAAAAGGACAAAGTCCTTAGAAGTTCTAAATAATTAACATGGGACTGTATCAAACAAAAGATAAATTTGAGCTAAGTGTTGACAAGAAAAAGTTTAATTACTTAGCAACTTCTTTAAGGATGATTCCAATACCTTTCACTTAAAAAAAGTTGAATTTGAAATCTATGATTTGATAAATAACTTGCATATGATGAAAATTTGTTAGGTTTCTACTGTGTTGAAAAGACAATTTTTATTATCATATCAAAAGTGATCATCCAATCCTAAATCAAAAGACAATTATTTTTATTACTGCTATAGTAAGACTCATGAATTCTTTGATCATTCAAAGAGTCAATATCTAAAAAGTGAAAAATAAAAAAAGGGGGTTACTTGGTTAAAAGGGCATTTCAAAACTCAATTTTGAAAATCTATTTCTTTATTATTTTTTGACAACATTTTGACAAAAATGCCTTCATTATTTTCTCGTAAATATAATAATTTCTTTTAAAACTTACATATAAATACTTAAAATAGTTAATGACATTTATGTCAAAAATGAGTTATTTTTTAAATATGTTTGATAATATAAAATTTAAACCACTTAAAATTAAAAATTATCTAAAAGTAGTTGATTTGTTTCGTAAAAACTATTAAGTTAACACCATCAATGAATTTTAAAATTTTAAAAGTTATTTATTTATTTATTTATTTTTATTAAATAAATAATTTAATAATGATTTTTAATACTAAAATATAACTTATTTTAAATTAAAACCCTTTTACTATTAGTTATTTAATATAATAAAATTTCAAATTTCAAATTTCAAAATAAAAAACTCTATTGTAATTTATAACAAGCATATGGATTCCATTTTGAGTTGAAATTGAATTTCTTCTAAATAAAACCTTTTGTGGTTAATTGTTTAATAATATAAAATTAAAATTTTAAATAGGCTTTAATTAATTGATTGGTAAGAACTACTTTAAACACCAGAGGGCTTTGAAAATTTCTTATTTATATTGCCAGAAGGAAAAAAAAAAAAAGGGTAATGCACCATAAAAGAACTTTTCATCTTATTTTTTGTATTTTTTTTTTCCTATTAGTATGCAAATAAACCATTGTGAATGTGATTGCATCATTACATGACCTTTTGGGGTTTTAAAATCATAAATTTCCATTTTAAAGACCACTCGGCATCTTTTTCCAATACAAAACAATTATTAATAACATTTTTATTGATTGCAACAATAATGAAAAATTTGAAGAGATTGAAATACAATTTTTAATTAGATTTATATATTTAATTTTCATAAGTAATTTGTAAAAAAACAATGATTTATTGTTAGTTTGAAAATGCTTTTTTTTTTTTTTTTAAAAAAAGGAAATAATAATAATTTTTTTAATATAAAATATAGTAATTCTTATAAAAAAGAAAATCATCATATTTTTATAAAAATTATAATTATTACTACTATTCAATGTTTTAAAAATTAGATTGACTGATCAAACCATTGACTCCACCTTGATCCGATTTAGTTCAAGCCTGGTTTGGTTTATTTGAATTTGCTAAAAATGGTAAAAGTAAAAAGTAAAATATGTATATTATTTTAAAAATTCAATATAACATAAAATAACTTTATATATATATATTTATTAAAATAATTTTAAATTTAATAAAATATAAATAATATATTTATGACATCATTGGTTCAATCATCGAGCAATAAGCCGTAAATTTAATAACCATTCCAATTTTTAAAATATTGCTATTTTTAAACAAAAAAGGATGCATCCAAATACCTTAATAATTGATTTTAAACCTTTTGTTTCCTTAGTTTCTTGAATTATTTAAGATTTTTTATTTTTGTAACTACCAATTTGTTTGAATTATTTTTAAAATACGATGCATATAATATTTTATATTAATTGATACTTTTATTAATTAAGATATTATGCATATAATATTTAAAATATGTGGCTTCATGAATATAAAATAAAATTTGTAAAATAGATAATTTTCATACTTTAATAATTGCATTATCCTAAGATGACACCAAACATATTTTAGCTACATAAATTCAACACTCACAATTTTCAACATGTTCCTTGTATATTTACAAACATTATATTTTTAAAAGGTGTGAATATGATAGATAAAATATAATGTCTGAAAATACACAACTGATTTGTCTCCTAAGTTCCTAACTAAAGGTAAATATAGGTCTGATAGAGAGAAATACAAATCTGGTGAAGAAAAGAAAAGAAAAGAAAAGAAAAGAAAAGAAAAGAAAGGAAAGGAAAAGAAAAGAAAAGAAAAGAAAAGGTGAAAATAATGAAAGGAAGGTGCAACAATTCAAACAGAAACCTCAACCAGGCGCTATTTAATAATCAAACACAACACATATAATACACCCATAAACTCCTATTTATACCAATATGGGGTTCACCAACAACTCCTCTCAGGCTCAGCGCCACAAGCAAATGAATGGTGGAAGATGAACAGAAATATGTCCCAAATCTCGAAAGGTAACCTGCAGAGTGCTTAGCAGCATGGGCAAACCCTAAAACCAAATTCCCCATCCATGTTTATTCAATAACAACTAGTCTCATGATCTGATGTAAATCCGGAGGAACTAACAGTATTCATAAAACTGTACCACCATATATAATCCATGCTCGCCACACAAACCGCCCACTCAAAATGATCTATTGGGCTTGGATGATGAAGAAGACTTGGCTTTTGCAAAATCAACCAGATCTTTGAACAGGGCATCCTCCTGCTTCACTTGTTTCGTGGTGGACGAGGAGTTAATTGACAGATTCTGGGTCTGTCCCACTAAACTGTCAGAGGAGGATCCACTACTTGAATATGGGCTTCCCAGAGAAGCATGTTGTTGCTCAAAGAACTGTTGTCTCTGGTTATACTTGGAAGGTGGGGGGGGAATGCTGTTCGGAGAGGGGGCATCCCAAGGAGCAGAGGGTAGTGGATCAGCAGATTTTGACATTGGAGCTGGTTCATCATACACGGGATGTGCAGTGAACATGGGTGATGCGGTAGGATTTATGAAATGAGAGGGAGGGGAGGAGGAAGATAATGCTGGCGTCCATGGAGAGGTGGAGTTTGTACTGTTAGAATGCAATGGGACAGCATAGGGCGTGGGTTCTGATGTTTCAGGGGATCTTTCAGGCTTAGACTTGTAGACATCACCACTGAGATAATCAATCATGCTGGAATCTGCACTAGCTGGTTTCTTTGATGAGGGCGGAGGAGGAATAAGTGGGCTGACTCGCAGTGGTTCAGGCTTTGCATTGGCTGATTTCCTGCCCTGTGACCTGTAATAATATCATCACATGAACTTGTTAGTAAGAGAGACACAGGGGGAGAGAGAGAGAGAGAGACATTAGACCTGTGAATTTGTCAAACGTGACAAGATACTCGAAGAACTGCAAATTTATCAAACATGATGAGATAAAAAAGCATCCCCTTATTTGTAGCAGTAGCACAATTTGAAGATCACCATTAAAGTTGAGGAAACAGTGGATTCAATATACAACAGTTTAAACATTCATTCATTTTCAAATATTTTTGTGTTTCTTGAGTGATAAGGTCTAGAAACCTTAATGCTTTTCTATTACATGGTTTTCCAATCCCATCAGATTCCATGAATCCATCATAACTTTTGAAGTGAGCCGGGTTTCAAACTTGAATTGACATAAACTTCAAAAAATAAATTCCATTTCAGGAATGACTAAGCTAAAGTTCAAAGTTCATGAAATCCTAGAATAACAGGAAACTAAGTAATAAAGACTGATGAATGTTGTGTCCGAAACAGATGGATCACTTCTCTAATAATGTAAACATGCTTTATATTCATTCATTTTTAGAAACACTTCTGATCTAAGTAACTGATTTCATATTTTATTTTTGAGTGTAAGTTTAATCCTGTGAATGCTCAAGAGAAATTAATTCAGCCACTAATATCCCATTCAGCCAGCTGCACCAAAGTTGTATCTTCTGTTAAAACATGCATCTTCAGATATTTTGGGCAGCTCAGATACCCATGGAAATTAACTGTAACTCCACTGTCACTAACCTAACCTTTGAATGTATAAACTATCATTCAGAAATGCAGTCGTGATAAATGTCAGGTTTATCACCACCACTGATGTATTCAGCACGTTCTAGATGGATTTGTCCTCATCAATATAGAATACTTCAACCTTTACCAAGCACTTCCTCACACTTAGGTCTTCATGTTAGCATGTTACATACCAAAACAATATACACTCTCAATATCATCCAATGAAATACTAGACCCCCAAGAATGCCTATCTTCTGCTTTTACCTTTTCCAGTCTTCAAAACCTTATATACTTGAAATGCCTACTGATTGCCCAATAATGTAATCCAGAAAAGCAGGATCACTATTATCTCATTTTACAAAATTATAAAATTAGTATAAAAGGGGAATACTGGTAATATCATATACCAGAAACACACACCTTTCAACAAGACAACCCAAATTTTATATGCAAGCAAGGTCAGATGAAAATCCATTTTGTTTGATGATTTAAAAACATTTGTTCTTCAGGATGATTCTGGCAGAAGTGCCAAATCTTCATATCATCAAATTGTGTTATAACAACAATTGAATTTCACAGACAAAACCTCCCCTATACTTCCTTGATAAAGTGATTCAATGGTGATCAGAGAATGCAAAATTCAGAAACTCAAGAGCTACACTGCAGTCACTTATTTGCATGTAGTAAATGTGACCATAGTCATACATACATAAATTGTAAGCTTAGTGGAAATAAAAAATGATAAGCCAATGGAAGAGAATACAATGAAAAATTGAAAGGAAGAGAAAAATGAAATCTAATAAAATAACAGTCACCTGTGGGCTAACTGGGCAAAATCATCTTCTGATTCATCATCCTCATGAGTCACGTTCACAAGTACAGGAGCAGAAGATTCTGTTGTTCCTACTACCACAGCAGGAGCACCTTTAGCTATATCATCATGCTTGCGCAACACACGCTGCAAGTTATCATTCAATGCCAATCCCTGACATAGAAGTTCCTCATCTCTAAAGAAAAGCAACCACCTTATCAGTATCATCAATTCAAGTTCAAAATAAAGAAAGACTGCAAAGGGAAAAGATAAAAAAAGAAAGAAAGAAAAAAAAAGAGTAAAATCGTACACAGTATCATTCACAAGAAGCATGACACGCTTTTGGTAATTGCGGCACTGGTCAACAAGGTCAACAATCACTTCGTCCTTCACACTCTGCCAAGATATGAAGAAAGAATTCAATATAATTAATCACTAGGCTACATAATTTTATCTTCGAGAAATAAGACTCCAATAAGAGGAGGTTTGAAACATGTCTAAACTAGCATTTTCAAAATCCATATGTCATGGTCTATAAAGGTTTAGGTAAGGAGTTCTTCGACTTCTATTCTGTCCATTCTTCTGAATACATGTTCCATTTTTCATATTTTCTTCTTAATACCTGTTCATTTTTCTTATTTTCTTTAAAGCCATATGGTGCAAGCAACTTGTCTAAGTTCAGAATGGAACTGGCTACATGAAGCTGTTTCATGATCCTTTAAATGGGACAGAAGAAAAAATAACTACCTCTGGCTTCCGTGGATCCACAGCACCAAGCATTTCCATTAATACATCTGCAAGTCCCTGAGCATTTTGCATCTCTAGCAAGCTGCATTAAAAAATTGAAATTTGGTTTGGTGACACTAATATATTGATTGACCATTGAATGTACATTTGCTAGGGGTAGAACAAGCATATAGAACACACAAAATAACAGCAAAAGAGAACATGCATCATTTAAAGGGAGCCCATAGAGAAACATATGAAGGGGAAGCCAACTAAACGTGAGTACTTGAAGCTGGAAGAACATTTCTGTGCAGGGCAGGAAACAAATAGGATACACAACATTTTTCATAACAGTACCTGAGGCCAGAAGAATCAGACTGAAGAGAGGCTTGAACAGCTGCATCATCGTAGACTGAAGTAGGGTGAATTATTGGCTGGGTTTGGGGTGGAGTAAACAATGGGACACTGTTCTCTGCTCGGGGTGGAAATTCTACTCCAGCCGACTGTCAATTATCAGACTAGGTAATCAAATTTCATTTCCAAAAAATCATAGAGAACATACAGTAACATACGTGTTGTCCAATAATTTTTTGGAATAAATATGTATTGCATGAATATAGCAGTTAAGAAATTTCATCAAAATTAAATTAGAAATTGGAATAGCCATTCAAGACCCAGGATATAAATGTCCATCATGGTTCTCTCTCTTTCTTTTTTATTTTTTTATTTTTATGAACCACACATGAAGGCAGGTGAAGGTAGTGTTAAAGCTCCATGAAAAACTAGAATCCAGGTCAGGAGCACAACCCAAGATGCGCTTAACCATCTGAGCCATAAAAAGAGAAGAAATGTACTGAAATACCACACTATGAATGCAAATTGACAGAACTTGCAGTGAGTGACACTGTCAAAAGAAAACATATGCAAGTTCAGAGATAACTTATTAAAATAGAATCCGAAGACAAAAAAAGTGGACCAGCCAAAAAAATTAAATGCCAAAAGGATTTTGCAATAACACAATTAAGAATGCCTGGCTCATAGCGAAGGACAAAGCAATGAGTCAGGAACCCTAGTAAGATTTCATTACCCAGTCAGCATTTCATCACTTCCTTTATTAATACAACAGACACATGTTTATATTGTCAGAAAAGATTAATCAGAATGTCCTATACAACCTAGTAACTTAGTCATTGAGTATCAAATCACACTCCTTATTGCCATCTGTAAATAGTCATAGAACCAGAACAAGAATCAGTGAACTTTATCCAACATTACAACTGAATGGGATTTGTTTCATCGATTGAAATACTATCTGTAACACCAACCTGAAATAGAATAAAACCAGACGACTCTACACACAACACACACACACACACCAACAGGGAGATTTAACCTGAAAGACCCAGCACTGTGCCACAACAGCCAACAGAACTTACCCACCAAATTCAAAACTATACAACCACATTGCACACATATGGTGAGCATTATGCATTATCTTCATTTATTTCCCCAGTATTTGTGTTTTACCTTCAGGTACAACAAATGGACGACTCCCTTCCAAACATAGAAATATTATTGTAGAGTAGTTCTCAATAGAAACAGATGTTAACTAAACAAGAGGAAAAAAAGTAAGATAATCAAAGAAATTACCCTCAGTTCATTATATGCAGCATGGTATTGGGGATATCTTCCCCTAGGTCCCCCAAAAGCTTCTTGCCACGTATCTATCAAAATTAGTATCTTTTCCCTTACATTCAAGTCTGGCTGCAGAATTGAACATAGATAAAAATAAACTAATATCAGAATGAAAACAACAAGCCATGATATATATATATATATACAAAAAACAAGCCAGGATGAAATTAGGCACCTTCTTCTTTACTATTTTGACCATCTCATGTAAGATATCACGCTCAACAATCTGCTGAAACACATTCTCCCCGCAATTTTTGCTGAGAGTCTCCAATACCTATATTAGAAAATTCCAAAATAGAACAACTTAAGACAGTAATTATTCTCTGTATCTGCAAATAGTAAGATAACAACATGGAATATGTACAATTGAAATGCTAAAAAGTCAAAAACAAGGGGAAAAAACAACATGAAAACAGACAATAATCCAGCTATTGTCAGGACAATTGATTTGGTCTTAGCAACAAGAAAGCTAGAACAGAGAGAAAACCATAAGGCCAACTTTGATGCACTACATTTTAAAAATTTTACACAATTCTCAGACAATTCTTAGATTTATAATTTTACACAGTTCTTAGATTTATTTTCAGTACAATGTTTTCTTCAAAATTTAAGGACCATATTGAGATGTTCATGAAGTCCACAATTACAAAAATCATGAAAGCCATGCATAACATGGGTTCAGTCATCGTTTCATCAACTAAGTGAATTACAACAAACAGTTGACAAGAAGCAAGTAAGAATGCATACAAGGCTAATACTTTTAAATTCCCTTTAAACTTTTTTTCTTTTATTTATTTTGCATGATAAATCCTTGTTTCTCAAATAGGGCTAAATCTGGCCTCTGAATGACACACCAAAAGGGGCCTATGAAGGAGGGAAAGAAACAGTTCATGTAAAAAGAACAATAAATAGGCCTGGGAGTGACAACTTAAGTGCAAAGGAAAATAGCCTTTATAAGTAGAATGAATGCAACTAGATGTATTGGTCCCTAAATCTCTGTTTAACTAAACCCAATGTAAGCTGTCATAGATGCAAAGCAACTACCTTGCCATTCTCAAGTCCCATTTTAGACGCAAGGTGAACCTCAAGAAATGAGGAATTTGCTTCATGAGTGCCTGGCACCTAGAAGCATGAGCCTACTTAAGAGTAAAGACGAATCCTTCTTAAGGTGTAAACCTAAAAGCATCTGGATGATTTACAGGTCAAGTATGACTTCTCAAAGGTTTGGCATGAGTTAAGAAAGTATCATGAAAAGCAAGACAGCAAATGAAGCAACACATTGACAAATATCTTTTAACAGGTGTTGATATTAATATTTGTGCTCCAAGATCGCTTTCTTTGTTTGGAAAGCAATGTGAGAGAGAATTCTTACAACTAATTAATTTATGAGGAGCAGGGTTCTTGTCAAGTTTGTGGTCTTTCTTCTTTTCTATTTTTGGCATTTCTTTGATTTTTCCCTAAGGACACTATGGCTAGATTATTTATAAGCAATCAAAGAATCTATTGGAATAGCGCCAATAAAAGGGGGCGAACCCTAAGTATATAGGAAGTATACACAAAAAACAAAATAAAAAATACCAATATGTATATACAAAATAATCAGCCTCAAACCAAGCTATCTGCAGCTAAGGCTATCTATGAAGGTCAACAATGACAAATTTTCCACATCTAACGAAGCTTTCGACCAAGGGAATTAATGGAACTTTCCTTTAAACTCTGATCTGCAAATTCTTCTCCCTTAAGATTCTGCGATTTCACTCTTTCCAAATGCACCAAAACAAGCAAAGGGGTGTCGTTTGCCAAACAAGCATAGCAATTATGTCAAGAAAGTGGGAAGTGTATCCCTCTGAGCTTGTTTTGGTGAGTTCAGGAAGAGCTGAAAACTTTCGATGGTGTGTAATGCTCAGATATGGACTATAAAGCTTTTCCTCTTAAACTTATGTTTGCTTGGGTGAGGATCCCTCTAGAGGTCACTAATTTTATCTTTCTTATATTTATTAATCATAGGAGTAAAGGTTATCTGTTATTAATTTTTTTTCTATGTTTCTTTTGTTTATAGTGTTACTTACATCTTCTAGTGTATCTAGGTTGCACCCCCTCTTGGCTCAGGAATTCTTAATTTGCCTATAAAGTCGTGTTTGATGTCATGCTTACTTAAACTTCCTTTGATGCTTGTTACTGATAATCAATTGCATAGATTGTCTGAAATGTGGCTTGAGTGTGTTCTCAACATGCTATGCCCTTATACTTACTCATATGGATCCCAAACTATTTAAGGAAGCTCAATTATCAGAGGCAGAGCTTGATGTTCTCTGCTATTTTTGAATGGTTAGCATAATGCAGTTTCAGCATGAAGAAAACATCATTTCTGTAGTAAGCATGTCAGAGATGAAAACATTGTTATGTTAAGCACATATTCACCAACCGATCACTGGTAACATAAATCAACTCTCGTGCTCAATAGTGAACATTAAGATGGTTTATTAAAAGAATAATGATTTAAATGTGTCAGAAAATAATGTTAGATGGTTGTTATGCTATTGCAATGTTATACGATTAGTAGTCAGAAGGTTCATCTTGTGTGGGCTTGAAATGAGGGAATGTTGCAAAACTAATTTTAATATCCAACCTATCCAAAAGAGTGATTACGTATTTGGCTAATAGAAGTTCCTTATAATGCATCTTCAGACCTGTCACCTGCTTAATACCTTATAAGATGTAAGGATTCCAACCATTTTTACTGTAAACACACTTCAAAAATAAGGATTCTAGTTATATTCAACATTTTAACACATTATATAGGTGGTTAGACATCAACAGAACAAAAGGAGTGGAAGAAGTGTGATGACAACCCAAGTTAGTATGAGTAGAATTGTATTACGATTAGAATACAAAATAAGGAAGTTGTATGATAAAATTCCAAAATTATGTTTTCATTTACTATCAATTTTATTGTCCTCTCTATTTTCCATGACTTCTTTTAAGACATGATGACCAACTAGAGTCTTGTCATATACACCATTTAATATGTTAACATTGAGCAAACCTCACAAGTTATAAGAAAAACATGCATATTGAAAAACCAAGTGCTATTATAATATGTTTTATTATACAATCATGATTAATAAGAACAAGAACAACATCCATATCTAGGGAGTGTAGAAGAAAAGAGAAATACTCACAAACAGAGCAAGAAGTTGTATCTTAGGATTTTTACTCCCCAGGCGCTTCTTGAGTATCTTCAGGGCATCCTTTGCTTGCCTGCAATTTCAATCCAATTCATGGACAAGGAGAACATAAAGTATTGAAATCAATACAATGTAGTTGAGATGGAGGGAAAACAAAATAGGAGTGAGACCTTTAGAAAAATAGAATCCAAAACATGTTACTCTTCCAGTACCAAAAATGAACACAAACACTTGAAACAACCACAGGTGATTAACAAATAAAAGATGAAAGGCTTCTGGAGAGGGTTAAATGCCTTCAGAAACAGAAAGCTAAGAATCATCAGAGACAAGTGTCCCTAACTCCTCTGACTGAAGGTCTAACCGACAAACCAATTCCTTCATGTTTCAGATTATAACCATGATTGGCCAGCCACTCAGCTGCCTGATATATAGGCTTGTGGAGTGAGTTAAATGCCTTTAGCAACAAAAGGCTACAAAATCATCAGAGACAAGTGTCCCTAACTCCTCTAACCAATGGTCCAACTGACAAACCGATTCCTTCATGTTTCAGACTATAGCCACAATTGGCCAGCCACCGGCTGCCGGATATGCCTCTATATATGTTAAAATTGGAAGTGTGTGAGCAATTTTTCGATAAATCAATCAATAGCATATTTGCCCTCTGAAACAAAAACAATGATTTGAGGACGACTGCAGTTTCTGCAGACCTTGAAACCTGACTAATGTATAATGCGTATACTCTTGGTTTCAGTATATCATTCAAAAGAATGAGCACCACACGATGTTCATAAATTCAACTAAAAAAAATATTGGCAACTACCTTATCATGAAATTGTAAATCTGACATCAATGTCAGCAAATAACTGGCTATTCTGCTGTTTAAGGTTAAGATTCTCATAAAAGATACAAATGCACAACTAGCTATTGTACTGTTTTAATTTATGATTGATATGAAAAAATACAAATCCACTCACCAGAAGATGGCAACTTCAGAAACCAGGTTATGAAGAGCCATTTAATGATCCAAATTCAAATTCTTAAACTGTGGTGGTTACAGACCATTGATATACTATTTAAGGCAGCAGAAACATATCCATCATGATTAAGAAAGCATGAGAGCAAGATGTTACAAATTTGGGACCCTGAGACACATTTGTTGGTTATCATTAGCTTAGAAATAATCAGGTGAATGAATTTAGTCAATGCTAGAATATAACAAACGACATTGTTTCTGATGAATGTCTAATGATTTAAGAAATTAATTCATCCTTATGAGGAAAAAGTTAGAGAGTTAACAATAACTAGAACAGATTACACAATTAAAGTGAAAGGACTCAATATCTGAGGACAAAGAGGGATGGCATCCTTGGATGAACCTCAGAGTGATAATTTGCAGTGTTGTTAGCATGGATATGCAAGCAGGACATTGACCGTTATGTACAAGTACAACTAGAAACTTGTTGGGAAAAACTAGAAATCGGTTGCTTTGATTTACATCATTTTAATTTTTACAAAGTCTATTATGGCTGACAAATCCCATCTAGCATGTGCAGCACAGTCAAACTATTCATAAAAAGTCCCCCTGAAACTTGTAAGCATTGTCAACTGTAAAGCAGGCAATTCAGTCCAAAAGAATACTCAATTATACTAACAAAACTAATATTTAAAGGAATTCCCAACTATTTAACCCGCACTATTTAAAATAAAAAATTAAAAAATAGCTGGTAAAGCAAAAGTATGATACCCAGGATCCATGTTAATGATATCACATAGCTCGATGTTTATTGCCCAGTCTGGACCAATCAACATATCACTCGTTGCCCTTTCAACACATGCTGCTGCATTATTAGCCATCTCTATCTGCCCCTTTTCCTAAAGCCCCCACTGTTGATTTTCCTAAAAGCACAACCACACCACAAAATCAATCCCAAATAATTCAGTGATAAGAACTGAAAAATAAAATATCCCAAAAACAAAAAAACAATATCAATATTAAGGACCAGTTAGCGGATTATTACTAGTCAACTTTCTCAAATTACTACCCTAAAATAACCCAATTAATTGTCACAAGCTCATCAACCCAAAAAGGTTTCATGGAGTTGGGGCTTGAAATGTGAATAGGAATCCCATTTCGAATTCAACCGCTCGATTGCTTTGAAGACCAATTGGTTTGAAACAAAACTGGAATCCCATTGACCAAACCTCGATAAAAACAAGAATTTTCAATTTCCAGAACTGAAATGCCAAATCAACCCAATTCAGCCCAAACAAACATAGCCTCAAAAAAGTCAGCAATAAAACCCCAATCCAGCAGAAATTTTACAAGAAATGGCAAAAGTAAAATCATTGGGAAAACAACAATAACAAATTAGAAACAAATAGATGCAAATATCTCCAATCGAACAAAAACCCCACAAGAATTCCAACCCAACAACCCCAAGAATCATTAAAAAAAAATAGTAATCAAAACCAAAGGAACTCGGAATACCCAATTGGCAGATTTTGATCCTGTAAGAGGAGAGAAAAAAAAACCCCTAGAACCCCAAGTTCGATCAAAAAGAAAAAGAAGAATCAGAAGGGAAATCCTGAAGACTATGGGTCAGGAAGGATCTTAAGGAAGCTTACCTGTCAAACCCACGCTATACAAATAGAATCAACCCGATGAGTATATGTGGCCAAACTATATATCAGTGGGGAAAGACATTCTGTGAGAGCAGACCCTTTTAATTTTTTAATTTTTTTCTTTTTTTTTGGTTAATTTGTTTTATGGTTGGTTTGGGGCACTCTCTTTTCCTTTTTAGATGACAATTAACTTGGACTTTTATTTTCCATCTGTGTCCTTTTGTTTTCAATTTTTCTTGGAACCTTCTGAAAGGCTAAACTCACTGCAGGTGATGGAAACTTTCCGCGACAGATCAATTAAACCAAACAAAGATGGCTACTATTGGTTCGTCACCGTGGTTTCAAATTGGGTACTGTACTCTGCCGTTTTATTTCGTTTCCCGTTTTGACTTTTCTTCCTTTGAGGGGAAAAAACTTGGGCCGTAAACGCGTTTTGGACGGCGGACCAAGGCCCACCAATGGTGTGTAAGCAGGCGGCCTGACTATTGGGCCAAAATGTAGAAGTCAACGACTCATTTAGGGTTCTAGGTTGACTGGGTCCGACCCATTTGTCAGTGGTCATAAAAATTGAACTTTGACCCATTGGAAAATAGGGAAGATGTTTAGACTAGTAGATTAGAGAATTGGTACAACATTATCCCATCCCAATTAAATTATATAATAATAATGATTTCATCATCTTGGAAAATTTTCAATTCTTAAATTGCTATTCAAACGGGTCCAATACTTGTAATTTATGGGTCATGAATAGGGGTAAGACCAAAATAAATTATTTGATAAATGTTAATCAATAATAAACTATTAAAAAAGGCGTTGGGTGGCATGGATTTTATAAAAAGACAAATGATTCCTTTGGAATTAGAGATAAATAAATGAATAAATAAATGGAGGGGCCTCAAAAAATTAGGAAAAATGTTTTATAAATAAAAGTGTATCAAAAAATTTATAAAAAAAATATATATTTTCATTGGTAAAAGTAATTACAAAATATATAAAAAAATTAAAAAATAATTCAAGTTTTATAACTTATAATGGTCAAAAATAATATTTATATCATTAAAAAGTAATATATGAATGATTAAAAAATAATATATTTGATAAAATAAAATAAAATATTAATTATTTATAAATAACTACTTAAAATTTATATTTTATAAACTTGGATTTCTCTTTTATAAATTTTTTTTATATCAATATATGAAAACATATTTTTCTCCTTCTTATATTAATTTTTTTCTTATAAAAAAATTAAAAAAAATGTTTATTTTTGAAATATTTATACACTCATTTAAAATATTTTTTAAACAATTATTATTTTATATCATACAATATTAAAAAAAACACAACCAAAATATATTTTTTATTTACATAAGTGTCGGTCCAATTATTTTCAATTTCTTCATATTTATATAATTATTTTGTAAAATAATCCCTAAAAAATAAGTTAAAACAACTAGAAATATTTTTAAAAACATCATAATAATTTCTAAAAAAATCTACAAAATATAATTTTAAATATAAAAAACAATTTCTAAACAAACTCTAAGTACTTCTTAAAATGATCCAAATACAACACTATAAACTAAAAATATTTAACTAAAGAAGGCCTTGTAATTCAAATTCAACACAATATACTCTTAGGCCCTAAAAGGGAAAATTCTTTTGAGATGGTGAGAATTAAATCAAAGTCACACATATGGAGGTCAAAAAAAATTTTGTTTTTTTTTAAGAGTCAAAGTATGGAATCATTTCTCTGCTTTCTTACTCAAACCATTGTCCATGGAGCGGGCTAAGTTAAAAAAATTCTTCATTTCAGTTGCGTAGCTACCCCATGATGCAATCGTTGAATATAAAGCTGAGGCCAAAATTAATCTATTCTTCTAGTTCTCAACCTCCGGTAACCACTTCACGCCTTTCTTTCTTGTTGCATTGTTTTAATTGATTTTTGTTGAAACTAAATACCTAATTTTCCCTTAACCTCCAAGATGTTGAAACAACTCATCTACTTTTCAAAACCAATTCTTGGAAAACCAATTTAGGTTTAAGAAAATCTAATTTATTAAAAAAAGTGATAACAAAGAATAAATTTATAGGTGGAAAAAAAAAGAAGAGAAAAGCATACACCTCAAAAGAAGAAGCTCTCTTTGGAAATTGACCACTTCAAAAATTATAAAGGTTGGAAGAAGAAATTATTAAATGATTTATGAAAAGTGACGAGGAGTGGTGAGGTATTTATGCGCAGACTTAGTATCTCAATTGTACTACAATTAAACTCTCTCAAATCATATCTTAAATACGATATAATTTTCAATTCAAATGACCAAGTTACAAGTAGAAGTAAACTTGTACAATAATCTACACTAATATAAAAAAGTGTGAGGTGTTTGTCAAATTTTTCATTCCAAAAATGTCAAACAACTTACATTTTAATTCCAAAAATTTCTCTTATTAATTTATTTATTACATGTATTTATCATAACCTATTAATATTAATTGTTGTTATTCTTTTTAAAACCCATAATCCTTTTGACTCTTGAGGATGGGCCTAAGCCCCATTTTTTCAATACCCATGTGACCTTTTTCTATTTTGTCTCTTCTCCATGGTCACAATAACATCTTCTTCAAGCTTTACGATTTCTTTGTAAAATTGTCATTGTAACGTTTCTCTCCGCTACAAATGACAATTAATTCAAGGCTGTATTTGGAGTTATAATCGTGGTTCTTGAAGGGTTGGACTAATGAAAGTATATACAAAACAGAGGTTTGGTGAAATACAATGTTTTAGGTGCAATTGAGAATGATGGTGGTGGTGAAGAATGCGTTCTTGGAAAAAACAAGCAATTTGTATGGTGATTTCAAGAGCGATGACCATATTTTCACGTGCATAAGGGTGACATATTTGTTGTCATAATTTTTGGTGAAATCATTGTTAGTCTTTACTTGGCACCCATATTGAAGACATGTTTCTAGAGAATTTTTTCTTTGTATCTTTAGTTTAGATAAATATATTGTTATTGAGTTTCACAAAAATAATATGGAGGGTTGGTCAAAGAGTGGTGATACTCCATATTCATATATGCCATTTTTTATTTTGGAAACTAAAGAATCATAACATGCTTATTAGTGAAAAAAGATTATTGTTTATCCCTCGTTTGTTTAAAGAAAAGGAATTGTATTTGTAGAATTAACAATTCAAAATGTTGATTGTGATTTAATTCCAAAAAGTTTTAGAGAACGGGTTAAGTAAATCTCTAATAAATATATTTTTTAATGACGGTACAATTGTTATCGAAGTAATTTCTTGCATTTTTGGTATTTATACGAAGCTATTTGTGTTCTAATTTATTAGGGTTGTGTCTCTTGTGTTATTGATCATTTGGGTTATTAGAATTTTTACGTTTTGGTTTTTATTATTTCATCCTAATTTTTTGCATTTTGTTTATTATGTATGTTATTTATTTATTATTTTAGCACTCAATGGGTTTTTTGGAAACACAATTAGGTCAATTGTTATTATCGTTTAGTGTCCTTGATGATTTTGTTTACATGTTTATTAGGGAAAGATTGAAATTTAAGGTGTTTGGTAAATTTGAAAGGCAATACAATTTAGTATTCAAGTGTACATTTAATTTTTTTCTTCATGAATCTTGATTTTTTGTTTTATAATCCAATGTTTATTGGAATCAAAGTTTGTTACTTCTTTTATAAATTTAGTATTTTCATAAATACTTTTAATTTGTTTAATTAAATTATTTTTTGACAAATATTTAGTGAAAAGAAAATGAAATTGGTTTTTTCAATTGAAATTAGGTTAAACATTTCTTAAAGAGTTTCTTTTGTCTTTTCATAAATTTAGTGCTAGTAAAAGTTATATTTTGTTGTGTCAAAATTACAATGAATTTGAATCAATAATAGATAACGTGTCTAAATAAAATTTGGTACATATCATTGTTAAAGAAGACGATATTTATTTTACTTAATTTAAAAAAAAAAATTGATCTTAAAAATAATTTTACTATCTAAAATTTTGGTATGGAAAAGTGTAACCTTATTCATACTCCATAATATTTCAACCCAATCATTTTTTTTTTAATTTCTTTTTATGTCTAATTCAATTATTTGACTTTAAATATTTTCTTAGTTTCATAAAAGGATTTAAAAAGAATACACATATTTATTCATTTTTAGTGGATTTTTTTTCATATGACCTCAAGTGCATCACACGCAAACACTTCCTAGTTAGATTTAAAAGAGCTAATAAAAAAGTTTGCTTTATAAAATTATTTTTTCAAGTTTAAATTAAATTTTAATTTCCAATTCAAATTGGAAATGACTTAAAAAAAGACTGTTGTTAAGTGCAAAATCAAAATTGAACATTCTGTTTGATATTATTTGATTAGATAGGTAGTTCTCAATTTAAAAATTACAAACCATCTTATTGCGTTCATTCAAGAGAAGCTTGAGTTGGGCAGCCCATATTATTCATGGGCTCCACCCAACTGACCCTCAGACTAAACGGGCTTATGTTGGTCCAGTTCTGGTCAGCAAATTATATTTTAAAGAACAATCATATTGTTTTTCTACAAGTCACAAGTACATTTTAAAAGAAGGCTGGTCACTGCTGAGATTTCCAACATTGAGAGAACCGTTTGAGTACTCAAAGGCTTAAAGATATGTATATAGTTTGCCAAGTCACGTGGAACCTTCAAGGTGGCCCTCCTCATTCATCGTCAGGCAAATTAAGGTAAGGTGGTAACTAACATGATAACATCCCTCATCCCTCATCCGAGATTAGTTCCCAAGTTTCTCTCGAGTGTGAGTTTTGCAAGAGCTATCAGGAGAACTACTGTGATCAGACTCAGTTCACCTACAATGGAATTCTCTGGGATGGTAGCAAATAAAAAATATTACGTATTTAAAAAAGGTAATTTATTTATTCTTTTATTTATCGGTATTTAATAAATAATTCAAGTGTGGAGATGGACACGTGGGGCAACACATGTAGACAAGCCATTCGTTAATGATTCGGTATTGACGTGATTGATCAGTTTATTGGAAGGTTGGTTGGTGGGTGGGACGGTGGGGTTATTTTCAGTGTATGGGTGGTATGAAAATATGATTGGGGAGGGCCCGGTGGGGATATGGAGTGGAATTTATTCCATTGAGGAAAACTTTGGGGATTTTCATTCCCATATTTTTCTTAAATATTTCAACCCCAAATTAATTTCTAAGTTTGAAATAAAACTTTATAATTACGTGGATAGGAAAAAAAAATGATAACATATTTTATCTCTTGATCGATTAAATTATCTCATTATTTGTTTCATTTTATATTAAATAAAACAAGTGGTGTAATATATTTATTTATTTTCATTTTTTTTTTATCATCTTTACATAGGACAAATTAATTTTAAGATAAAGTAGGATATCTTATGTATTATAAATTTATTTTTTAATTAATTTTTTATTTTTTATATTGCTTATTTTTTAAAAATAAAAAAATTAATTATAAAATTAAATATGTGATTTAAAAAAAAAGCTAACTAAATATTTATAAAATAATATTAACATGTGTATTATTTAATATATATAAATTATTTTTATATAACTTAATATAAAAAAGAATATTTATTAAATGTAAATATTTTAATCATGAATATTATTAAATGCTAAGAGAAATTTCATTTTTTAAAATAAATAAGATTGGAATTCAATATATTTTTTATTTTAAATATTGAAAAATAATATATATTTTATTTTATTTTTTATTTATTTTACAAATTAAATACAAGTATAACAAACATTACATAGATATTCGGTAAATTAACTTAATATTCTCAAATATACTTTTATTTTTGAAAAAAAAATTAAAAATTATTTTTAAAGAATATTCTTAAAAATCTACTATGTAAAAATTGTTTTTCATTGTATTGTCAAATATGTTCAATATTTTCCTTTTCCACCTTTTTATTCATCTCATCAGGGGAGAGACGGTGTGATTGGACATATGAATGGATCTGTCACGGTTCACATCGAGCTTAAGTGGTCTTGATCACTTGATGTAGTTTTGGTTCGGCCCAAGCCACGGTGGACCTCCGGGTTGGAATTCCTAGCATAAAATGGAACCTAAAGCCTAAAAATTGAACAAATTATAATAGTACAAAGCTTGGTTTAATTTGTAGCCCATAACCCTCGTACTTCGAAACTTTGAAGGAGGTTTGGATCGAACCTGACCTTGGGCGGATCTCAGAACAGGCTTACATGAAGGATGGGCTAGACTCCGGCTTGAAACTCTCAATCAGGCCTGAACTAAGCTTGGGCCTAATAACTAAACCAATCTTACATCCTAATGGTGATTGGATGTAGGAAGTTTTCCATCTGTAAGAAAGCATGCCATGATTTTCTTCTTTGGGCGGCCCCGTCTAATTAATCTGTTGGAAATTGTTCCCTTGTTTTTTGTTCCCACTTCCCACTGTGTCAAGACTCAAGGCATGATGAAGTACTAAATCATCCCACTTTATCTGCATAAAATTAATGGTACTAAATAATCTCAAAATTCATTATTTCATAATAGTAGGTGTACCCAGATCCAAACTCGACCTTCTTTAAAAGAAGGAATCAAATGGCCTTTACTTAGACCACCCTACTGACCCCACTGTAGGAAACACGATTATTATTGAGGTAATAATATGAGTAGAAAACGGACTTATGTAGGACCAGTTCTGGTCAACAAATTATATTTTAAAGAAGAACCATATTGCTTTCTAAAAGTAACAAGTACATTTTAAACGAACGCTCGTCACTGCTGAGATTTCCAACTTTGAGAGAACCGTTTTGAGTACTTTAAAGATGTTCATATAGTTTGCCAAGAAAGTCAGGTGGAACTTTCAAGGTGGCCCTACTTCATCATCGGGCATATTATAAGTAAAGTGGTCGCTAACTTGCCCCGAAGTAAAACAACAGAGAGTAGCCCCATCCCTCATCCCAGATTTATTCCCAAGTTTCTCTCCTCCGAAACATGGCTCAAACAACTCCAAATCACACACAGACAGTTTCTGGGTGGGCAGCTCACGATTCCTCAGGCAAGATCACCCCTTACGTCTTCAAAAGAAGGTACTTGTTCCAAAACTTCTTCAGTTTTCCTCCCTTTTAATTTATCCAACAATAAAATTAATCTTGATTTATACATATAGTTACTGATCATGGGCTGATGAATTTGATGATATATAATCCCAGAGCGAATGGTGTGAATGATTTGACCATTGAAATCTTCTACTGTGGGATATGCCACACTGATCTCCACTATGCCCGGAACGATTGGGGCATCACCATGTATCCTGTTGTCCCCGGGTACCTCTCTACTCTACAAATCTCTCGAATACATGGTCCTTAAAAGTTAAAAGATTGATTTAATAATATCAGGAAGGCTAGCTTGAGTTGTGTGTTGTTTATGATGTTGTATCAGGCATGAAATCACAGGGGTGATCACTAAGATAGGAAGCAACGTAAGGGGATTCAAGGTAGGGGATAGAGTGGGAGTGGGGTGCTTGGCAGCATCATGTCTAGAGTGTGAGTTTTGCAAGAGCTCTCAGGAGAACTACTGTGATCAGACTCAGTTCACCTACAACGGTATTTTCTGGGATGGTAGCATCACCTATGGTGGATACTCCAAATTCTTGGTTGCAGACCACAGGTATTCCTTACTACTTTATGTCACTGCCATTTTCTTTTTCTTTCCCCTAGCATCTTTGGGGTTGTGTTCGTATAGGGAAAGGAGAAAAAAACAGAAAGAAAGAAAGAAGAAAGAAAGGAAATAGTATTTAAATCAAGGGTCTTTTTAATTCAAGTATTTTTGGCACGTATCACATGTTTAAAAAGGTTATTACTTATTCATATTTACGTTTTATTTATTGGTATCTAATAAATAATTCAAATGTGGACATGGAAAAGTGGGTCTAACACATGTAGACAAGCCGTTTTTTAATGACTCGGTATCGACGTTAAGGATGGTAGGTGGAACTGTGAGGTTATTTTCAGAGTTTAGGTGGGTATGAAAATATGATCGGGGAGGGTCCGGTGGGGATATGGTATGGATTTTATTCCAGTAAGGAAAACTTTGGATCTAAGTAAGATTTTCATATATATGTATATATATTAATTTTTCTTTTCAAATACTCTATATGATTATGTTTGGTTGATTAATTGTAGCATGGGAGAAGGAGATTCACATATTTTATGGCATATTTCATGATCATACCAGTTTTCACACCTATTGACTAAATTTACACCCGTACCAATCAAGCTTTTTAACATTCTCTGTGTATGGTGGGTTTAAATTGAAGATTTAGAAGTGAGTACAAATGAGTAAGTGCATACATATGATTAATGAAATGATTTTCGTGGAATATATGTGAAGGTATGTGGTTCATATACCGGACAACCTGCCATTGGACGCGGCAGCTCCACTCTTGTGTGCGGGAATTACAGTGTACAGCCCCATGAAAGACAACAAAATGCTCGAGTCACCAGGAAAGAAGCTAGGAATAATCGGGCTGGGAGGGCTCGGACACATAGCGGTTAAATTTGGCAAGGCTTTTGGCCTCCATGTCACCATCATCAGCACCTCTCCCTCCAAAGAAAAAGAGGCTAAACAGCGCTTGGGCGCAGATGACTTCATAGTCAGCACCCATCCCAAACAAATGGAGGTTTGATTCAATATTTCAAACTAAAACATGTATATTAAAATACACCAGCTTATTATTCTATATCATTAACCATGAACTTGTATACATGGTTGTATGTAATTTCTGAGAGACAGGCGAAGAAAAGGACCCTGGATTTCATATTGGACACAGCGTCCGCCAACCACTCCCTCGGAAACTACCTAGAATTGCTGAAAGTGAACGGGACTTTGGTGGTTGTGGGGGCACCGGATAAGCCCATGGAGCTGCCTTCTTTCCCTTTGATTTTTGGTATGACCCCAGCTCCCTCCATGTTTGATAGAAAGTGAAAAACATTAAATATAATACACATTGAGAAGCCCCATAATTGAGTTTGTGTCTATGTATATATATAATGTTACAGGCAAAAGAACAATAAAAGGGAGCATCTTAGGTGGGATGAAAGAGACACAGGAGATGATGGATGTGTGTGGGCAGCGCAACATAAAGTCGGATATCGAGGTGGTGAAGACAGACCAGATCAACCAGGCACTGGATAGGCTTTCTAGGAATGATGTTCGGTATC
Source organism: Vitis riparia (assembly GCF_004353265.1). Taxonomy (NCBI): domain Eukaryota; kingdom Viridiplantae; phylum Streptophyta; class Magnoliopsida; order Vitales; family Vitaceae; genus Vitis; species Vitis riparia. The sequence goes on along the minus strand of NC_048448.1, from coordinate 1,749,409 downwards.
GTTTTGTAATTGACATTGCCGGCAAGTCTGCAAAGATGTAGGACTCCTTGGCTTCATGTTTGCGTCTTGGCTAGTATTCATCTTCGTGAATAAAAGGTCTACAAGAACCTGTGCTTTGCAATTAATTATCATCTTATGTTACTAAAGAAAACTGCTAGTTCTACCGGGTATATATTTATATAAACTACGACCAGAATAAAAGTATGTTTGACGTATTTCTATTAGTTGTCTTTTTAATACAAGTGTTTTTTCAAATGTATAATGAGAATAAAAATATGTTTTGCAATGATCTAAGAAGTGTTTTTATAATTTTTAATACAAACATAAAAATTTTTAAATATTAAAAAAATGATAACATTTTCTAAAATTATTATCAAAAATGTATTTAATATTTAAAAATAAAAATTTTTAAGTATTAAAAATATTAAAAATACTTTTTAAAATTACTATCAAATGCATGTTAAGTGTTTTTAATAAAAATGTTTTTAAGAAGATTCTGTATTAAATATTTTTTTATAAAATATTTATAAGTGATTTTTAACATTATAAGTAATTTTGAAAAATTTATCAAAGTTTTGATTTATTTTCAAAACACTTTTTGGATCTTCTTAAAAAAACACCACCACATGGAAAAGCTACTTTCAACATTTGAATTATTCAAAGTTTTATTTTTTTTTTAAAAAAATTAAGAATATTCTTAAAAAAACCTACTTTGTAAAAACTGTTTTTCGTCAAATATGTTCAGAATTTTAATTTTCAACCTTTTTAGTCATCTCATCGGGGGAGAGACGGTAATTGGACACATGAATGCATCTGTCGCGGCCCACTTCGAGCTCAAGCGGTCTTGATGTAGTTTTGGTTCGGGGCAAGCCTAGGTGGACCTCAGGGTTGGAACTCCTAGCTTACAAAACCCTCATACTTTGAAGGAGGTTTAGCTAGAACCTGACCTTGAACGGATTAGGTTGGGCTCAGAACAGACTTACATGATGGATGGGCTAGGCTTCGGCTAAAAATTCCCAATCGGGCCTCAACTGGGCTTGGGCCCAATAACTAAATCAATCTTACATCCTAATGGTGATTGCATGAAGGAGGTTTTCTTCTGTAGTTATAAATGCCTTAAGATCATTTTTTTTTAATTAATTTGTTGGAAATTATTCCCTTTGTTTTTTTCTTCCCACCGTGTCAAGGCATGAAGTATCCAATCATCCCACTTTATGTGCATAAAACTAATGGTACTAAATAATCCCAAGATGCATTATTGCAGAGTAGAAGATGCACCCAATCCGAACTACACCTTATTTAAAATAAGCAATCAAATGGCCTTTAGTTAGACTATTCTGCTGACCCCGCAATATGAAAGACAACAAATTTGGTGGATGGGATTAATTGTAGCCAAACCAGGCCTGTTCTAACTTCAATGCCCATCCAACAATGTCCAGTTGTTTTTCCTTTTCTTGGCCAATAAGTCTTGATTAGATTTGGAAACAGGTCCTTCACAGTATTAAATCGATACCCATCTGCTTAACCATAGGCTTAAGTGGTACTAAAATGAGAGGAAATAAAATATGTTATTTCAATGAGGGAAAGGCAGACTTTGCAAATCAAAGTGTCTTCCACTGGATCACATATTTGAAAATTGAAATTCATTAACATTTCCATTTATGCATATATATATTTGAACCTTGTTTCCATCTCGCCACCGTTCACTTCAACGGTACTAGGGCAAAGAAGCAAACAATAACACACAAGTTGGTAATTTTTATGGTTTCAATACCCTCCAAACAATAGATCATACAAATAAAAGGAAACACACGCCTCACCAGAAAGTTTCCAAATGGCTACAAATTCACCTGACCACCCTGCAGTCTAGCCTTACCTCTTGTCCACCAGTGATGCTACTCATCTTGATCATGGACTTCACAAAGGCCTTCTCAAACTCATCTTTGGAGCTAGCAAATTGAGAGACCAACGCTTTGGTCTTTGTAGTAGTGAGTAGAGCTTGATCTGAAGAGAACAGACTCCTCCCCTGGAGGAGAAGTTTGTAGTATGTGTTATCAAATGTAGTTGAGGAAGAATCCATGGTGGCTCCTGCATTTTTCACCTTGTTGTGAAAGGGGCACACGCTTCGTAGGCTGGCTGCAAATGATGGGTGTATGGATGGGTCAACGTCGTGGGTGGAGTTGAAGTTGTGGATTCTGTTTTCGAAGGATGAACAATGAGAGAATCCGAGAGTGTGACCGCCTGTATGCCCAGATTTGAATCAGAGTCAGACTCTCCATATATTCTACTGAAAAACTCAAAACACAATCAAAATTTAGTGTTGGTTTTTACCTGAGAGTGCCACTAGATCTTCCATGGAAAGTCCCCTCTGGGAGAAGCTTTGCTGCAACTGAGATATGTTGAAGGTTGGAGCTGGTAACTGTCTGGTCTCAGTTGCCTTTGAGATCCTTCCATCTTTTCTCCCTTTTGGCACATTCCAAGTAGGGCCTCCAGACTAACATATTCCACCAGAGAAAAACATGTAACAAAAATGTTATAACCAAGTCAAACAGTACTTCAACTACTTGACCAATATCATCTAAACCAAAGTCGATAACTGTCATTGTTATATGACAATTATGATTGTTAACTAACCAGGGCAACTGCATCCCTTACAGCTAGAGCCAAGATATCAGCGCAAGAGACGACACCAGGGCAGAGAGCTTCCACTGCTTTTTTGGCATTGTCAATAACATAAAATGCATGCAATGAAATGTTTGGAGGCCCATCTTTTTCTGCTGTGTTCTTGCCCACTGACTTCAGCAGCACAGAAGCATCACACCCCTGCAAAAAGGCTTATTGTTGTTCTAAGTTTACAAACAACATAGAAGAAGGATAAGGGCAGAAAGATAAGAGCAGAAAATGTTTACTCTAATGAAGCAATCATGGAAGTGCATTCGAAGTAGGGCAGCTGGAACTGTTTTGTCATTTGTCATTGCCTTTTTGACAGCATCCGAAATTGTTGACTCAGCCTTGGGGCATGTCTGATCATAGTAGTTTAAGCTCAGTGCATAGACTGGAGAAGAAACTGGAAACATGACAAGTAGTGTGAGAACCAGCACTCCGAGTATATTAGCTGCTCCCATACTAGAAACTACAGAATTCGACTCTTTTCTGCTGGTTATCTGTGAAAGCTAAAAAGACCAGACTAGTATTTGTAGTGGGGGGAGAATGGAAAAAGAAAGTTGGAGTTGTTATTGAGGACATGGTTAGTTAATTTGGTGAGCAAAAACCCTGACAGTGGAGTATTATTTTTGAAGCATTCTCATAAGAAGACAAGGCATGGCCCCTTCATTATTGTTCTTTTGGTGGGCAAGTCAAATTAAGTTGTTTGCAATGATTCCATTTCTCTGTTCTTAATTTCAACTCTGTCAAGGCCCAAGTTAAGAACTCGTTACAGAAAATGACCGGTTGAAGGTTTGAAAAGCAATGCATTTGCACGAGTTTAATGATACTAAACAATTCTATTATAGTCATAGATGACCAAAGGGTAGGTGATTAACCCATACCCAAAAGTTGAATACTAAATTAAACACAAACTGGTAGCAGAAATAGCTGCATCATCTTTTTCTTTCTTTAGGCCTTCTTTGAAAATAAGCAATCAAATGGCCTTTAGTTAGACTGGCATAGTGACCCTACCAACGTGAAAAGAGAATAAATTTGGTGGAAGGGGTTGAACTAATAAAGGGATCGTTGCGTAATCATATTTGTTCCAAATGTTCCTTACTTCAATGCTTATCTAAAAGTGCCGAGCAGCTAGTAAACAATAGGAGATTGGAGATGATCATCAGGAACAGCTCCCTCTATGTTATTAGTATTCCACATCTACGCTAGTAGTACACTTGAAAGTTTGGCCTCAAATTGTACTTGGGTCTTAGCAATCTTTCATTTTTCTTTATCAACCAAATTCATATTAGTAGTACATAAATTTTCCCCCTCCAATGTTGTACTAAAATGTCTCCAGCTGGCTTCTGACTTGAATATGAAGTAATTTCCACCAGCTAGGCAAAGAAATCTCCATCAGAAGATGTTAGGATTCGATACTAATTTTTAAACACTAGACTTTTATGAGATGGTGAAAGCTTTGATAGATTGGAAACTGTTTTTCTTCAATAATTGATTTTAACCGAAACTTTAACAGAAAGTTCATGCAGAGTACTGTTGTTGATATGAAATTCTGATCATTTATTCAGTTTTGAAGCCTCTGTCTGATTAAATTTCCAATCCCCATATTCAGAAAACTTGATTGTCATTAAAACTAACAGGTCTGAGGATCGATAAAAACCCAAGCTTCATGGACTAAGCATGAAACAGTGAAGCGGTAAGAACCAAGAAGCTAAATTTCACTGACTATATAGCTATCTTCTTAATTTATCAAAATAAACAGTAAGAGCATTTTAATATCAAAAGGTAGATCATGGATGGAAAGGCAAAAGCAAAAAAAAATGATTTACTGGGATCTTTATTAGTTGGGAATGGTCAAACCTTGCTGATAAAGATTGATATTACAAGCATATGTAAAATGAAGAAAAAAAGAACTATTCATATATTTGAAGCTGCAATTTAACTGCATGTGCTTCTTATTTCTGATGTGCATGATTTTCAGTAAGATCCCGAAAATTTTCAACACACAATGACACCATAATTTGGTTTTCAGGCCCTGTGGAAGAAATGGGCACAAGGAGTTGATAGTAGCCTTGAGTTCATGGGTTAGCCCCCATCTCCATTGCCAACCATTTGAGAATTCCTTCTCATAATTTAGGGCGGGCTGCTTCATTAAAATAGTAAGCACGCCTCTGCCAATGAAAACCCGAAACCCTGAACCCCAAAGCAGCTTTCTTGGCTTAAAACTGTACTGAGCTAGAGAAGGTCTGACCAAACCCCCAATCTGAAGGCACAACATTGTCGAATTCTTGGGTCACTCCATCAGTGGTGGTGACCTTGAAGGACAGAGACTGGCCATTGAGATAGGCATTAGACTGCCAGTTAGCTCCCCAGTTCCTGGACATGGCCATCCAACTGGTCCGGGAGCCTTTGATTGATACTGATTGAATAGATCCAGCCCCAGCTACATTGCTTATCAATACTAATTCGAAGTAGTCTCTTCCATTAACACTGAATCTAACACCACCATGCTTCTTACATGGAACCCTGAAACATTGTTCAACATCAATATAAGGTAGGAAAAATAATAATAATAATAATAATAATAATAATAGAAGAAAAAGTAGGTATTGGGACCTTTGGAACAGCACTGGGACGATCCCGCCTCTGTAAATACCGATCTTTTCCCATGCTGGCTGAGCCATATCGAAATGCTGCAGGGGTGGGTTGCACCACCCTCCATTGTTGCTTGGAAGAGCATAGTTTGGAGGGCAAAAGTTTGTTGCAGTGATGGTCACAGAAGCTCCTTTCTTGCACCACTGTGAATCGGATTGGTAATCACATATGATCTTGTAGCATTGCCCACATGAAGCCCCATCATTGAACAATGCTGTGCTCAAAGCTGCCGTTCTTGTTCCATATCCAGTAGAGTACAAGTTTCCATATCCACAAGCCCCTCCTGTTGGGCAAGCAAAAACATTAAGCTATTGTCCCAGAAGCATAAAAGTAGTAGAGATATAAGGCATGAAACAGCCACTTACCCATTGTCCCAGAGGCATCACTGCCTCCATAAAACGTAGCGTGAGCTTTAGTCCACCCAGAAGCAGTAAAGGCATTAACATTCGAGAAAAAATAGCAAATTACGCGCACCATTGCTAAAGCATGAAGCAGATTTTTCGCCATTTCTGTATCAGGGGAGACCAAGGATCAAGGAGAATGAGGAAGATGGAGGATGATGAGGAATGGGACAATTTTCACATTTACTCCAGGACTGCCTATTTAAATAGGAGCTAGGCTCTCCAATGCAACAGCCTCACATGTGATCTCTGCAAGTAGAGAGAAGTTACAAGTTTTTTTTTTTTTCTTTAATTTTAAATATTGAATTATATCAACAAGTCTGAAGAGTCCAGAAACTCATTCAATTATTCCCACGTTCTCTAACCACATGCATTTCCCAATAGAAGAGCCGTGAATGGATCAGAAACCACAAACCCAATTGTCCTTTTTTCTTGCATTCTTTTAATGTGGTTGCTTGTTGCTATTTCAAGGAATACAGAGCCTTATGCGATAGAATATTTTCCTTAAACAGAATCATATAATACAAACCTCACATGGTGTTGCTTTGACCCATATGATACAGTCCCCCATCATTCTTCAGCGTTATGCACATGACCCCATTTCACATCAGATAGAGATGAGCTTTTCTTTCCTTTTATTTTTTGTTTTCTTCCTCCTGACAGGCGGTGCTGAGTTGTTTTTAAATTTTACTACTGAAATGGCTGTCTCTGATAGGCTAATTCTGGGATTTTTAAGTTACACCGACTATTAGGCAACACGATTTCTCAGATCTTGTCCTATGATTTGGTCTCTGAAACAGCAAAAACAAATAGCCCTTCTTTATTTAACTCTGCAAAGAAAGCAAATGTTTTCTGCTATGGCTACAAATAGTGATCAGCATTCAGATTTGAACTTTGTCATGCCAAGGTAAAACTGGGAGGCAAAACCAAGAGAAAAGTCTACTGTGAGAATTCATGAATCTGAACTGGCGGTGGATGTGCAAGTGGCCATGAGCAGCCACAACACCAAATGGGAAAGAGAAGAATGGGCAATAGTATGACTTTTCGTCCTATACATAAACGTATATTATAAACAAGTAATGATATGTTGAGTAAAAGGGATGATGAAGAAAGGGAGACCCTTTTATGGAGGATGTAAATGATTGGAGCTATTATCAATCATCGCACATGATACAGAAGAATGAAAAGGCGTGAAATTTTATTTTAATAATGATGGTAAGATTGATTAGATTCTGGAGAAGTTTTCATTAATTGAGTTTGCCCCTGGTGTTGGATGACTGCAATTTGAAGAGATCTATGGTCTAACAGCATCATATGGGGGGCCTTTTCTCGATGATGTCCAAGCCACATTATAGCACATGGTGCATCCATAAATAAGAGGTGAATTCATAGATGAGTGGGATAATCACGAGTGACATGAAGCTCCATCATAAAGGTTTACCTTAATGGCTTGCAGCTGTGATGCGTGAGGAAGACCAATAAACCAGTCGACCATGAGACTTTCGTGGCACTTGCATTAAAAAAACCGTTCATGTTGGTTGAGCTAGAGGATCAAATGCAGGCAATGCGGTCAAGGTTTCCCAGAAAACAAACAAAAGTGGCAGCTATATAAATTCACCCACTAATGCAATTTGTCAATAGATACGATGGGGTACCTGTAGAACCAGACTTGACACAATCAAAACATGATGTGAGCTATTCAAATTGCCATGATAAAAATCAACAGATAAAAACAGTAGAATGTGACCATCTACTACAGTTTGCTCTAAAAGGTATAGTTATGGTAAGAGACTATGAACTCGCTGGCTCTTGGAATGGAGGAGACAGAAGAAAAATACAACCAGCCAGGAAGGCACCCTGTACTCTGCAGAAAAATTACATGAAGACCCCCCTGTTCCCTCAGAAATCATCATCCTCCTCCTCTGCAATATGCTTTGCAAGTTCTTGCTCCTGCTGCTGCCTCTCTCTCCTCTTCTCAGCACTTTCCTTCTCTTTTTGTGTGTTTGGTGGGTACCGGAGGGCCCGAACTGCTTCATTGTGCATGTTCAGGCAAAAAGTAATCCGGGAGTTGAAAGCAATTTGCGGCTCAATTGTGGAGTAGATGTCTCCGGTCTCTTTTGATACCATCCAGCCGTTTGAATGATCCAAAGTGGCATCAATTGCACCATCATGAATAGCCTTGGCCACAATGCTTTCAGCATCCGCAACAGGGTTTGCAGAATCCAATCTCAGTTTGCTAGCGATATCTGCAAGCGAGATGCGGGAATAAGAGATGCTAATGTTCCGCAACCCAGTCCTAATGACATTATGCCGCAGCCGAACAATCAGATTGTGGATTCGATCAGTACTGAAACTGCCAGCAAATTTTTCTGCAACAGACCTAAACAGCTCCAAATCACCAATCCGAACAGCCTGAAAGTTACATCATATAATTAAAAATTTTCGTTCAAAATAAAATGGTTATGTATCAGGACTAGATATTGATTTAGCCCAATTTGCATAGTTTCAGGCCAGAGAACTCCAAACAATTAGCTTTACAAAAACCCCCAGTAATGATTCATGGAATTAAGGGAGCAGTTAACCAATCTTCCATCATGATTCTCTGACCTTGTTTAAAACAAGAGAACTAACGTGTGTGCTTGTAATAATTAAGAAAGAAGCTTCAAGTTTAACAAGTCAACACTCACATTTGTAAGTTCAAAGTACGGCCTCAAAGCCTTCTCCATTCCTTTCTGCATGAATACTGTTCTTTCAGGTATCTCTCCCAGCAGTAAACGGACTATAATGGCCCACTTGTTACATTGAATTCGGAATCCTCGAGCTGCAGCAGGGGCCTTACGAGCAGCCTGTAGAAGACTCTCTTTTGCATCGGTATACTCCAATTGAATTGTACGGATCTTCCCAAGGTAGAAAAGATATCTACAGAACTGCAGGAAAAAAAATGTTCTAATAAGATTTTGATCCCTAGGGAGGGCAACCAAACCAGATTTGCAATCACAAAGTGCTGGAACCATTATGAACAGGGATTGGTAACAATCAATTGAGAGCGAACAAAGATACAAATATTGAAAATAAATACACAGTGATGAGAATGAAATAAGTTGTTTTAATTTCTTACTGAAAAGTTATTAATGGATGACAAATGAATGAAAACAAATAGCATATAAAACAAAAGTCTACTGGGCCAGAACCCAATTGGAAAGTTGCAAACTGTAACTATCAGCATGTAGACCTCTAGAAGGAACAGCAGAGGGCACAATGGCCCATGCCACTGAGCTAAGTTATTAGAGAACTCCAGGGGGGAACTAGTCTTTCAAAAGGCTAATGAGGCTAATGCCCTGAGGCTCACCTCAAGGCGAGACACTGTGAATTATATTTGAGGCCATAGCCTTACTCAAGGCTAATTGAGATGAGACTCAAGTCTTACCCTGTTGAGGAGTACAGGCTAAGACTATTGCCTCAAGGCTTTTAAGGCTTTTAAGGCTTAAGCCTCAAATATTCAATAGATTTCAATGGGTCTTAGGGCTTTGTCAGCTTTTGGTATATATTTTACAAGCGGCTTAAGCCTCCATGTTCAATGGATTTTTGGCTTTGGTGGGCTCTTGGTTTTAATTTCTTACCAAACAGTTATTGATGGGTAACAATGGATTGAAACGAATAACATATAAATTTGGAGGTCCATTGACCAGAACCCAATTGGAAAGTTAAGCGCTAATTATCAATCAGCTTGTAGACATCTAGCAGGAACCTAATCAGCAGAAAGTGCAATGGATCATGCCACTGGGTTATGTGGGAGAGCCAGAATCATTACCCATAATGCCTGATTCCCAAAATATAAAGAAAGACAACAAAACAAAATAATAGGAAAAACACACACACACACAAAAATAAAGTACAAGAAGACATCAAGGCACCTGCTGATTTGAGTGTGCTTCGAACCGTGGTGCCTTTGATCTCAGCTTTTCTGCCTGATCATACAAGTTGTAGTGGAGGTAGTTTCGTAATAGGAGGTTGAGGAGTGTTTCCTGCATCGTAATGAATTATATCAAACATAAGCTCCTTAAACACATGCACTGCACACTTTTCCAAGTTAATTTGACACAAACCTGGCCCAGCTCATCATGGCGCAATGTTGTAATCCGGTGCAAGCCAAGGAGGTTGCTGGAAATAGGACGGTTTTCAAGTCAGCAAAAAGAACAGATATAATTCATGTTTGGCTACAAATTCTCTAATTCCTGCTACATGTTAACATGTATGGAAATGTGCTATATCTATCTTTACAGGAATGCACACAAAATAAGATAAATTGATAGCTCACCCTCGAATTTCAGCTAGATGACCTGTAAGCTCATAGCTATATGAGTAATACAAGTATAATTTGGATGCTAGAACATCAACAGTTCTTCTATTCAGATTCTTAAGCCGAACAATGCTTGCTGAAGAACATGCTTTAGCCTGAATGGGAACACAACTAAGCCATATTACAATATGACAAACTTAATCGGTTCATGCTAAGTTGAAAATTAAGAAGTCAAGTCAATAAAATCAATCCAACCTCATTGTACTTTTTCTGATCAATCAGAAAAACTAATACAAGCAAGTAACAGTAAATCTCAAGCTCGGGCACTAAGTGCTTCACTGGAGCTTGATCGGCAGATGTTGCTGTGTCAACTTCCATGTCATGCTCGTCTTCCTACAACAAATATTATAATGAACCTTAGCACTAAGGATTTCCACAAAGGAATTAAATATGCTTTAAAAGCTTATATAAGGATCTTAATTACTATGTCATAATGTAAAAAATCAAAGGCCACCATTCATTAGATAGATGCAAGGATGTAGAGATACATACTGTGAATTCCACTACAATTCCCATGGCCAGCCTTATTTAGAAGCTCGTTGTGCCAACTCAACCTATCTAGAGACAATTCCCCCCTTCCCACTCCAAATGCATACAAATTCACATTTCATAGCTGCCATAATTGGTCTTCTCTATACATGGACGGATCACATTTATAGAAACTTATTCTATCATCAACTATACAGGTAACACCTGAGGCAAACCTGCCATTCTCAGAAAAAAGTCAGAAATTACTTCAAGCCTTTTGGGCAGGGCTAAGGGCAACTGTGCAGTACCTAAAGAAATTAACTTGGTAATCACTAAAACCTTTTCTTTTAATGATAGGTAAACTCTTTTTTTATTCCCCACACTGTGACTTAAATCTGAATCCTCCCACAACTCCTTACCACTTGAGCTGGGCCTCAAGGACTCATTAATCACTGGAACATATGCCACTTCTTCCCACCACATGTTGCAGATGTATGAATGGTTCAAGCACTTCAAATCCTCCAGGAAACCAACAATTGAGCCATCATCTTGCTAATTAGTATTTGAAATCCTTGCTTGGGGTGTTTTGGATGACCATCCAAAACTACTAGCATAGTTACTGTATTGAACTGCAGTCAAACCTTAGATCCATACATCACTTGTATACCCAATGATGCTGTGGGATTTTCCCCCCAGCAGAAGGGCTAAGGCATCCAACCTTATATTTTTCATACCATAATGTAGCTAAGGCAATCAGCTGAAGAGCACGTAACATAATTTACCTACCTTCAACTAATCCATCTCCTTACAGACTGAGAATTTTCCATCTGATCCTCCAAGTCCTCTAGAATCAGATAGATTTTGCTCTTCTAAAGTAAGCATGAAAAATATTCCTCCAGTCTCAAAATATAAGTATTTCATATCACAAAAGGCTAGTGCACATGATTGCCTTTGTTTCACTGAATACAATACCATATCATCTTAATCTAGCCTAATTTTTGGGTTACCCCAAACACTCATTATGACTAACAACATCAATCTACACATCTACAGTGATGGTAATAACATTGATATATGGAAAAACTTACAGAAACAATACAAAATTATATGAAAAATACCAGAGAACCAAGACACTTGAAGGCTCACTTACTTTGGGAAGATACGCAGACAACCTGGAGTGGGCTTCAGAAAGTGGCACAAGAGCGAAATCAAGAAAGGCAGAGAGCACTGGCACCTTCAGCTTCCTCCTCAATGCCATCGTGAGGCGAATAGCTCGCACAATTCTCCGCACCTCTTTGGTGTATGAACCCGTCTCGATGAGTGATGCTATCTCCTTCAACTCTACATCCCAAATAACGAGGAAACAAATGAACAAAAAATCCTAATCCTCTGTTTGAAGTTAAGGAAAAGAAAAGAACTTTCAACTTAGTTGAAAAAATAAAATAAAATCACATCAGGCACAGTAGAAATCATTTTTAGATGTAGGTCACAGTAGAAATCATTTTTAGATGTAGGTCCCAAATAATCAAATACCTAATATTCAAATTTTGAATTTGTTTCTGTTTATTCCTACCAAATCGCGGTGATTAAACGTAGCATATAATTTAAAATGAATACAGATAATCTTAAGTCTGTACTTACGGTGCAAAGTGGATGGACCAGTGGAAGAAACAGAGTTCGAAGGAGCTGTACGGTCTTTCATTTCCACATCTTGAGTCATCTTCTCTAAACCCTGCCGAGATCGAAAAAATAAAACGACTTAAAACCGACCATTTGACTGCTGAGAAAACGGGAGATTGCAATAGCAGTTAAATAAGAATTCCAAATTTCCTTTTCTTTTCCTACGATTTCTTAGCAACCAAAAGGAACATTAAATGAAAAATCAAGAGAAAAAATTAAAAAATAAAAAATAAAAAGCATTTTTTTTAGTTCTTGCGCACTATCGTGGAAGCAAAGGGTGAGAAATTGCTGAACAACGAATCTGAAGAGACCACTTACAAATCTGGGGTAAGTCCGATGCAGAAAACCTAGGGTTTGGAGCAACTGTGCTTTGCTGCTCTGTTTTCTTTCTCTGCAAGTAAAAAGGAACAAAGAGAGGAAAAACTATTTAGTGAGAAGATCATGGAACCGAAAATGAAAAAACAATGAGTTTGCCTTGGGCTGTTGGGCCTGTTGGGACTGTTGGGCTGTGGGCTAGCATCCACAAAATCAGGCCAAAACCAATGGATAATTATTGGTTCGGTTGGTCGAGCCCAGCCTAATTCATCCGAAGGAAATTCCTCTGATCCTGCTATGCTTGGTTGAAAATTCATTCTCCTTTATCTTTTTCTCTTCTTTTTTTTTTTTCATTGTAAAAATGTCATTTTTCACATGATGAATATTATTTTCCTTTATATTAAACTGAATTTTTGCTTAATTTTTTAAAACTTATGTCTTGGGTAAACCAACTTAATAACTTAATAAATTAAGTTATTAAATAAATTAAGTATGTTTGGTAAAATAACTTGATGATATGACTTAAAGTAAAAAATAATTTTCAGTAATAAGTAAAAACAATTAATTTGTTTTTAAATCCACATTTTCATTTTACATTTTTCTTCTCATTTGTTTTAATTACTTCAATGATAGATTTTAATAATCCACAATCTCTATTGTTACTCAATCTCTTTTACCCTAATAATAATTTATAAGGATAAATATGTTAATTTGATGATTTAAAATAGATTTTAAATTAATTTTATCAAATAACTTTAATATGTAAAGTAAGAATTAAATAATAAGTTTTAAGTAAATATATTAAGTATAATTTAAACTTAAAGTCAACTTAAAAGAGCCTCTTTTGAAAAATGTCTTTTTTTCTAAAAACATAAAAATAGTTTTGCAAATTCAAAATACATTAACCAAATTTGGAGTAAAAAAGTTTTTCTAAAATATGTTTTCAAAATAAATTTTTAGTAAATGCTTTTTAGAGTCTTCTACTTCTTAGGAACCTAGAAAAATAAACAAAATTATCTTGGTAGATCAAAAAATTTATTATACATATTTAAAATTTTCAAATTGAATTTTATTCTTTAAATTAATAATAATAATAATAATAATAAATAAATAAATAAATAAACAATTTCAATCAAAATCCCAAATGATGAATTCTTTAAGATATTTGATAAGTAGGAATGAGAATTGAGAATGTGTTTTCATTCCTTTTCTTATCCATTCCCCATTTAAATAATTTAAGTGAGATTGGTAATAAAATCAAGAATGATTTCAAAGAAAAAGAAACTTCACTTATAAATGATATTTCAATTCATCTATTATTACAAGGTATTTTGATTTCCTAGTATAACTTATTTGTAAAATCATTTTACAAATGTTTAAAATCAAAAACTTTTTTTGATAAATTATTTTTTAAAATTTTTTTATTTAGATTGTGTAAAAATAAATAAAAAATAAAAAAGAAGTAAATTCTATTTATATGATACATTGATATAAACTAACTTTAATTCAAGTCCTATTATAAAGAAAGTTTTGTAATTATAAATAAATTAAAATATAAATATTTTTAAATAAAATATGAATATTAGTATTATAATAAAATCATAAATTATATTTTCACAAATATTATATGTTAGAAAAATTAGGTTAATTCAACATATGGTAATCACCCTAAAGGGGGGTGAATAGGATGATAGTCTCTTTTTGCAAATTTAAACTATGTGAATGTAAGAGACAATTATATGCAAATATATAATAAACAATATAAAGACAATTGCATATAAATTAAAAGAGTAGGGAAGAGAGAATGCAAACACAAGATTTTATAGTAGTTCGGTGCAACCCGGCCTACATTCACTCTCATCTGGCTTCAATCCCTAGCTTGAGGTTCCACTAATTTAAGGTTTCCAAACCAAGCCTTCAAGCAATACAAATGGATTATGGTTCCAATTCACCCTCTTGGACTTTTGGCTCCAAGCACCCTTTACACTTCTCAAGAGATATCACACTCTTGAATAACCCCTCAAGTGATACCACACACTTAAGAAACTTCATTTCAAAGATTTAAAAATAAATGATCTCACAAAATCTTAGTACAAAAACTTTAAGCTTAAATTATATAAGAAAACTATGATTGAATGGTGCACTAAAGATATGCAAGTTTTAGAACAATGGTGCACTCAAAAACACTCTTTCAAGGCTCAAATATATTCAAGAAAGGTTTGGGAAGGTTAAACTCTTAAAACAATAAAGATTGGAGCCTTTTTATAGAAGAAAAAAAACCAAACTAGCCGTTGGGGGTTCTACCAGTAGAGCTGGGGGTCGACCGATTGACTAGCCGTTAGCATTTAATGCTTGGCAGGTGACCGTTGAACCTCGACCGGACCTCAACCGGTTGAACAACCGTTCTGGAATAAAAAGAAATTTTTTTGCACCCTCGATCAGTTGAGCTGAGGGTCGACCGGTTACTGTTTATACCCTTGACCGGTTGAGCTGGCGATCGACCAGTTACTGTTCATACCCTTTGACCGGTTGAGCTGGCAGTCGACCGATTCCTCATCCGGTTCAATCAGTTGAGTCGTTTTTGGCTCAAAAAACCAACTTTTTTAACTTAGAACCTTTTAAACAATTTTGAAAAATATTTGACACAAAGTTTTAGTTGAAAACATGAAATCATTCAATTTTAAAAATATTTAAAACAAAATAACTCTTGGATGATTTCGGTACATAAGTAAAGAATGTAATGTATGAAAATCCTAGTACACCAACAACCTCGTAAAGAGATCTTATAAAACTTGGGTCTTGAAAAACATTTTTCTTTGAGGTGGTTTTTTTCTTCATGATTTCTCTTTAACTTGATTTGTCTTTGTGATTGCCACTTTGGAAATCATATTGCTTAATCACACTTGAAATATAATCATTAGTTCTAAACCTTATTTTGTTATCATCAAAACCAAGATTAACCAAACATTAGTTTCACATTATAAAAATGTGGATATTAATATCTTATCAAAGCATAATTGATTTATTTTATTAAAAATAAATAATAATAATTTAAAATCAATAATTGTTAATACTATTTTATTTTAAATGAATTAAAAAAATAATTTTTAAGGTATAAATGAGTCAAAATTTTCATTATATGTCATAACTTTAGTACTCAAGTAAGGACATTGTATTGCAAAAAAAATTATTCTGAAATTTTTTTATTTAATCTATAATTAATTAATCAATTTTTGAATTTCAAATTATTCTTATAAATTAGAAGATTTATTAAAAAAAATAAAACATTAATTATGTTTATTAATTTTTATAGTCATTATATATATACTTTTAAGTTTCAAATTATCTTTAAAAATTATTAAACTTCTTACTTTGTTTTTAAAAAATGTTTCTCAAGAATATCAAACAATAGTATAAAATTTTAAAACAAAATTGTTTTTAAATCACACATCAAAATAGTCTTTTTCAACAAAAAAAAAAAAAAAACTATGCCATGTGTGAGAGGTTTTTTAGAA
Source organism: Vitis riparia (assembly GCF_004353265.1). NCBI lineage: Eukaryota > Viridiplantae > Streptophyta > Magnoliopsida > Vitales > Vitaceae > Vitis > Vitis riparia. The sequence continues at coordinate 1,733,351 of NC_048448.1, read as the reverse complement.
ATGAAAATAAATATTTTAATATTGAAATTTAAAAAAAAATAATTATTCCAACCTTAAACTTCTTGTGAAACCAAGGTTTGATTAATCTCGGTTTTAATGATAACAAAACAAGGTTTAGAACTAATAATTATATTTCAAGTGTGATTAGGCAAGACGATTTCCAAAGTGGCAATTACAAAGACAAATCAAGTCAAAAAGAAATCATGAAGAAGAAGAAGACCTCAAAGAAAAGTGTTTTTCAAAACCCAAACTTCATAAGATCTTTTTGTAAGGTTGTTGGTGAACTAGGATTTTCATGCATTACATTCTTTACTTATGCACCAAAATCATCTAAGAGTTATTTTGTTTTAAATATTTTAAAAATTAGATGATTTCACGTTTTCAACTAAAACATTGTGTCAAATGTTTTTCAAACTTGTTTTAAAATGTTTTAAGTTGAAAAAGTTGGTTGTTGAGCCAAAAACAGCTCAACCGGTTAAACCGGATGAGGAATCGGTTGACCGCCAACTCAACCGGTCTAGGTCTGGGTCAATCCCCAGCTCAATCGGTCGAGGTCCGGGTCGACCCCCAGCTCAACTGGTTGAATGTGCAAAAAACTCTCTTTCTTGTAGAACTGTTATTCAACCGATCAAGGTTGAACCTTAATTGGTTGAGATACGATCGAGGTCCAGTTGAGGTCCGGTCGAGGTCCAACGGTCACCTGTCAAGTATTAAATGCTAACGACTAGTCAATCGGTCAACCCCCAGCTCGACTTGTTGAACCCCCAACAGCTAGTTTGGCTTTTTTCTTTTATAAAAATGTTATAATCCTCATTGTTTCATGAGTTTAACCTTCATAAACCTTTCTTGAATATATTTGAGCATTGGAAGAGTGTTTTGAGTGCACCATTGTTTTAAAACTTCCATATATTTAGTGCATCATTCAATCCTAATTTTCTTATATTATTTGAACTTAAAGTTTTTGTACTAGAATTTTGTGAGATCAATTATTTGTATATCTTTGAAAGGAAGATTCTCAAGTGTGGGGTATCATTTGAGGGGTTCAAAAGTGAGATATCTCTTGAGGTTTGTAAAAGGTGCTTGAAGCCAAAAGTCCAAAAAAATGGATTGGAACCATAATCCAATTGTATTGCTTGAAGGTTTGGTTTGAAAGTCTTGAATTAGTGGAACCTCAAGCTTAATATTGAAGTTAGAGGAGAGTGGATATAGGTCGGGTTGCGCCAAACCACTATAAAATCTTATGTTTGCATTCTCTCTTCCATACTCTTTTATTTTATATGCAAATTGTATTTATATTGTTTTATTATATACTTGTATATATTTGTCTCTTACATTCACTTAGTTTAAATTTGTAAAAAAAAAACCATTATCTTTTTCACCCCACCCCCTCCCCTCTAGAGTGATTACCATAGGTTGGATTAACCTAATTTTTCTAACACTCCTAAATACGTTCAAATGCAAGAATTGAAATTATTTTAAAAACTATACAAAGTGTGAAAGGTTTTTTAAAAATGGAAATAAATATTTTAACATTAAATTAAAAAAACAATAATTACTCCAACCTTAAATTCCCAAATACATCCAAATGCAAGGATTGGAATAATTAAATTCATTCTTATTCAATGAAGATTTGGAATCCTCAAAATCCATTCTTATTCCTTCCAATCCATTCTTATTTAAGGAGGAATGGGAATGGAAACAAAACATTCATTCCCATTTCCCATTTCCACGTACATATGCCTATATGGTTTCTGTAATCTTTTATTGCTGATTGGACCAACATGGATCAATATCTGACTAGTTTTTATACAGTACACCAAAGCAAACATTAAGAAATGCTGAGTTGCCCGCAATCAAAATCACCCATCCTCAAGAAGAGGTTAGCCAAGAATCCCGACAGAAACTTGTCTCTCAAGAATCTCACCACTTTCCAGTCACTCTCCTGTATGAGACCCACCACATATGCAGTAGTGATCAGCTTGAAACTTCTCCATCTCCTCTCTTTTGCATACTTCTCCAATCCCTCGCTGATCCTCTTGTAACATTCCTCATCTTTTCCTTCTCCATCTTCCCTGGTGGGTTTTCTCAGTAAGACTTCTCCAAGGCACCTCGCCAGAACAACGCCATCTTCCATCGCAGAGCATCCCCCTTGTCCGATATCAGGTGTCATCGGGTGAAGCGCGTCGCCTGCTACACAAACATTGCCCTTGTAGATATGGCCTGTTGCTATTTTCCATGGTAGCCTAAACTTTAATGGAGAGCAGGACATACAGTCCAATGCAGTTTTCTCAAACACATTTTCTATATGTTGGGGCACTTTCCCAAGCTTACTCAATACAAAATCCTTCATCTTAGCTGGGTTCTGATCCATTTCCTCAGTGTCTACGCCTGCATGCTCGTATACAACCACACACGGAGTAAAAAGAGAACGAAATCAGAATTGAATATTTATGAGTTTAGGGTGGCGGCTAAGAGTTAAAAAAAAGAGTTCCATGGATGGACTGGCTTACCGTGGACAGATGGAGCAAAAGTGAGAAACCAATACAAGGTAGTGGGGCCACACGGTATAACACCATGGCGAACGCCATTTCCAAAGTGTTGACGGAATTTGGGCTCCAATCCATGACCATCTGGGAACTCCACAAGGCCTCTAACGGCTGAACGCCCGGAATCAACCGGTTTGTCAAGACCCAGCCAATTCGCCACAAGTGAATTAACTCCATCGCAGCCGATTAACACCTTAAAATTCAAAAACAAAGTAGGATTACTAGAGCTCTGTAGTCCGTATGGATAGCTTTCAATTTTTGCTTTTAGCTTAGGCTCTACTTTAATTGTGCTTTGGGCACTATATTTTAAAAATAAGCAAGTACAACTTTTACACCCTTAAAAGTTGCCGTTTAAAAGTTAGATTTAAGTTATTTAACTTTCAACCACCACTTGAAGTCGGAAAGTTTTATTCCCTACACGATTGTTTGATAAATCATTTTTAATGACTCAAAAGTAATTTAATAACTTAACTTATTAAATAAATTAAATATATTTGATAAAATAATTTAATATCATAATTTTAAATATTAAATCAAAATAATTAATTTATTCTAAATTTTAAATATTTATTATTTTATTTATCTACATGAGAATATATTTAATATCCATAACTTATTCTTTATAATAAATATTTTAAAGTTATCTTATATATTTACAATACTTTAAATATAAATATTTAATTAAAAAATAATATTTAAAATTAATAAAAATAAATATTAATTAAAATTAATGATAATAAATATTAATTATAATTAATGAAGGCAAATACAATAATTTAATAACTTAAAATAAATTTTAAATTAATTTTACCAAACCATCTTAATACTTAAAATAAAAAATAAATAATAAATTTTAAATTAATAATTTAACTTAAAATACACTTTAGTCAATTTATTAATATTACCAAACACCCACACAATTAAAAACTGTGATTAACCAACCTTCAAGCACTGTTTTTGACATTCAACAAACACTATCAAGGTAATTTATATGATAGTAAACCACATGCTACTAAAAAGTAAAAACCCCTTTCATTAGGTCTAATTTCATGCGCAGTCCGGGATGAGTTTACCTTAGTTTTCAGGACGGAGCCATCTGCAAGGTGCACGGTTTTGTAGTATCCTGATTCCTGGATGGAAACCACCTTGGAGGAATACCTGATACTGCCACGAGGCAACTCCCTCTCTAGGGTTTCAAGTAGCACCTTCCTTCTTACACAGCGAATTTCATGGATTCCCCTGCATCATGTCCCAACTCTTAAGATAATTTCAAGGCAGGTAACGGAATACTTATTTTTGTGGCTGGTTTGGAACACAGAGATATACCATTTCCAATATAAAAGGTCAAATAAGACTGCACTAGGTTCGGACAATCAATAATTCAGTACCTCTGTCCAAAATATCAACATAAAAAAATAAATAAATAAAAGGTAAACAATGGTAGGCCGTGACTAGTGGGAGCCGACAGTGACTGCTGGCAATTGTTGACGATGATGGACTCAACAGTCTCAACCAAATCTATCTTACTAGAATTGAAAAACCAGAAGAGGAGTTGCAATTAAAGATGAAATGAAACTCCAACTTAGAATTAGGTGATTCTCGCAAATCCTATCACACCCTGCGAAACTGTTAAAATTCAACTTCTAACTACGACCAATATTTAGTATTTATGACTTTGCCGTCCTCAAACAGGGAGCCTGTGGAGAAAAAACAAACAATTAAGGGTTGTTTGATGCATGCTTTTTAAAGTAGAAAAATAATTTTTGAAATAAGTATATTTTGTAAAATAAAAGTTTGCTTAAAAATCTAAAATATTTTTAATATTTTAAATATGATTTTTATGTCTAATATTTTATTTTAAATCATTCTAAATGTTTGCATTATTATTTTTTAAAGTCCTAAAAAAAAAAAAGTGAAAATAACATAAAATAATTAAAAAAATATTATCTAAAATACCCTATTTTTTAATTGTATTTTTCGATTTTTTTTTTCTAGAAAATAGAAAACCATTTTAAAAAATAATGGTCAAACAAGCACTTAAGTATCACCAGCAATAACTTTTACTAAATTTACTCACCATTTGCCTCCGAATGAGATCTCTGAAGTAGGCTGTCCAGAAATTGTAGAAAAAACCTGGAGCCTGCAGCACCAAGTGAGCAATTACTACTAGTGCTGTATTCTAATTAACACACACCCATAAATGAAAAAAATATATATTGAAAAAACAAAACTTTGAAACATAAATTAGATAAAGGAAGAAATTAGATATATAAGTAGATTTTCTTCATGGCTGAAGAAAAGGGTGGCAAAGTCAGTACCCCTGAATTTGCATATGCTGTTGTCTGATGGAATCACCGACGCCTACAGCATCCAATGCCCTCCAAGCATTCTTCCATGTTGTGAGTGCAAATCCTGTAACTCTCAAGCTGTCTGATGATTCCAAAACCAAGCTCCGCAACCCCAACCTGCAAAATTATGAGTTTTAATTAATAATTTACAGCCAAAGAAACCACCGTCTCTAATCATGAACTGACGACCCATTTAGAAATATCATGGTAATCACCACAGAGATCAGACAGTTGTTGTACCTGTGAAGTCCTAAACATGTGGTCAGGCCCCCTATTCCAGCACCCACAATGATAATATCTTCATTCATTTCCATTGTAGTACCTGTAGAACTTTGAGGGAGAAGAAAATATCGAAAGAGAGTCGATGGAGGGCAAGTGATGGCACTAAGCAGCCTGTGTGGTTCTGCACGGCTCTACAAGAGGATATTTATACAAAAAGAAGCAGAAGGTAGTCAGTCACCAAGGGATCCAAGGAAATCAACCAATAGAATTGACAATGATGACAACAGCAGCAGCAGCAGCAGCCCTATTTATAGAATTTCTGAAGACCTGTTTGGCGGATTAATAAAAAATTGTTCTCCATTTACACAATAGAAAAAATGTTTAAACAAAAGTATTTGACAAACAAAAAAGGCCTTCTCAAAAACCAATTCCTACAAATAGAACAATTTCCCCAAAAAAAAAAAAAACTGATTTGTGGGTTCTAGAATGCGAACATTTTTACAATTTACACATATTCATTGTTTTCATTATAGAAAATAAAAGCCTTGCTGAAAGCAACTCGCAATCAAACTGGCCCTTGTATTTACTTCACCAAATTGGAAGATTTGACCTAACATACCCATGGCTTTTGCATTACAATAGACAACAGTAAAGCCTCCTGCAAGCATATTGATACATATATTATCAGATCAGTTAGAATTCCAACCCATTCAACAACAGACCACATAATTCATAACACCTCTACTGAACCGAACTGCGTCTGCCCGCGGTCAAAATAGGCCCCACATTAACATGCATGTTAACTTTTAATGCTCAACTTGGTAAAATCATTCGAAACCAAAAACTCTCTCAAAGAGATAAATAAAAGAATGTGCTGCTCAATCAACAATAGAAGTTACAATTAGTCAAGCATCTCACCTACTTCTACAACCATGTAGAAGACTTAAAAAAAAGGAACAACAAATGAAAAAAGTTGCCACAACTGGCTGCAGTCTCAAACTTCTAATATTAGCCTATAATGGTTACACATAGATATGTCCTACAATTAATATTAGTAGAGAAACATAGATGATAAACATAGAAATGGAGCAGGCATCCAACACTTCATAAAAGCGAAACTCGGGATTGCGTTCAAGGGAGACTGTTAAGCGCCTCCGGCAGTTGCATGGATCGGCCCATTAGATCTAGCACCACGACCCCTTCCACGATTTCCCCTCCCACGACCACGACCTACAATGCCACAGACAGATTAGTGCCAGGATGAAGGCAAACCTCTTATTCTAAGAGACCTGACCGTAAAACATACCAATCTCTTAGTCTTGTACGGGGAGGAAGTCTCAAAGGCCATTACTTCTTTGCTAAAACTCGGTATTATCCTCTTAACAGCACCATTTTTTATAACATACAATAGCATCTATATATATAAGTTCTCTATTGCACCTATTTCCTTCAAAAGATTTGGTCGTATATGCTGTCACGTCAGATATGATTTTCGTGTTCCTTTTTAATTTTATTTTATTTTTATAATTTTTTCATTTCTACTGATATTAGGCACTCCATCAGGTTGGGCCCAAGGAGTCAGCAAATGGCAAAAGAAAGGAACCCCATCAAACACCCATTCCCAGCATATAACCAAGAATACATGGTCCACTCTGCCCAAACCAATGAAACTGTATTGTAGTTGTTTCTGATGAAAATATATATAAAGAAACTAAATGGAACAACAAAGTAATGCAACTCTATTAAAAAAAAAGTCTGATGAATATATGAAGCAATTAAATGAAACATTACCGCGGCCTTGAAATGGAGGGTCCTGATTGTAGCCTCCCATATCCTGCTGAGCATCAACCTGAGGGCCGTTATACCCACCTCTTCCACGGCCACGGAAACCACGACCTCTGCCTCGACCCCTCCCCCTAGCATATCCACGATTCCGATCCCAACCACCATCCTCATACTCGGCAGACACAAAACCATTCCCTGAAATAAAATGTGACTGCCTTTTCATAAAATATTATCGTATGCTACCATGTTCAGAACCAATAGCTCATTAATTTAACAATCTCTTGTTATCATTTAAAGTCCCAGTCAACTCAGTTTCTGCCATTACTAAAAGCTCTGTTACTTAAAGTACCCATGATATTTGCAAGCTTTCTAAAATGCTATTTAAACCACATTTTTATGTACACACAAAGTTGTCTTATGGAAGCAATAGGTACTAACTCCAACCCTCAAATTTTCTGTTCAAAATTCATTGACAAAATCATAATGTCTCCTCAACTATTTTGTTGATCAGTGTCACCTATTACACCCAATTGGTATGCAAGATCAATGGCAATATCTTTGAAGTTCAACTAGAAATGTGTGATGGGCCTGTGGTCCCAGCATGAGAAAAGAAGAGAATGATAACAAACTGTGGTAACAATAGTGCTCAATAGAAGGGCCAACTCATAGCAACAGAAAGAAGGAGCCTCTGTGATGTGTTGAAATAAAAGCATGCAGTGGACTAGGTTCTCATGCATAGTGAGTCACCAATCAATTTTGAAAGTGAAGGCATGCAATTAGATATCATACCCAGATACACCTCTAGTCCTTCCCCTCCCTCTACCACCACGGCCTCTACCTCGACCACTAGGTGAACCCTCTGCAACAAGAGAAAATGTTAAAACTGGGATAAATTGAGAAAAACAAGATCACAGAGCATGAAACCATTGCACAACCTCCTTCATAGTCAAATTCTGTCCACGCCTTCACCTGCTCAGCTGGTAATGGGGGCTGGTACCTGCAGGAAGTAGCAATGCATGAGCAATCATAAAATCTCTAGCAATTCAGAAACAGGCGGGGTAATGTCATTAAAGGGGAAATAACACCAGCTGAAGTCATGGAGTTACTATAAATAAAAAAGAATTCACAACTACTATAATAATTAACACAAACAAATTATCTTAGAGAATGCATAAACCCATCAAATTCCTTTAAAAAATTTATAATCCATCCCAACTTATTTCAGGACCATTTCCAGCCCAATTTAAGGCTTCTAGATTCTCATTCCATTGGGTTTAAAAAAAAACATTCTAACAAATAAAAAGCCAAAAAAAGGAGGAAAGTCTTAACTTTCCAAAGAAAGAAATGGACAGTCTTTCTTTTTTAAACCAACATTCCAGCTACAAAAGAAAATATCCTTTTTTTATAGGTAAATTTTTCTCCCCATTGGGGCTTGAACCTCGAACCTCACAAACTCTCCCCATCCCTGTACCACTTGAGCCAGGCCTCAAAGACTACAAAAGAAAATATCTTTATCTTTTCTCCATGTCTGTTTTGTAAATGAAATCCATTTTTAAAAGTGCATTTGTTAATCCAAAAGCAGAGAGGGCCTTGGTATCTTTCTCCATATCCACCATATCTTTCTTTTTCATCGATGAGACCAGAAAAAAGGTACTTATAGCCCCACTGACAGTCTGACATATATAAAATGAAGTAGTAACTCCTTACCCATGAACACAATGAGACAGTATGGTGGCCATAAGACGGCAACAATGACCAGGATAGTGGTACAAGTTAACAGTATTAGGAGGGCGAAGAAGAATGGAGGGAAATGATTCTAAGGAAAAAAAATGGTGGGCAGACAGTACAAATAGTGCTACCATACTCAAAGAAAGGGGCATACGACCCATTAGAGGTAGTGTGGTGGTGAGGGTGTTGTTAGGCTGGCAGCACTAGAAATATTTGAGGGTAGAGAGTTAGCACCAGTGCAACGTTCTAATATTGTGCCTATCAGTTGTTAATAGACCAACAAAGCTAACCTTTTTTACAGGATAGCTACTATTAATTACTAAACAAATAAGATTTTGTGCCAGCATCAACAGTTCAATTTACATAAAACAAATTAAACACACTTGAATGAGACAAAATGTCAAAAGATAAGTAGTAAATGCAAAGCTTTAAGCACTGAAAAGTCATGGATGTTTTCCCATATCATTCAATCCTCTAGCAAGAAAGAAATACTTCTGAAAACTGCAAAGTACCAAATTTATCATTCAAGGCAAAAGATGCAAGAAAACACATCAAGCACAACATCAAATGAGAGATATATACTTCATGAGCTATGATCACGAAAAACTAAAATTCACTTGAGCTGACACCAGTGCTTAAGCAGCAATACCACAACAAACACTTAGAAGAAATTTCATAAGACAGTTCTAATTTCCAACTTGCCAGTATGTCATTACAAAGCCCTATAGAAAATAAAGCACCATAAAAGGTGTAAAAATATTGTTATAACAGCAAGAGAAACATCTAGTACCAACTCACCCAATGGAGGAAGTATTCAGCTCCTTCTTTGAAAGGGTTATTGTGATCATTGACACATGTCTTGTGGTTTCCAGCCTTCATTAAAAAAATAAAAAATAAAAGCAGATTATCATAAGAATCATAGAAAATTTTCAAAATTTTCACAAGAAGCTATGTGTGCATAAGGCAAAAGACCAGCACCCATATAAAATATTGCAAATGCACCATATTATTTTTCAAAAGATATATTGAAGTGCTCTTACGGAAGAAGGCCTTCCTCTAAGGGTTCCCATGTATCAGTTATATCAGTGGATCCAATCGAGGTATTCTGATGGAGACCAACGATCCTTCTCTGTATTACAAGAACATCAGGCATGTCTTCAGCATAACCAAACCACTGATATGTCCAATATATAATGTAATGAAATGTATAGAAGAGGGAAACCTTGATTAACTCCACAATTGTTACTGTCTTGTTGATTGCTCTACCCATCGCCTTGAACACAATTTCATTTGACCCTTTTTCCTATAAGAATTATATCAAAAAAGTAAGGGAAACAGATGATCCACCCTACCAAAATAAAATAAAAAACACCACTTCTAAGAGTTACAAAAAGCATTCCAAGTGATCTACATTCCAAGCCAAAATTTTGAAACTAAAAATAAATAACAAATAGATAAATTTGAGATATGAGGCAAATCTGAAACCAGTACTTAGAGGATGAGCACCTGTCTTTCCAGTTTCCACATATAGGAAAGCTTTAAGTAGGTGCTCACCTTGCTTTCTAGACACTTGCTAAGTCGCCTCTAACAGTTAAAAGTAGTTGCATTGTAGGTTGACCAAACTCCCACATTTAAATTTAAAATGTATCCAAACATAGAAGTTAGTAATTATCCATAGATTGAACAACCCAAAAAATAAAAGATAAAAACACATACATTTCTAAATAATTAACACAGATCCACTGCATGGACATTGTTCTACACATCCATACTCAATGGCTAATTGACTAGCCCCAAAATGAGCTTCTATTGAACAGTACACACAAAGAAATCAGGTATCATGATGTTTATTTCTAGGTAAACAGACTCCCACAAACTAAAAAATATGAAGGTTTTAACCCCAAATTTCCATATATCAGATCACCAACCAACAGGGTCCAAGGCTTAGCTCGGGATAATTTTTACTTCTTTTAAAAAAAGGAGAACCAGAGAAATGATGAGCTTTCAAATTTTCTCTTCTATTCCTCAGTTTTTCTGTTAAAAAATGATTCCTTCACATCATTTTCACATTCAATTCCAACATGAAATACTAAATCTTAGAAGTCAGAAGCACCAAACAGGATCATATTAATAGATAACCAAAAATGGAAAAAAAAAATAGAGATACAATGGCATTCATCAGATACTAGCTAACCTAAATAAATGCCCTGCTTAATTGCTGAGCACATAGAAAAGGAAAACAAGGCAAAGAGACATACTTTCACTCAATAAATCGTACCTCAACTTTCTTTCTTTCTTTCTTTCTTTCTTTCTTTCTTTTGTATATATATATATATATATATACACTTTGATAGACAACGAGAAATCTATTAAAAAGCTCTTTAACAGAACTATTGTTGTTCAAATTCTTAGAAAGCACAACAAATTCAATAGTTCATTTTCTTTCCTTTTCCTCAATTTTCTCGGGGAACGAATAGAGAAATACCTGAAGTAGACTCATAGCATATGTGATATAGCTGCGCATCCTTCCCTGGCTTGTAATCCGTATCTCATTCTCGTCTATTGGCGTCTCCTCTCTCGGCTTCTCCACCCTCTGGTACCGATCCATCTGCTTCCCCCGCAAAACATTTTTAAAATCAACCAAAACACCCAAATCAACCGAATGAAGTATCAAAAAAAAGAAAAAAAAATTACTCAACCAAAAACTAGGGTTTTACTATCAGAACCGAACGCTATAGAACTACACTTCACAAAAATTTAAAAATAAAAAAATAATAATAATAACAACAACAAACTAGGGTTCATTTTAAACTTTTTAAAAAAAAAATAAAAAGAAAACGAAAAAACCAAGGGTTCCATTAAAAAAACTAGGGTATGGATTTCCCGTACCGATCCATCTTCTCCGATTGGATATTTTTCTGTAAGGATAAGATTGATGCTCCACGAAGGAAGAGCCCTCTTCTCTGGCTTCGTTTCTTCGTTTAAGCCCTAAACCGGTTATGTGGGTGCGGCAGTCATTATATAGTCCTTCGAAACTACCCTAACAGTAACAGACTGCTCTTATCCGGTCGGTTCGAACCGGCCAATTTTCTTGAACCGCGGCTCTCTTTGATTCGCTGGAGGTTGCGCGGCTACTTTGGGCACAAGTCACAGGTCCTTTTCAAATTTAATTTATTAAATCATTTTAATTATTCATATATTTTTCCGTTGAGTTGAATTCAAATGGAATATAATTAGCATAATTAAAGTTAATCATTTAAATTAATTAATATTTTTGAAAAAAAAAATGGGTTCATCAATGGGAACCTCAATCATTTTATACTTTAGACTAAGCTTAATTTTAGGAAATTACTTTTAAAAGGAAAAAGTTATTAAGGAAAATATTTATTATAAAAAAATATGACAAAAAGTCGAAAATAAATATAATTGATTAAAATTTATACATTTTCAAATTATGTTAATAAAAATAATTTATTAAATTTAATTTAATTTTTTATTTTTTCTTTTATTTTTCTTTCTTATATTTTTTTATAATTTCCAATATCTAAACTAGATTTATTGCCCACAAAATCAAATTAAATTAGCACCATCCATCTTGATAGTGATTTTTAAAACACTTGTGGCTGAAGATTTTTATTAAAAGAGTTCATTTTCAAATATTAAAAATAATTTCTATAATCATTATCAAACAAAATTTTAATTATTTATTTCAACTAATCATTACATTGATGAAAATTCCCTTGTCAATATTATAAAATTTTAATATTAAAATTGAAATTCAAGTTTGATAAAATATAAGAGTTTGTTTGGTTCGCATGGTGTAAAAACATTTTTCCATTTTTAAAAATAAAAAAATATTTTAAAATTTTTTTAATACTATTTAATTGTTGTTCTTGGTAATAATTTTTAAAAATAAAGCTAAAAATAGAGAATCATTTTTAAAAACAAGTAGGAGGTTTTTTATCAACTTTTAAAAATAAAATGAAAATATAAACTGTCATTTAACTTAAAAACAATTTTAAAAACAAATTTTATAAAATATAATCAAACAGTCCCTAAATCATTAACTTTAAAGTTATTGGTCATAATCGCTCCTTTTTGTCCATTCAAATCTAAAATCATTTTAACCGAATTTGTTTGAAAAAAAAAAACAAACAAAAGAGGGAAAGAACAATCTAATTATTGTTAGAACACAAAAAAAAAATGTTCAAAAAAAGTAGTTGTTGGATAATTTTAACTCAAGTAATTTTTTGAAAAAAAAAATATTCTATGAACATGTTATTTTTAAAAAAATAAATTTAAAGTATGTTTGCACTATGCCATTATAAGGAGAATAAATTCTAAAAATATTTTTATTCTTGAACTAATAATCCGTTTTACAATGAATTTAAAAAGCAATTTTAGCCTTAAGAAATGTTTTTTTTTTTTTTTAAATAGGCATTTGATAAATTTTATTAAAATTTTAAAAATAAATCATAGTGTTGGAAATTATAAAAAAATCCACTTGATATATGATTGTCTTAAAAATACTTAAAAAATGAAACAAAAAAAATCCAGTAGAAAACACCATCAAACACACACATTGCAAGGGTATTTGTTTTTTTTTTATTATTATTATTGAAAATAATTTGTTTTTAAATTTTACATTATTTGTTTTTTCATGACTTATGGTAGATTTTTTGGTTGAAAAAAAAAATCAAAATATTTTACTTTTTTCTAAATAAAAACACTAACATGTTGATTTTTCTTTCCTTATTAATACTTAATATAAATAAAATATTAAAAAAATAAAAATAAATAACTTAATACTTAACATTATTAAGTACTATTTAGTTTTAAGTCTTATTTATAATTAAGTAAAAAAAGAAACATGACCCACCTCTTATTTGTATTTATAATTCTTTTATCCAAACTACAACTTAGTAATCCATCTTATTAGAGCCATTGATTAGAAGTTGATGCTAAATGCAGACATAATTTTTAAATGAAAATGTGGATCTTAAAAAGTTGATTTAAAAATAAAATAAATTTTTTTGTAGTTTGTTGATAAAGATGTTGAAAACAATGATTTGTATAATTTAATTGTTATTAAACCTGCATAATATATTTATAAATTATATGACTTACTTCATTTAATTTGAGAAATTAAAAGGGCATTTATTGAGATTGTTATCAAAAGTAAATTACTAATTGTTTCTTGGTGTAGTGATTCTATGTGGTATCTCACATCGAATAAAGGACAAAGTTTTTTTTATGTTATTTAAGTATAAACTCATTTTAATCATGTAAACGTATTTTAAAACTGTTACTTTATTTGGATTTAGAGCAGATAATATTTACATAGTTGGGTGCAAATCCCTGTAGATGGTATTTATTTGTGCCCCACATATGGGGAGAAAGTTTTTGAATATGTGTGGATTTTTAAGTTTAAAAACCCAATAGAAGAAATGATCAATTATTTTATTTTGTTGCATATGTTTTTCGTATCGTCTTCTCGAAGCTTTTATAGTTTAAGGAGGAAGAAATTTGAAATAATTTATTTTGGCATTATTATACAGAAAAAATACATATATTTTTAAATAAAAGTGTTTTCAAAAACAATCGTTTGAAAAATTATTCTACAAAACATATTATTTTTAGAATGATTTTAAGGTATTTTTAGAGTATTTTTAAAAATTAAAATTATGAAAATTTTCATTTTTTTTTTACCATGCGTGTCTTCACTGTATCGGAGAATAAATTATAAATATTTTTATTAAGATTAGAATAAACAAATAATAAGTTTTCAATACGAAGAGTGAAGAGTGTGTCTGAAGATTGGTTTCAAACTTACAATATAACAAACTATTTCATATTCTAACAATTTATTATTCATTTTTCATATGACAAGGTTTTAGTTACGCTGTTTCATTGAATCACCATATAAGAAGGGTTGAGTAGACTTTTGAGTTAATGTGGGCCAGGTGGAGCCAATGGCCAGCCATTTGCAATCCAGTGCCGAAGCCATTTGTAGGCCGAGTTCAAACTTGTTTAGGCCGACCTCGAGCCACATTAAGCTAAGCTGCATATTGGTGGGGTTGGACTGGTCCAAGTTCCAACCCGTGCCCAACCCAAAGTGCGGGATGTCACTTGGGTTAGAAAATATATGACCTTAACAATATTAGGATTGACAAAGGTTGAAAAAGCGGCTAACAGCATGGAATGACAACGTCGCTGGTTCAGGATGAGTCGGCCTCATCCTAACCCTACTCGATTTATTCAAAATAATTACCATTCTTACCTTGTTTAACTTTTTTCTTGAAAAGTTTTTATTTTTTATTTTTTAAATTAGATTAAAATAAATATATTTTTATAAATAATTAAAATATTATATTTTTTATAACTTAATTTATTAAAATTATTTTTTATTATTATTAAAAATAAAAAATAAATTAAGTTAATTTTATATATAATTAGGATAGGGTGGGGTGAGACAAGATAATATATGAACCCGCCTCAAACCCATCTTAGGGTTAAAAAAAAAAATTAAAACTTATTCTTAACTCGTTTATTTAAATTTTAAATACATTTCATTAAGGGTGAAGCAAGGCTAGGTGAATATTAGAAAAAATACACCTTATTATCATCCTTAGACCAACCTACCAAAACCCAACCCACATTATTTTATGTTAAAATAAGAATAAGATGAAATAAAAAATAAAAAATAAATAAAAGAATTGTAATATTTTTATTTTTAAAATTATGTTAGACTATGAGTATTCGTTTTGATACATTTTGTGTTTTTTGCTTTTAAATAAAAAAAAAATACTAACAACTTTTATATAAACATAAATATTTGTAGACATTTATATTAAAAAAATAATCAAAAACTTTTTATTACCTCAAATTTTAAAATTTTTGAAAATAGTTTCTAAAGACATGATTTAAATTTATGCCTCATGTCCAACATATATATTTTTTTTTTCTTTTTTAATTTAGTAATACTTTTTTATCTTAAAAAGAAAAAAACGAATTATATCTAAACAAGCACTAAATTTATTATTTTTTATTTAATTATTAAAACATTTTTTAAACATTCAAACTCTAGTTTAAATTAACAAATAAAAATATATTTTAACTTTGAAAGATATTTAGGGTATGTCTCAAAAATTGTTTTAAAAAACAATTGTGAAAAATTTATCTAAACAATTTTTTAAAACTATTATCTGAAATATTTTTAACTTATTTTTAATATTTTAATTACAATTTTTATATATAATTGTGGACCCCGTATTTCGGCTCAATGAGTTTCCCACTCGATGGCGAGCTCAATTTTAATTTGAAAAATTGATTTATATTGATTAAAAAAAATGACTTGGAGTCGCCACTTATTTTTGTTTTATTTTTAAAAAGGGTAAACAAAATAAGAAAGAAAAACCCTAAGCGTGACTCCTTGTTTTGGAAAAGACGGTCTGTGAAAAACCAGATCGGGTTCGGGGGTCAGGTTACTTATCAGGAAGGTACGGTAGAGACCGTAGCACCCCTCTAAGCCCCTAAAAATGGGTCTCTACTAATAAAATGAAGCAATTATGGCAATTGATGAGGAAAACAATGAATACCCGAAACTATCATGCGCATATGAGAATCAAAACATGCATATAGAAATACCGGAATGGGAATAGATACGTACCCGGGCGACGAGCCACAATGCGCTATCAAGAAGTGAGGTTAGTGCACAATTAAGGAATAATAGCATGCATGTTAGAGAGCAAAATAAATCAATCATGTGTGATAATCAAGTCAATCAAATCTCATATGTCAGGCCCCCACCAAAGCCCGTTTTATCTTGCCTGAATCAATTTCGATAACTCCATTGTTCGGAATTACGGAATTTGATTCCTTGCTTACTTCAAAAAATTTTAAAAACAGAGGAAATATGAAAATTGCTTGCCAGAAATGAAAGTGGCAGCAAAGTTTTATTAAAAATGTGATTTTGGAACCTAAAGAAACTCTAAGGATGAAGTATGAGACAATTGGGACTATTTGAATACCAGGGTTTAAAATAATTTACAAAATAGGATTCCGGATGTGAGATATCCAGAGAAGGTGGAACGTCGGCCGGATAGAATTCCGGATGTGAGATGTCCGAGTGGAATGTCGGCCGGATAGAATTCCGGATGTGAGATATCCGAGTGGAATGACGACGGAGGAGAATTCCGGATGTGCCGGGTGGAATGTCGGCGGAGGGAGGAATTCCGGATATGAAATGTCCGAGTGGAATGGGCGATGAAGAATTCCGGATGTGAAATGTCTTGGTGGAATGGCGGCGGATGGAGGAATTCCGGATGTGAAATGTCCGAGTAGAATGGGCGATGAAGAATTCCGGATGTGAGATGTCCGGGTGGAATGGAGGCAGATGGAGGAATTCTGGATGTGAAATGTCCGGGTAGAATGGGCGATGAAGAATTCCGGATGTGAAATGTCTGGGTGGAATGGGTGATGAAGAATTCCGGATGTGAGATGTCCGGGTGGAATGGCGACGGAGGGAGGAATTCCGAATGTGATATGTCCGGGTGGAATGGGCGATGAAGAATTCCGGATGTGAAATGTCCGGATGGAATGTGGTTATGAGTAGCATGAAGGATAGGTATGAGTTGAATGGATATGGGGGCTTGGGTGAGTGGTTTTAATGGGTATGTGAAGGAGTGAAGGATGGCATGCACCCGTGAGACTCCATGTAAGCGAGGGAGTGAGATGGAGAATGAATGAGAGGAGGATGGGTGTAGTGGAGGATGCTTGATCCTTGCAAGCTTGAGTGAGGAAATGGGTATGACGACCTAGAGAGAGAGGTGGATAGACGAACGACGGGTATGGGGATGCTGGTGAAGTGAGCTTTGCTGCCATGACAACTACTCCAGATTTTCTAGGATCTCCTTCAAGCAAGAATGAGAAAATGGATGCGTACCATGGACGGATATCAAGAAACAGGGGAAGCAAAGAAACAGGGCGTGAAAGAAGACGAATAAATAAAGAAAAATCTCAGAAAATCCATTTCATGAATCATCCATGAATCTTTTGAGCAGGTGGGTAAACCATATCAAATGCAACCACCCTCATGATTCTCAAGCGTTTCATAATCACAGTAGGATCAGAGCAAGTTAAAATGGACGATGGCAAACTCAAATGCAGGGTCATACTTCAACAAGCAGACTGGTGGCCTCCATTATCCACCCCAAACAGATCAATGGGTATTCAAATATCCACAAGAGATGTAAAAGAGTGATAGCCATACCTGAAAGCTTCTTCTCCAACTACAGCAACTACCGGGCTACTCTGTTCTTAGCTTCCTACTGCAGTTCAACCAATACTCTTTCCCTCAAAACTCTCAGAAAACTTTTTCTCTCTTTCTTCTTAGCTTCTTCCCCTTAGAAAACCCCATGTACTTAGCAAGCACAATAATGTTTTATTTTTAATCGTTTTATATATTTATATAATTATTTTTTAAAATATTAATAAGAAAACAACTAAAAATAATTAAAAAATATTTTAGGAAAACATCTTGTCTATCATCAAATGTATTTCTTCAGCGATAGAGAACAACAAACTATTCTTCAAAACAATTACGAAATAGAGCTTCAACTTTTCACCTCGTAGTTCATGATTTATAAATTATTTAATGGATATCATTTTTTGGCGTTTTGTTCTTAGATGACCCACGAAAACAGTAGGAATCCTAACCTCTAGTTTATAATTTATGAGTTTGAAATAATAATTTTATCTATTAGAAGATTCCCTTTTTTGGCCTTTTGTTTGGAAACTCGAGCTCCCCCGCATGTTTGTTTTGTGTGGGTCAAGAATTCTCGACCCACCTTGATTAATTTTGAAGTGAGGTAAATGTCTTGATAAACAAATTCGACACGAATTAAAATAGCTAATGGGCTGTATCTTCAGAATTCTAACTTCTCTATCAAGAAGTTAATCATTAACCTTTTGACGAGAAATTTTTTGTTACTTTCACATGTAGCTTTAATTTGATTAAAATTTAGAAAATTTTCAAACTTACAACTAGACATCGTGGATTTTTACCATTCATTCCTTTGCATCATATATCAAACCACATTGTAATTCAAGCTTTGCTTATGCAGAAATCCCCAGCACATTATCAAACTACATAGTTATCCAAAGTAGCCTTACGGTTTATTGGAAATCGATCAGGAATGCCTTAAATCTTTCATAGAAAGAAATGCAGAGTTTCCCTCTTGACGCTATCACTGACCAATGGATCAAGAATGCTTCTCCATTTGCTGTAGTTGATAGCAGAGCCAGGATCTGGCAATGGAAATCCATTAACAAAGAAGTAAGGTGTGCCCAGGACCCCTCTCGAACAGCCATACTGTGAGAAAAAAAAAAAACCGAAAATTAAACTAAAGAATAGACTAATTCCATGTCGTGTGGTGTCTGCCATTGCCTTGAGCAATGTCCATTCTTACCTTGAAGGAAACCCTTGTTGTGAGATCAGTTTGCCGGTCACTGAACCCAGATTTGATTGCAGAAAAAAGGGACTCCCCAACAGCTTTTGACACAAACTTCACAATGCAATCCACAATTGCGGCCCTAGACATGTTTACGGTTTTTTGGTTGTAAAATATTTCCTGTCAATGACATCCATTTCAGTTATAATTTACATTCACCTCAAATAACAATTGAAACATATGGTCAGCTCAAACTGTTCTTGAAAACAGTTTTCTAATGTCAAAAATACTTTGGTAAATTTTGTACTGAAAATGATTTTTCGAGACTATTTGAAAAACACGTTTTTAGAGCAAAAAATCAGCTGTTCTCAGGTGCTTTGTAAAGTATGCTGAAAAAACTATTTTTGATTTTTGGATCCCAAACAAAATATTGTTTTCAAAAACAACTGAAAACTATTTTTAAGAATAGTTCTTGGAAACTGTTTTACAAAACTTTATCAAACAGACTCATAGTTTGATGGCAAGTATATTTTTATGAAAGGGTCTTCTCACCTAAATAGAAGATTTTCGCAAGTAAAAGAACTACCATGATGGAAAGCCAAAAATGGAGTCCACAAGGTAATATTAATGTAAATTATTTTATTTTATTTTTACAAAATGCAATTAAACTCCTCTCCGACTTGTGAAGGATGTAACGTTAGTACTGAATTTTCTAACCTGATGCTTGAAGAGCATCTCCAACAAATGGTATGTAGCAGAACTGTTCAGCTTATTGACGATGTGCAGAGCTCGAGAAGTGGCAAAAGCATTGTCATGGTAGCTGCAATTTTCAGAACGAAGACCAATAAATCATTTTTAAAATTCAAAAAAAAAAAAAAGAAATCATCACACACCCAGAGTCTTTCACTACTCAGCTCAGTCAAATGATTTTAAATTCATACCCTAGTTGCAGAAGAAAATGGGTGAATTCGGATTAGGACAGCCCCCAGTTTTGGGTGCAATCAACCATAAATTATTAAATTTAGGTATTTGATTGTAATAAGATGGAATTGATATAAACACTTGGGAGGAGGAGGTTGTTAGATGTTTTTTCCAATCAAATTAGACTGAAATTCAAAGAAATAATTAAAAAAAATTTGAATTTCCAAAAAATGAGATATCGGTTCTCAGATTCTCCGTAAAAATGAGGAAAGAGTGAGAATTATGTTACGGTAAAGCAACCTCAATACAACAAACCCAGCACAAACATCACCAAAGCCACAAGAAGCAAGCAAAAAGGGAAACCCATGTTTGGTTGCCGAGAAAACAGAGAAAACTCGTTTTTCTCAGGACACCAAATCCAGAGAGAGAATCACTCACGGCAAAGCAAAAGGGTGAACGATGAGCGAAACGCGAGGAGCATAGTAAGCGATAGCGCGCTTCAGAGGCGGCCAGGCGTCCCTGCTGTCGGGGCAAACCGGGTCGAAGAATGCCTCAATAATAATCGAATCTATGCCGGTTCCGGTGTAGTTGTACACGAATCCATCGAACTTCGCCGGAATCGATACTGCATGGACGATCGATTCAGGTACGAACACAGAGAATAATACTAATGATAACAATATTGAAAGCAGAGCAGAGTGGCCTCGTCTCCCCATCTCTCTGCTCGATTGTTTTTGCAGGTCCACGGTCGCTGGAATAGGGAGTATGAATAAAGGGTGGAGTTGTAGGGGTCCACACGAGGCAAGGGCATAGATTCCATCGACCACTAGCGACTTTCCACGTTACTTCTCGGATCCACACTATGGTGCGCCACTTGTGCAATGGTCTGATATGATTGCCTTCTGACTCTGGCTTCTCATTGGAACCGGGCGTGTAACAAAAGCCTCGATCAGTTGGCTGTTTCCTTTAACCATTATGAAAAAAACAAGGGTATTCTGGTATACTCTGTTACTTTTGTTAGTGGAAAATTGAATTTGTTCTAGTAAGATGGTGGTGTTTATTTTTTGGCTAAATAGAAAAAACTTTAATTAAAAATATATTTTTCGATATTAACCAATATAATAAAGTAAACTTGTTACCAATAAATTTAATTTAATTATGTTGGTTGATGTCACTGAGTTACTTTCAATTGAATAGAAAAAGTTCAATATTTTGGTTTTTTTTATTCAGTCAAAAAATAAACACCACCTAAGACTTTTAATTTATAATTATTATTTAAAAAATATAATAAAAATAGGTTGAGAGGTTCCTTTTTTTCTAATACAAAGGTGGGAAGAATAATTATAATTATTATTTCATTTGATTTAGATATTATCTGTTTTAGCCAAGCCTTTGATATTTAAAAACATGTTTTCGTAATTTTGAAAACCCTATTACATATGTATCAATAGGATCTTTTTCCCTTTCCTAATTGATATCCTATAGGATTATTAGTGTCACTCAAAATACTTGTTCAGAATTACATAAGATCAAAATCGACTCTAATAATATTTATAATTTCTCAATTTCTTAAATATAAAATAATATTATTTAATCTAAATTTTATGATTTTTCACAACTTTAAAATATATTTATTGTAATATTTTTTAGAATTTGGAATATTACAATATAAAAGATAAATTATAATTAATTTGGGTCGTAGGTGCAAAGCTCAATGTAAGAAATAAACTTTAAATTAATATAATTTAAATCGAAATATCTTTTATTACTAAATTTACACCCTAAATAGAATTAAAAAATGAGGAAAAAAACATAAATAAAAGAAGATTGACATATTTTTAAAACCACTTAATGATGCTACTTTGGAGATTATTTATGTGGATTTCTTGCAAGTATAGGAGATAGGAGAACAATCATTCGGGACAATGAAATGTTAAAGTTATGTTTGACTCTCAAAAAGTATCAAGGAGAGAAAAAAATTATTAAAGAAAAATGTTTTTATCACATTTTGTTATCATGTGAAAACTATCAAATGAATTAAAATTAATTAAAATTTTATACATTTTAAAATTATTTAATATAAAAGTAAAAAAATGAAATGAATTTGAAATAGTATATCAAAATAATTTATTAATTTTATTTTTTTTTAATATTTTTTTCACTTTTCTTTTCCATTTTATTTTCCTTGCAATTCCTCTCAAAACTTCCCGACAATCAAAGATAACCTTAAAGTTTGAGCAAATAGGACGAGAATAAAAAAATGAGATAATTAGCAAAGTGATAATTTTTTCATGAGGAAATGAAACTTTATAGGACGCTCAAAATAGGAACTCATTTATTAACAATTGGATTATGACATAGAAAGTGTTTGATCACACATCTATAAAAACAGAAAAGTTTCATCCTTGATCTCCTTCTACTTGAAATAGGCTTGGTACATGTCTACGAGCCTTCAATTTTAGTCATTAAACCAAGACTATCTAACCAATTCCAAAGTGTCTTTCTACTACTAACATGTCAAATTCATTTCGGAACCATCGTGTATTATTATGACTAGAGCAAAAGTATTAGTATTAAGGCACCATATCAAGGATAGACCCTAAAAAGGTACATGAAATCGTGTCATTACACTTGTTTTAAGGAAAATATTCACTTATTTGATATTAAGAACGTGGTAATAATCTCTCTCATGAACAAATTATATTTTGTTATTCGAAAGATAAAATAGACGAGACTTGCTACATTTGTGTTTAAGGACATTTAGTTGTTAGAATAATTTACTAAAGATAGTAAAATTTGATACAATGGGCCAACATGACTTCAATACAACATATTTTTTTATAAATTTAAATTGATTATAATTAGTTTTAGGTCAGATTTGTGTATATTTATCGTTCATGTAACTTATTTAACAAATAGATAGTTTTTGAGTCAATATATGACATGGAATGGATTGTAATGATTAACTTAATTATATTATTAAACTATTTAATCCTTATTTAATTCATTTTAAATTTGTTTTTAAATAAATAAGTCAATCAAGTGATAAATATATTTTATTAAAATATTAATTATATAAATTTATACAAGACTTAATTCAATCTACTATTAAATAGGTTAAATGAGTTTTACAATCCGTTATCTATTTAATAATTAAGTAATATTTATATTATATTTTTAACTCAATTATTATTCATGTTGGGTTTAGTTAACTTATGTGATAGAATGCCTAGATTTTGACAACATGAATTGTCATGCTTATAATTTACTTGGGAAAAGACACTCGTGTTCAAATGTTTTAATAATAAAATAAGCGATGAAAGTGAATAGGGGAGAAAATGTTGACTCATCTTTACATGAGAGTTATGAGAGAAGGAATATTAGGTATGACATCGAGAGTATTTGATAAAACTTAATGTCTAATATCATAAAGTGATTTTAAGTTAAATGATAATTAAGTTATTAAGTAATAGTAAATTTTTAAATTCATTTATCAAATTTATTTTAAATTTTAAATTATATTATTAAGTTATTTTAATAATTTAAATTAAATCATTACCAAAATCTATCAAATATTTTTTTTTTTTAATGAAAGAGCCCACATATCATGAGTTTAGGCACATTATATAAAACATTTTTTTATGAAAAAACCCACATATCATGAGTTTAGACACATTATATATAACCATTGGTTCGCATGGGACATTTAATACAAGGCAAAAATAGAGAAATAATAAAAATGAGACAAAAACATAAAAGGAATAAAAAAATAATTTTAGATAGAAAAATAAGTGAAAATTATTTATTTTTTAACTTGATTATATTTAGTAGGGTTAATTTCATTAACCCTTTTTTTAAGTTTTAACTAAATATATCTAGTTTTAATAGATTTAAAATTTTATCATGCATCTCCTTTATTTAAAGTGAGAGGGGAGTTGAGTGAAAATTATTGGTATATGGAGAATAATAGTCATTCCGGATATATCCTAAATAGCCACCTTTGTTTTGTCTTGCACACCTCTGTTTTGTCTTGCATAAAGGAATGTTCGGATGGGGTCCGAGCACGCATTTTCGATGATTAAGTTAGAGAGTTGAGTTGGGCAAGAAAATGTGATTTTTTTTTGCAAGAATGCACTGTATCTTTCCTGAGGTTATGAGTGACTATTTACTTTTGCTCACGTGTAATGTCTATTTAGATGTTTAACGATGCCTTAATTGCGATTGATTACATGTTAATTGTCGCAATGATTGATGACCTATAAGTCTATAAGAATTGTCTTGCCTTAACTATTGGCATTTAATCCCGTAATGACTGCATTAATCATGACTACTGCCTGATACTCAATCAATGCTTAGAGGTAACTCAAGTGTCACTCTTAACGCCCAACTGTTCAGGACCATTTGTCTACCATCTTGGGCCCAAATGAACTATTTGTTCGTCCTTACGTTTCCATTTAGGCGGTTGAGTCATGGAAGTAAATAACAATGGACACAGACGACGATAGGGTATGAAACCCACAAGAATAAGAAATAAAAATGATAAACAAAATATTTGGTGAAATTTCAAAGGGAAAAGTGAGTTTTGATTAGCTAATTTGAAAAAATATAGGAAAAAAAACTTTCAACTTTTATAAATTAGTTTTATTGTCATATATTTAAACATATATGAGAATCAATTATGGCAATTATTAGTAGAGCCCCTAAAAATGGGTCTCTACTAATAAAATGAAGCAATTATGGCAATTGATGAGGAAAACAATGAATACCTGAAACTATCATGCGCATATGAGAATCAAAACATGCATATAGAAATACCGGAATGGGAATAGATACGTACCCGGGCGACGAGCCACAATGCGCTATCAAGAAGTGAGGTTAGTGCACAATTAAGGAATAATAGCATGCATGTTAGAGAGCAAAATAAATCAATCATGTATGATAATCAAGTCAATCAAATCTCATATGTCGGGCCCCCACCAAAGCCCGTTTTATCTTGCCTGAATCAATTTCGATAACTCCATTGTTCGGAATTACGGAATTTGATTCCTTGCTTACTTCAAAAAATTTTAAAAACAGAGGAAATATGAAAATTGCTTGCCAGAAATGAAAGTGGCAGCAAAGTTTTATTAAAAATGTGATTTTGGAACCTAAAGAAACTTTAAGGATGAAGTATGAGACAATTGGGACTATTTGAATACCAGGCTTTAAAAGAATTTACAAAATAGGATTCCGGATGTGAGATATCCAGATAAGGTGGAACGTCGGCCGGATAGAATTCCGGATGTGAGATGTCCGGGTGGAATGTCGGCCGGATAGAATTCCGGATGTGAGATATCCGAGTGGAATGACGACGGAGGAGAATTCCGGATGTGCCGGGTGGAATGTCGGCGGAAGGAGGAATTCCGGATATGAAATGTCCAGGTGGAATGGGCGATGAAGAATTCCAGATGTGAAATGTCCTGGTGGAATGGCGGCGGATGGAGGAATTCCGGATGTGAAATGTCCGAGTAGAATGGGCGATGAAGAATTCCGGATGTGAGATGTCCGGGTGGAATGGAGGCGGATGGAGGAATTCTGGATGTGAAATGTCCGGGTAGAATGGACGATGAAGAATTCCGGATGTGAAATGTCCGGGTGGAATGGGTGATGAAGAATTCCGGATGTGAGATGTCCGGGTGGAATGGCGACGGAGGGAGGAATTCCGGATGTGATATGTCCGGGTGGAATGGGCGATGAAGAATTCCGGATGTGAAATGTCCGGATGGAATGTGGTTATGAGTAGCATGAAGGATAGGTATGAGTTGAATGGATATGGGGGCTTGAGTGAGTGGTTTTAATGGGTATGTGAAGGAGTGAAGGATGGCATGCACCCGTGAGACTCCATGTAAGCGAGGGAGTGAGATGGAGAATGAATGAGAGGAAGATGGGTGTAGTGGAGGATGCTTGATCCTTGCAAGCTTGAGTGAGGAAATGGGTATGACGACCTAGAGAGAGAGGTGGATAGACGAACGACGGGTATGGGGATGCTGGTGAAGTGAGCTTTGCTGCCATGACAACTACTCCAGATTTTCTAGGATCTCCTTCAAGCAAGAATGAGAAAATGGATGCGTACCATGGACGGATATCAAGAAACAGGGGAAGCAGAGAAACATGGCGTGAAAGAAGACGAATAAATAAAGAAAAATCTCAGAAAATCCATTTCATGAATCATCCATGAATCTTCTGAGCAGGTGGGTAAACCATATCAAATGCAACCACCCTCATGATTCTCAAGCGTTTCATAATCACAGTAGGATCAGAGCAAGTTAAAATGGACGATGGCAAACACAAATGCAGGGTCATACTTCAACAAGCAGACTGGTGGCCTCCATTATCAACCCCAAACAGATCAATGGGTATTCAAATATTCACAAGAGATGTAAAAGAGTGATAGCCATACCTGAAAGCTTCTTCTCCAACTACAGCAACTACCGGGCTACTCTGTTCTTAGCTTCCTACTGCAGTTCAACCAATACTCTTTCCCTCAAAACTCTCAGAAAACTTCTTCTCTCTTTCTTCTTAGCTTCTTCCCCTTAGAAAACCCCGTGTACTTAGCAAGCACAATAATGTTTTATTTTTAATCGTTTTATATATTTATATAATTATTTTTTTAAATATTAATAAGAAAACAACTAAAAATAATTAAAAAATATTTTAGGAAAACATCTTGTCTATTATCAAATGTATTTCTTCAGCGATAGAGAACAGCAAACTATTCTTCAAAACAATTACGAAATAGAGCTTCAACTTTTCACCTCGTAGTTCATGATTTATAAATTATTTAATGGATATCATTTTTTGGCGTTTTGTTCTTCGATGACCCACGAAAACAGTAGGAATCCTAACCTCTAGTTTATAATTTATGAGTTTGAAATAATAATTTTATCTACTAGAAGATTCCCTTTTTTGGCCTTTTGTTTGGAAACTCGAGCTCCCCCGCATGTTTGTTTTGTGTGGGTCAAGAATTCTCGACCCACCTTGATTAATTTTGAAGTGAGGTAAATGTCTTGATAAACAAATTCGACACGAATTAAAATAGCTAATGGGCTGTATCTTCAGAATTCTAACTTCTCTATCAAGAAGTTAATCATTAACCTTTTGACGAGAAAATTTTTTGTTACTTTCACATGTAGCTTTAATTTGATTAAAATTTAGAAAATTTTCAAACTTACAACTAGACATCGTGGATTTTTACCATTCATTCCTTTGCATCATATATCAAACCACATTGTAATTCAAGCTTTGCTTATGCAGAAATTCCCAGCACATTATCAAACTACATAGTTATCCAAAGTAGCCTTACGGTTTATTGGAAATCGATCAGGAATGCCTTAAATCTTTCATAGAAAGAAATGCAGAGTTTCCCTCTTGACGCTATCACTGACCAATGGATCAAGAATGCTTCTCCATTTGCTGTAGTTGATAGCAGAGCCAGGATCTGGCAATGGAAATCCATTAACAAAGAAGTAAGGTGTGCCCAGGACCCCTCTTGAACAGCCATACTGTGAGAAAAAAAAAACCCACATATCATGGCAGAAATTATATTATTAAGTTATTTTAATAATTTAAATTAAATCATTACCAAAATCTATCAAATATTTTTTTTTTAATGAAAGAGCCCACATATCATGAGTTTTGGCACATTATATAAAACATTTTTTTTATGAAAAAACCCACATATCATGAGTTTAGACACATTATGTATAACCATTGGTTCGCATGGGACATTTAATACAAGGCATAAATAGAGAAATAATAAAAATGAGACAAAAACATAAAAGGAATAAAAAAATAATTTTAGATAGAAAAATAAGTGAAAATTATTTATTTTTTAACTTGATTATATTTAGTAGGGTTAATTTCATTAACCCTTTTTTTAAGTTTTAACTAAATATATATAGTTTTAATAGATTTGAAATTTTATCATGCATCTCCTTTATTTAAAGTGAGAGGGGAGTTGAGTGAAAATTATTGGTATATAGAGAATAATAGTCATTCCCGATATATCCTAAATAGCCACCTTTGTTTTGTCTTGCACACCTCCGTTTTGTCTTGCACAAAGGAATGTTCGGATGGGGTCCGAGCACGCATTTTCGATGATTAAGTTAGAGAGTTGAGTTGGGCAAGAAAATGTGATTTTTTTTTGCAAGA
Organism: Vitis riparia; assembly: GCF_004353265.1. Taxonomy (NCBI): domain Eukaryota; kingdom Viridiplantae; phylum Streptophyta; class Magnoliopsida; order Vitales; family Vitaceae; genus Vitis; species Vitis riparia. The sequence continues at coordinate 1,705,160 of NC_048448.1, read as the reverse complement.
ATGCACTGTATCTTTCCTGAGGTTATGAGTGACTATTTACTTTTGCTCACGTGTAATGTCTATTTAGATGTTTAACGATGCCTTAATTGCGATTGATTACATGTTAATTGTCGCAATGATCGATGACCTATAAGTCTATAAGAATTGTCTTGCCTTAACTATTGGCGTTTAATCCCGTAATGACTGCATTAATCATGACTACTGCCTGATACCCAATCAATGCTTAGAGGTAACTCAAGTGTCACTCTTAACGCCCAACTGTTCAGGACCATCTGTCTACCATCTTGGGCCCAAATGAACTATTTGTTCGTCCTTACGTTTCCATTTAGGCGGTTGAGTCATGGAAGTAAATAACAATGGACACAGATGACGATAGGGTATGAAACCCACAAGAATAAGAAATAAAAATGATAAACAAAATATTTGGTGAAATTTCAAAGGGAAAAGTGAGTTTTGATTAGCTAATTTGAAATAATATAGGAAAAAAAACTTTCAACTTTTATAAATTAGTTTTATTGTCATATATTTAAAAATATTTTAAAATATATATACTTTTTCATAACTCAAATAATTATTTCATGAAATACCCTTTTACTTGATAATATTAAATAAAATTATCTAAAATTAATTTATCATTTTAATTAAATAAAGGTGTTTTACAAATAAATATATTATAAATTTTTTATTATATAATATGATATACAAATTATTGTGGAAATATTTTTTAGAATTTTAAAGTGATAAATGAAATCTTTTTAATCCCCTTAATGACGATTTTATATTGTGTTTTATATAAATCCCCTCATTTTCTCATTTTATTTAATAAAATTGAATAAAAAATTTGTTGGTTGACATTACTAATAAAATAATAAATTTAAAAAATTTAAAATATAATTAAAACTAAAACACATAAAAATTAAAAACCAAAAAAACTTAAAAATCTCAAATCAATTTTCACAACAAAAAGTTGTAATTGATGTTATTAACATGTAAAAAGGTCATTTTAGAAATTAATTATTTGAATGATAAAAAAATGTATGTATTTTAAAATATTTTTAAGTGGGTAAAAAAATATGATTTATAAAAATTTAGGTTTTTTATTTTATTTTATTTATATATATATTTTTTCAAATTAGTGAATCAAAACCCGTGGAGAGCTCCCCTCACATGTCCATCTTTCCAGTTCGGGCACCTTGGTTAGGCATCATGGGCATGGCGACCATCCATATCATTCCATCTAAACTGATACTTGTGGGGGGCTTCCCTCCACGTGTCCATCTTTCCAGTCCGGGCACCTTGGCCGGGTATGACAGTCATCCGTATCATTCCATTTGAACCGATACATAGTTCCATTTGGCATCAGACATAAAAATGTCATTTTCCTACGGAGTTAGGTAGCATAAGGAGATTGGACTCCCCAAACAGTCAGGACCATTCGATCAAGACTCCCAGGTCCACTGGCATGCGTGATCATTCACGTCTGACATGAGAATGACTGATGGGATCTTTTCTAGCCATCAAGTCCATGTCAATTAATTGTTACAAATAACCCAAAATCATCAACAAGTTGAAGGGATAGGCGGCTGCATGGTCAAACATCATGACACATTAGCCGACGACACCTGCCAACCGCTCAAAATTGTGATGATAACCCTGACATCAATAAAACAATTATCATTACAAAGAAGGTCAAAGTATTTAGTCAATACTACAGTGACATTCTCTTTAACACTATAAAAACTCTCTAAAAGCACAAACAAGGTAGGATTGACATATTCACTCTCTAGCGAGAAATTCAAACTATATCTATCTAACTTAAAAGCTTCAAAGAGGCGTGTCTGAACCACATGTCCAGACATTCTTTTGTGCAAGTAAGAAGCTCACACTGTCTAACCTCTATTAACTTGGATGGATGCGACTCCAATCGGCTTTGTACCAACAAAACCCATTTTTCTTAATTTCAAATCAAAGAAAGTGATATGTATTTAATCGAAACTACAAGGGGTGGAATAAAATTAACCCGATAAAAAGTGAATGTTGTTGTTCCGATATCTCACTATCTTATTTTTTAGTATTTTTAATCAAGTGAGTCCTCGGAAGAGATTATTATAATACCATGACCGGGAAAACGGAGAAAGCTGAAGAAGACCGCGCGCTTACCAGACGGAGAAAGTTGAATGGGAGGAAACAGAAAGAAGTCGAAGATGAAACAGCGAAATCAGGAATCTGAATTTCTCGGACGATCAGAGGGAGAGGATCTTCGTGAATATAGTTTCTGTTGCAATATTTTCAGTTAATCCGGACCCATTCTCCATAATTTCATAGTTACAGTCCTGTGTAATAGGCAAACCATGTCTCTGTCTGCACAAGCTCTCGCTCTACTCGACAGTTTTCAGCATACCATTCTCAATTGCCTAAATTCAACCACGGCTTCTCTTTCACAGACACGTCAAGCTCATGCCCACATCCTCAAGACCGGACTCTTCAACGATACCCATCTCGCCACCAAGCTTCTATCGCATTATGCTAATAACATGTGCTTTGCGGATGCAACTCTTGTTCTTGATTTGGTTCCTGAGCCCAATGTCTTCTCTTTCTCCACCCTTATTTATGCATTCTCAAAGTTTCATCAATTCCATCACGCACTTTCTACTTTTTCTCAGATGCTCACCCGAGGCCTCATGCCTGACAATCGTGTCCTCCCTAGTGCTGTCAAGGCCTGTGCTGGACTATCCGCCCTGAAGCCTGGCCGACAGGTTCATGGCATTGCATCTGTATCTGGGTTTGATTCAGATTCTTTTGTTCAATCTTCTTTGGTCCACATGTATGTTAAATGCAACCAGATAAGAGATGCTCATAGAGTGTTTGATAGAATGTTCGAACCAGATGTGGTTAGTTGGAGTGCTTTGGTTGCGGCTTATGCTCGGCAGGGATGTGTAGATGAGGCAAAAAGGCTTTTCAGTGAGATGGGTGACTCGGGTGTGCAGCCCAATTTAATATCATGGAATGGTATGATTGCGGGGTTCAATCATAGCGGACTATATTCGGAGGCTGTTCTTATGTTTCTGGATATGCATTTAAGAGGTTTTGAACCTGATGGGACTACTATTTCTAGTGTTCTTCCGGCTGTAGGAGACTTGGAGGATCTGGTTATGGGGATGCTAATTCATGGTTATGTGATAAAGCAAGGTCTTGTGTCAGATAAATGCGTCAGTAGCGCACTTATTGATATGTACGGGAAGTGTTCCTGCACATCCGAGATGTCACAAGTGTTTGATCAAATGGATCACATGGATGTAGGATCTTGCAATGCTTTCATTTTTGGATTATCCCGGAATGGGCAAGTCGAGAGTTCATTGAGGTTATTCAGGCAATTGAAGGACCAAGGGATGGAACTGAATGTTGTATCTTGGACATCAATGATTGCTTGTTGCTCCCAAAATGGGAGGGATATGGAAGCTCTGGAGCTTTTTAGAGAGATGCAGATTGCAGGGGTGAAACCAAATTCTGTAACAATCCCTTGCTTACTACCAGCTTGTGGCAATATTGCAGCATTAATGCATGGCAAGGCAGCCCATTGCTTCTCCCTTAGAAGGGGGATCTCTACTGATGTTTATGTGGGTAGTGCCTTAATTGATATGTATGCAAAGTGTGGAAGGATACAAGCATCCCGGATATGTTTTGATGGAATTCCCACCAAGAACTTGGTTTGTTGGAATGCAGTTATAGCTGGATATGCAATGCATGGCAAGGCAAAAGAGGCCATGGAGATTTTCGATTTGATGCAGAGAAGTGGACAGAAACCCGACATCATCAGCTTCACTTGTGTATTGTCTGCATGTAGCCAGAGTGGCCTAACAGAAGAAGGATCTTATTATTTTAATAGCATGTCTAGCAAGTATGGGATTGAAGCTAGAGTGGAGCATTATGCTTGCATGGTTACTCTTCTTAGTCGTGCAGGAAAGCTTGAGCAGGCTTATGCCATGATCAGAAGAATGCCAGTCAATCCAGATGCTTGTGTTTGGGGAGCTTTGCTCAGTTCCTGTAGAGTTCACAATAACGTGAGTCTGGGTGAGGTTGCTGCTGAGAAACTCTTTGAACTAGAACCAAGCAATCCTGGAAACTATATTCTTCTATCTAATATTTATGCATCTAAGGGTATGTGGAATGAAGTGAATAGGGTAAGGGATATGATGAAGAATAAGGGTTTGAGGAAAAACCCTGGTTGCAGTTGGATTGAGGTGAAAAACAAAGTGCACATGCTTTTAGCAGGAGACAAATCGCATCCTCAAATGACCCAAATTATTGAAAAGTTGGATAAATTGAGCAGGGAGATGAAGAAATTGGGTTATTTTCCAGAAATCAATTTTGTGCTGCAAGATGTAGAGGAACAGGACAAGGAGCAGATCTTGTGTGGGCACAGTGAGAAGTTGGCGGTGGTGTTTGGGCTTCTGAACACTCCCCCAGGATATCCACTTCAAGTAATTAAGAACCTCAGAATTTGTGGGGACTGCCACGTTGTTATAAAATTTATATCTAGCTTTGAAAGGAGGGAGATTTTTGTTAGAGATACAAACCGCTTTCATCACTTTAAAGAGGGAGCTTGTTCTTGTGGTGATTATTGGTGACACACTTCTATGGTTTACTGGGGAAACCCATTATTCCTCTTCTTCATATCGAGCGGTTGGAATTGAGTTAATGCAGAATATGACATGGACACACAAGATAAAGATGAAATGCATTTCACAATAGACTTGAAGGTGAAGAGATTGAATCTGCCCCTGAAAGAAGGGTAAATACTTTCCAATTGGATGCTTATAAATTTTTAGGAAACATAAAGTATAAAGTCATTACCAAAGAGTTACAATGTCATTTTTCACTTTTTATTTTTCCATTTGGTTCAACCCACATGGATGAAGAACATTTTTGCCCAAAACTTGCAACTTTTAGAAGCTAACATAGGGCACAGGTTTCTCACTTCGTAGGTATTATATTTTTCCTTCAGTGTCTAATTTGACCAAAGCTTGAATTATTTCAAATCCATTTCTATTATTTGCTGTAAGTTGATCTTTACAGTTTGTTTTGCACCATAGGTTCAGGAGTTTATTCAAGGACGGATCTCCTTTCTTGTGAATGGCTTGGCCTTTTGAATAGATATTTTTAAGCAGGTTTTGATGTGTTCCCAAGTCCAAAGGTAATTTTATAGATCATTGGTATGGACAAACATAGAATTGATGCATATGATAGCAATCCTTTCCTCTTTTGTTTTGCATTTAATTTAGGTAGCTGCTTATGTCACTGTGCTAATCATCATTGCTTCTTGGCTTCCAGATATATGCCAATATCGCTTTAATATGATGGATGCTGAATCGAAAACCATCATCCATACCAACTTGGGACAAATGTTGGAGTTAATCCTTATGACACAGGTGACTCTCCTGAGATCTGTTGAAGTATCTTGGCATCTTTTTACTGGTTCTATACATTTCACTGAAACATGACATGATCTTACATACCTTAATTTTTTATGCTGAGATATTCACAAGGGTTTGTCGCTTAGCAAACATCTAATTACTAGATTTATTGGTTGAGGGCTCCACATAAAATTCGTGGATAGTTGCCTCTATTATCAACACGATTCATCTTTCTTTGGGGTTCCGATATGGCATATTAGGCTTCTCAGCCTCACTCCCAGATCGTACTAGAACTCCTCACTTGTTTTTGTGAGGAAATTGCTCTAGAAAAACAAATTTCTTTTGGACAGTAAATTTTTCTTGAGGAAAAATCCATAGAACCAATCCCATATCATACAGAATTTTTATTTGGGTCATTTAAATGTAGAGTGAAGTCCAAGCCATCAAACAAGGGTATGTATACACATAGGAGGTATATTTTGGGTATGATACGGAAAAGATAGCAGGGGTTCAGGCTCTTGGGTTTGCTGACAGTGACGTAAGATACATGGAAAAATTTCCTCAGAGAAGGGTAAAGTAAAGGTTCTGAATTCTGTGGTCTTTTGACCTCCTGTGGTAACTATAGGTATAACTTGTTTTTGTACTTGTATTCATCACTGCTGCAGCTTTAATTCTTCAACTTCATGTGAATCAACCCATTCATCACGTTTTTCTCCAAACCCCAAAGTATCTTTCTAAATCTGGTCAACAAGCCGTCTTGAGTTTGACTACTCTTATGACTCCCCATACCATTTTAATAATTTTTTTAAAAAAAATAAAAATAAAATAAAAAACCCTGCCTTTAAGATGGACAAATGCTTTCCCTTCACGCTGGAAAGCTTGTCAAACCAACATTTGTCTGTTTGTACTCTACTTCCATAAACTAACATTGCTTCTCCACAATCTCTTCTCTGTTGTTTCAGGTTCAGATTGTCTTACATTATACAAGTATGGAATGATTTACTATAAAAAAAAGTGTAGAGGGATGTTTTGAAATGTGAAATAATGTTATATAATAAATAAGAATTTGGTACAATTGATTAATTTCCATAGGCTGTGGCGCCCAGTGGGGCTTGTGGGCAAACAGGTCCTTAGAATAGTTAAATTCTAGGGTCACCACCCACAGAAGTCACAGACTCACAGCCCACAGGGCCAAATAAAGGCGGCGGTGTGGCGTGTTATATTATATATATATATATGAAAAAAACTCTGAGGAAGGGAGGAAGAAAAAGATTATACGAAAGATGTGTGTCAGAGTAGTGAGTACAGTTGCGGATGCTTTCCTCTGACCCACGAAACACGCCATCTTCCAAAATCAGTGATATTTTCTCTTTCTTCCAGAAATGGTCGTTACTACTCTCGAAACAGACCCACGTCACCTTTCACCCCTCCCTTGAAAGTTGAAACCACCATCTCACCAAACTGTAATCCTACCACCTCAGAATCCACTTTCTGTCCACCCGAAGACCATCCCCATGGCGTTTGTCAGCTCCCAGCTTTAACCCTTTTTATTCTCTTTCCCTGAAGCTTCATTCTGCCGCTACCCCTCTGCTTTATGGAAACTCCTTTGGTTTTTCTTCTCTCTGCTTCTCTGCTAGCGTGAAAACAAAACAATGCTGCTTTCGATATTTTTGGCTCTGTTTTTACCCTGTGCTGGCATGAGCGTCGTCTTCGTGGTCTACATCTGCCTCTTGTGGTACTCCGCCCTGGGCCAGCAGCCGGAGTTGCCAGCGCCGGTCAAGCCGGAGTCTGAGAAGGGACTCTCGGCGTCGGACCTCGACAAACTGCCCAAACTCGCTGGAAAGGATCTCGTCGTGGGAGCGGAGTGCGCGGTATGCTTGGACGAAATAGAGAGTGACGCACCGGCCAGATTAATTCCCGGTTGCAATCATGGCTTCCATCTCCAGTGCGCCGATACTTGGCTCTCCAAGCACTCGGTTTGCCCTCTTTGTAGAGCCATTCTCGGGCCTGAGTTTTTCAACACCTCTGAAAATCCCTGCTAAAATAGAAAACCGAAGAATGATCGCCTTCTCTGTTCTTTTTGCTCTGTATGTATTCGATTTTTGAGAGCTTTTTCCTAGTTCTTCCAATCATAACCAGGTTTTATGTTGTCCATACCTGTTTTCCAATGAATACAGAAATTTCATATTATTAATCTTAATCCGATGTTTAATCTCTGGATTTTCATCCTCTTAATCTCTTAATCTCTTAATCTCTGGGGATTCAGAGGTTGAAGAAGATGGAAGACTGCTTTTTCCCATGCTGATGCACGCGCTTCATGGGAGTGTGAGTGATGACAGCCTGGAAATAAATCTACCGCCATACTCACTAATGGTTTCTCTGCCAGGAGTAAATTTTAACATGTATTTATGTGTTCCATAAACTTCTAAAAATCTCGGGAATTAATTGAGGTGGAATTAATTGAGGTGACTTGGTGAATCATCTCTAGTAATCACATAATTGAGCCTTTAAAAAATTATTTTGAAGTTAACACATCATTAAAAATGCCATCGGAATTTTCATTTTTATTTTTTAACAAAAGCATAATTAATAATAGCATCACATATTAAAAACCCATTAATTATAATTAATTTCAAATAAATTCCAAATTAATATGACCCACCTCACATCTTCTCTTACTTTTGGTTGCCGTCTAGTTGTTGGCTTTAATATAATAGTGGTATATATATAAAGATGATGTGACACACATAATTAAAAATGGTGACGCATAAATCATCATTTCAACCGCTTGATTTTATCATATATTTGTGTAATAAATTATAATTAAATAAAATAAAAAGACAGCTCATTTTTTAAATCCTAATTATCATTTTTTTTAAGAAATTTTAAATACCATCTTTATTTAAAGTGAACAGGAAGATAATATATTATATAAATTAAAGGAAGATAGAGACACAGTAGAAAAAGAAAAGGAAGGGGAGGAAACATAAGGCCGCTCCAGCTAATCCTCCACTAAAAATCATTAAACTTTAAATAAATATGTCCCAGTCTGTACTTCTCCACGAAGAAGGAAGAAGGAAGAGGGAAGGAGAAGATATCTATGAGAACAGTGTGAATGTTATCCAAGAGACCCACTTTGGTGTGATGATTGCTTAACCCTTTTTATTTTTAATGATAATTGGCTACTTTAATCTTTTCGTGGTAGGAGTTGGGACAAAGCCCTTACATTAAGGCCGGATAAAGTTAAAAACATTGTTTATGGGACCTATTTTCATCATACCTATTTTAATTATTATTTTTTATTTAAATTTTTTTTAACTAATTTTTATTCACATTTTTTTTAGAAAATAAAGAGAACAAATGGAATTCATGCGAAGGCATATCAATAGAGATGATAAAGAAGATAAAAGAAGAAATAGAAAAAAATAATTGTTTAAAATCGATATTTTTTTTATATTTTTATTTTCTTGTCCATATAAAGAATATTAATCTGAAAATTTCTTATATATTTGTTCTTGCATCTTACTTTCCACCAAAATCAAAATAAAATAAAATAAATTTTGGGTTCTTTTTTAATATTGATTTGACTATACTCGTTAGCTTCCACGATAGTTAAAATAAAAAAGAAATTAAATTTATTTTTTTAAAGTTAGAATGTTAATATAAAAAAATATTATTATTTTCTATTTTTAAAATAAAAATAAAAAGTGTATCCATACAAATGTTTTGTGGATCAACTATACATGAATTTTGTCAAAATCCACATTATAGCAATAGAATTAATTTGATTTACAGCACAACATATTTACTAATGTTTAACTCAAATTAATATTTTTTTTATTCAAAATAAAAAGAAAGACACAAATTAAAATTTTTCATTCATAGTAAAAGGAACAACACATGAATATAAAATCAAGCTTACACACGAAAAAAACTAATATTAAGTATGACTACAATTTTCTAAGCGAATAATAACTTTCCTTAACAGATCAGATATTTTTTGTATTCATGTGTCGTCATTCGATTTTGGCCAAATCCTGTTCTTGAGAAGACGGCTATTAAATATAGCTCCAATATTTTTTTATGAGGCCAGGAGCGGGCCACCTCAATATTAACTTTCATTTTTTAATTAAAAAAAACCTATTTTTCTTCCGGAATTTTATTTAATATATTTTTAAATGTTAAATAAAGTCATGAATAAGGCCTAAACCTTTGCATTTCTCTTTATATCTATATATATATTGTTGCTAAACTAGCCTCCTGGTATAAGAGGGCTTCGGTTAAAGTCCAGTTAGGAATGTTATACGTTTTGGGCCCATGTGAGCTCGGCTCTGTTTTGCTCAGGTTCGAGCACATGAAGCGACGTCGTTTTAATAAATTAATCGAAGCATTAAAGAGCATAACCACGGAAAGCCAGAGCTGCAGGCCCGTTACTCCTAAATCCTAATTCCTCAAAACGACGACGTTTAAATTTCTCTGTCACTGAGAAAAAAGAGACCTTGCTATAAGGATTTGATTTCGTTGTTAACTCAGAATTTGAAGACGCCAAAAGAAAATAATGAAATTTGCATTGGATTAGAAAGCCTACAAACGAGAAAACAAAGAGGAAAAAATAGTAATTTTTATATAAAATATAATAATTTTTTAAATTTGTTTTAAAAATTAATTATTTTTGCAAAATAAGTAAATTATTAAAAACAAATTATCTCCTCGATTTAAAAAAACTTTCATAAATTCATATAAATAAATAAATATCAAATAATTTTTGGTATGCCTCTTTCCCTGAAAATTTAAGAAAAAATGCATCCCTCGACGTTTGTGTTACGTCTATTCTTTTTTGCATAAAAAAAAAAAAAGCAGGGCCAGATTTTTGGTATTACAGGTTTCAGCAGGGATTTTCAGAATCTAAAGGGTCAGGGTTAATCCTGATTCTACAAACAGGACAAACAGAATTCCTGGACAACCATGTATCGGCGCAATGTACATGAAAGCCGTGATTGCAACCCGGAAGCAATCTCGCCGGCTGATCACTCTTGATCTGCTCCAGACATATGGCACACTCCGGCTCCATCACCAAGTCTTTCCCGGTCAGTTTCGGAAGTTTCTCAAGCTCCGCCTCCGACAACCCCTGCTCCGGCGTCGCCTTTTCCTCACGCTGCAACTCCGCCTCCCTTAATAAACAGTACCACATCAATGAAAAGTAGAAGGCGAACGCCGCGCCCACCACTGAGCACGGTAGAACAAAAACTAGCATAACCGACACCGGCATTGATGGAGGATAAAATCTTAGAGAGGGTAGAGAAAGGATGAAAGGGCTCTGCGGAGCAAATCAGGAGAAAAATAAAAATAAAAAAGGCGGTAAGAAAGGTCGATTCAAGTGTTTGGCTGAAAAGAAAATGGATTCCGAATTTCCGAGGGAAAGCTTGGTGGTTTCAACCATTAATAAGTTAGTGAAAGTGACCTGAAACTGTTTAGAGGAATAACGGCTATTTTTGGTAAGACAACAACAGAAGTGTTGCTCATTCCGGATATGATAAGATGACACCAATTTATTATTTTATTCTACTATATATTGTTGGTGGATGATGATCACTATAAATTTAGCCGTATAATCAATTAAAATTTTCATGTCTTTGTGGTATTTTTGGTATTATGAGAAAATCATGTCCTTAATTCAATTATAAATATTTATTAATCTTTTAACTGAATTTTAAAATTTTTATGGCCTTAGCTGCAGTCTAGTACTCATGTTGGGGTGGTAATTTTGGACTTTTGGTAGGGTCAGGTGACGTATGCTTCGCGTAAAAATTGTCGCCACTTGACGAGAATGTGCCTTCTGGATATTCAACGAACATTAAGCCTCGTAGGCAACCTGCAAGGGATGAAACTAGGCTGACAACTGTAGCCAGAAGTCTTCATTGTTCAATCTCCTATGATCATATTCATATCCAGTATAATATGCGAGGGACAAACTTTTCTGTCCATTTTAAATTTGACAGAAATGTAATTTTAATTGATATTAGGGCATCATTCTTAATTTTAGTGGTACTAAAATTATTTAATAATTTTAGTTAATTTAATAATATATTTATTTATCATTTTTCTAATTAGGGCACGTGTTAAACATGGTAAATTCATGAATCAAATATATTCTTTAATCGGATTTTAACTATAAATGATAAATTAATGAACCACAATTTTATATTCATTCCATTTAATTTATATAAATATAAATAATCAATTATCAAATTTAAAGGTTCTTGATTTATAATAAATGTTAGAGAATTTGTAGAAAAATATTAATATTATAAATTTCTAGCTTTATTTAAAGGTATTATCATAATTCATAAGTTTATATATTTTATTCTATTTTTTCAAAATTATTCAGGTCACGTTTGGATCTAGAAGAATAGTAAAGAAAGAAAAAAAAGTTAATGAAAATTATTTTCTCGATTTTATCATGAAAAACAAAAAAAAAAATACAATTATAATTAGTTAGAAAGTTATATAATTTTAAAATTAATTATTTTTCACATGGTTAAAGTAAGTTAAATAAATTTGAAATTTTTTTTTCAATTTTTTTTCATTACTTTTACTATGATGTCGGTAAAATGGTGAAGAATAGTAAAATATATATATATATATATAATTAAAATTAGTTACAAACTTCTATATTTTTAAATTATTTATTTTTAGATTGAAGAAAAGTTAAATAAGTTTGAAGTAACATATAAAAATAATTTATTAATTTTAATTTTTTTATTTTATTTTTCTTATTATATTTTTTTACCACACATTATTTCTCTCAATAATTTTTTTTTCAAATTTTTTTATGGAATAAATATAGAAGTAATAGATTAATAAGAATAAAATAATCTCCATGTTATAAATATAACCTTTCACATGTTTCAACTCAAAGAGTACCCATTTTTAATATAAATTTCCTTCAATATTTGAATTATTTTTGTGTATGTTTAAAAAATAAATGTTAGTTTTATTTTTTTTAAATGGAACCATATTTATGCCTAAATTTTTTAATTCAAAAATAGTAAGATATACTTTTATAATTAGGATAATTATGCTTTAGGAATAGTTAAAGTTGATAATGGACCTAAAGGTCCATAAAAAATATATAATCAAGCCCAAAGTTTAATAAATATTTATAATTATGGTAGATGATACAATGTTTTCATAATACAAAAAATACCTAATGGATATGGAAATGATATAAAATGAACTTTTGTATAACTATATTGTATCAACAACCCTGCACTTTACTTGTTATTTTTTTCATTTACACATTTTTTTCAATGATTTGTTTTTAAAAATTTATGAAAATTTAAAATTTTAAATCCAAGTGTAAATTAAAATATTCATTTGAAAAGTCTATTTTAATATATAACTTTAAATTATTTTTTAAAATGAATTCAACGTGATTTTTTATTTTATATAATATTTTATAATATATATATATATATATATATATATCATATGAAAATTCTAAAATATATATAAAAATTCTAAAAAATAATATGAAAAATATATTGTAAAAATATTATTATTAATATTAAATTTAATGAAAGTTTTGTTAATTACTTTTAAAGTTGTTATCTACTTTAATTGTTCCCAAAACATGATTGTCCCTTTATGATTTAGTGCCCTCAATTTTTTGTCATTCATCCTTCTCACCTTTCAAATATAAAATATAAAATTGGAAAAAGGAAACAACATTATAAATAACTTTTTTTATTAAATTTCTTGTTTTAGTTGATGAGAATTTTTTTTGTTAGACAAAATTGAGGACAAGAAAATAGGGATGAAAAAAACTTTTTTGGTAATTATTTTTTGGAACAAATGTTTTGAAAACAAGGGTTATAAATATATAAAAACAATTTGGTTTCATATATTGCAAGGGGAATTCAACTTTTGTGTTTGGTTTTTTTTGGACAACGCATCGGAATTTTAAAACTTAAGCTTGGCTGCAAACTACCATGCGTTTTCGGAAAGTTAATGAAAAAACAAACAAATAAAAAAATAAAAAAATAAAACCTGCAGGGAGCAGTTCTTGGTTTATTCAGTATAATAGGTTTCAGCAGAGATTTTCAGATGTGTAATGGAACTCAGGCCTGATTGGAGCTCGGCAAAGAGGACAAACCGAGTGCTTAGACAGCCAAGTATCGGCGCATTCTAGATGAAAGGCGTGATTGCAAGCCGGGACCACTCTGGCCAGTTCGTCACCTTCGATCTCCTCCAAGCATACCGCACACTCCATGCCCGCCACCGTCATATCTTTTCCGGCAATTTTCGGCAGTCTCTCAAGCTCCGACGTCGACAATCCCTCATCCGCCCTCGACTTCTCCTGCCGCCGCAACTCGGACTGGTTGGGGAAGGCGAAGCACCAGAAGACGACGAAGTAGAGGACAAAAAGCGCGGTCATTCCAGCGCAGAGTAGAAGAACCGCTTCAATAGCTGTGACGGTTACATTCATGTTGTACGGACAGTGGAGAGTGGAGAAGAAGCAGTCAAGGACTTGAGTCACTTACATAGCGTGGGGGGAAAGGGCAGAAATAAAAGAAAACGCGGAAGGAGTGCGGATTCTGAGGTGGTAAGAGGTCTGGTGAGCTGGTGGTTTGAAAAGCCACGTGTAGGTGATTAGAGGAGCATTAAAAAATAAAAACATAGCTAATTTGGAGAAAGTAAATTTGCTTTGAAGTTGATTTGCTTTTCCTTAAATCCATGTTAACTCCTACCAATACTTGTAACAAGGTTTTAAAGGGAAAATAAATAAATAAATTTTTTTTAAAAAAAAATAGAAGAGCAAAATTAGATTTAAGTGAGTGTTTTAGTAAAGCTTAATAATTATAGCTTAATGATTTAAATTTATTTTTAAATTATTAATTTAAAACTTATTATTATTTTTTAACCATGAGTTTTGAAGACTGTAGATTGTTCGATAAAAATAACTTAAAATTTATTTTAAGTTATTGAATTGACATATTTATTAAATTCATTGTAATTAATATTTATTATTAAAATTTTAATTAATATTTATTATTAAAAAATTAATTAATATTTATTTTCATGAATTTAAAATAATAAATTTATTATTTAACATTCATAATTAAAACATTGTAAATTTATAAAATAACTTTAAAATATTGACTAAAGAAAATGAGTCATTATTAAATATATTTTCATTAGATGTGAATAAATAAGATAAAAAAAATCAAAATTAAAATTTAATTAACTATTTTGAATTAATATTTAAAGTCATCTTTAATTTTAAATTATGATATTAAATTATTCCACGCGAAGTTATATAATAACTTGAATTAAATCATTAATCCACTTTCAACTCATTAATAGAAATAATAATATGTATTTTTACAATATTATTAAATAATATATATATCCAAATGGACCTAAATTTAATTGGGTTAATTTTTTTATTTTTAATCTAAACCCATCCTAAATTATAAATTAAGTTATCCAAAATCCATAAATAAAAAAAAAAGAAAAAAAAAATGGATTGGGTTGGGTTGTAGACTGATCAGACAACTCTCAACTCAGTTGGGTTGGGCTGACCTTCGAGGATCTTGGACAAGTCCTGTTTTGGTGGGTTCATGGTGAGGCCCAACAAACAACCTGTGCCCATTAATGAGTGGAACCATCCAGATTTGCATGGCGCCCAATTTTTGTTTTGGGCCACGTTTTTTTAACCAAGAGGCATCCATAAAAACAACATAACAAGGAAGAAAAAAAAAATCAAAATCAATGATTTTTGGATTTGATTCGGACATAACCTTATAGAGCACCTCCATCATTGTCTTTAATTCCTACTTTATTAACGAGGATCAAAGATATTCTCTGTAATGGAAAAAATTTCACATTTATTAGATTCGATATTTTGGATCGTAAAGTCCTTATCATCCTAGATGTGAAATCATTTTTTTGTTAGGAATAATTGGACCGTTAGAACATAAAAATCGTACTTTATTATTTCTCATCGTATATGATTTTGACAGAGTGTTTTTGGATATTTTTAAAAAGCATTTTTAATAAATACAAGGTTATTTTTTATGAAAATAAATAAAATGTTTTTATTTAATTTAACATAAAAAAAATAAAAATAAAAATAGTAAAAGAAATAAATTTCCAGAATCTTTCCGCGTTTCATCAGAGTTTAAATCCATGCCATTTTTGTGGCATCACAGGGCTGAATTGAATTCCAAATTCAACTATTTTTATCACTGCATTGGAATTTTAAAGAAAGACAGTCGTGTCAGCAAACGGCACGTGTCCCGTTTGGGACACGACACGCTCTTAAAATTTCAGGCTTTTGCAGGTCAGGAACTCCCATCCAAGCACACGTCATCGTTCATGAAGAGAGAGGGTGGGTGGTGGGACGTGTGCAACCTTGGGCTTTGGCTTTTTCCTTGCTTTGACACGGAAGCAGTTAATGGGATTATGGAGAGGGCACGCGACGACGTCGTATTGGTGGGCTGCCCAGCCCCGCTAACGTGGGCTTCGGAGGTTGCGCGGCGAGTCTTTTTGTGGTGGGGCCCGCTATCGGATTCGAATAATTGGAGTAATGAAGGAAACCAACAACTTCCATGCCACCGCATGTGAAGTGTTTCGTGCTTTTACGCGTGTCCTATTTCGTACCATCTAACCTCTCCTCCTTTTGAATTCATCGTCCCTTACGACTCTACTTTATTGTTCAAAATATTATTTATTAATATTAATACTTTTATCAAACTTTTTAGGGACCGTTTGACGACATGAATGAATAATAAAAATTCTTTCAGAAGAGAAAGGAAATTCGTGGATCATGGGGATCATAGCCAGTCTAATCAAATTTTCATTATCTCAACAATTATCCCGTGAAAAAAAAAAAAAGTAAATTACAATAATGGACATCACATTTAATGTGATTGATTTAAATTTCATAAATATAAAAAGTCACAACTATCATAAATAAACAAGACACATGCTTTTACATTAAGCATCTTTTTTTTATTCCAATTTTTCTGTTTTTCTCCATGGTATTTAGAGATGAATGACACTAATAAAAATTAAAACCCTTTGATATATGATGATAATATTTGGTAGGGGTGTAACTTGGACAAACTAGCTCGATCAAACTTCAATCGAACTTGTTGTTTGGATGAATTTTGATAATCATTTCTAATATTCTAATGGGTTTACATTAGGTTTTTTCAAAAACTTAATTTGGGTTCGACTCAAATTAAAATTTAAATAACACAAGCCTCACCCAATCTAATTTTATTTATTTTTATAATATTTATAATATATTTTATCTTATATAACAATATTCGTTTTCTTTTTATATTTAAAAAAAATTATCAAATTATATTATATCATATGATTTTTATTATCTTGAATCTTTATTTTATTTGTTATTTAAATTTTTATATAAATACATTAAAACCATATATAGATTTTAAATTATATAATCTCTAACGGGTCTAACTTGACCATGTCAAGGAGTTTAAAAAAAATTGATGTTGGATTGAATTTAGATCGATTATTTTTTAATTTAGGTTAAATTTTGATTAATCATTAACTTGACCAACCTCTCGAGTTGGACTCCTATATTTGAGATAAAAAATATGCATCAAGAAAAATAAATTTTATTACTCTTTTTTTCACCAAAATTTTATTTTTAAAAAAACATGGTTTTAAACTTGAAAGTTTATTTTTTATTTTTGAAAATAGAAAATTAAGATTTCCTTCCAAATATTTTTAAAATTAAGATTGATTTGTTATGAAACAATAATTTTTTTTAAAAAAATAGTTGTTAAAAACTGTTTTTATTTTTATTTTTTAAGAAATAAAATTTCTAAATATAAAAAATAATTTTATGGGTTTATTCACCCATATACATTATAAAAGTTTTTAAAATATTTTCTATCCATTTTTGTTGAAAAAAACTCTAAAAACAACTCAAAAGAATTTGGATTTGTTCTTCAAAGCCACCTAATTTTAAATCTATTTTAAAATAATTTAACTTAACAATCTATCTAAAGTCTTTCTTGTAATCAATCCTAAAATCTCCGTTTCGAGCGCGGAAATATATACGAAAATGACAATCTTATAAATAATTCAGGGTCATTTGATTGGGAACAAATATTAATTAAATTTTCACTTTTTATTCACTTTATGTTGGTTTTAAAATTGGAGTGGGGCTTATTAAACATTGATTGGAAAGAATACTTTAGCCATCAAAGAATAGACCATTCTTTAGATGGATACAACTTTCAATCCTGACCGTACACTAAAGAGTCGAGAATGTGATTTGACAAGGAAAATTGTGGTAAGAACTAAGAAGTAAGAACGACCAACATCAGGCCACTTTTTCTCTTTTTCTTTTTTATTTTTATTTATTTATTTTTATTTTTGTTTCTTTTTCACTCCTTTTGGAAGAGTAGAGGCTTGATGACCCATGAGACAGACTTTGGTGAGCGACTAACTCTGCTCTCACCACATCCCCGAAAAAATATCTTTAAAAAAATAAAATAAAATAAAAGATTACAAATAAAAAATATCTTTAAAAAATAAAAAAATATGAAAAATAAATTAAAATATTTCGAGTTTCCAAAAAAACTCTTATTCTAAAAAACACAAAGAACTCATTTTGGAGACGTTCCCAGATAAAATCTTAAATGGCACCTTAAATATATTTTTTATTTTTTATTGTAGAAATTAGAAATATTAATATTTTTTTTTATGTAAAATGTAATAATTATTATATAAAAAGCATAGATTTCTCTTATGTTAATAAAATTATTATTAAAATTCGAGGTAGTGAATTTTTAATACCTTAATTTTATTAATTTTTTTAAAAAATATTATAAAATTAATTAATTTTCAAAATGTATTTGAGTTGTTTTAAGTGTTTTTTACTACATTATGCCATGGATTTAGGCTTCTTATAAATTAAATGAGAATGAAAGGTCGTTTGGAGCGGGGTGTGGCATTAGGAGAAATAGTTAAAAATATAAAATATTTCAAAAACATTCATATTATATTTTTAATTTATTATTTTCCAAATGATCAAAGGTTTATTTAGAAACAAGTGACATTGTCATTTGGAATAAAGAAACCGTCTTCCAATATAAAGAAAAATAACAAAGGAACAAAAAATTGCGGAATGGTTTTATTCCTTTCATACCACATTTAACTAAATGGAAAGCAATAAAAATGAAATAGATAAAGCAGAGAGTCTGGTCCTAAAAAGAAACTTAAACATGTTTGGAACATTGAAATTGTACAAGAGATGGAGACGGCTCACCGTCAGCTAAAGGCCAGGTGTCAACCAAGAGAGTAACTGCAGGTCCGATAAGGTGGGCCCTCATAGGAACGACCACGTGTCCTCCTCCACCCACCCATATCCGATGTGGGAAACTAAACTATTGGCTTGTCAAAAAATAAATAAAGCAGGGTGGTTCGTGGGTTCTTTGGTGAGGGCCGTTGGATGGAGCTTGCCTTCGAGATGTGGACCTCGTACGCAATGGGAGTAATAGTCATAGTTTCGGGGAGGAAAAACAAATGATGAAGAGAGAGAGGGGGAGGGGGAGAGGGAGAGCGAGAGACAGGTGTCCCACAGCTTGGTTGCTTTTGAGGTGTTTCAGAGCGACACGGCCCTCAGCTCACCTCACTCCCATTCAATATGAAAGGATGTGTTATGCTGAGTCTCTCTCTTCACATCAATTTCGAATCTTGATGCTCTCCTTTATGGCTTTATCTCATCATTTTCCCTTCCAAATTACATGATTATTGAGCCAAGGTACCGTCCATCAATATTTAAAATAAAAATTTATTTTAAATTTTTTATATAAATAATAATGGATTAGAAAATATTATTGAGTTGAACCATTTTTATGATTTTATTGATTTTTTTTTTAATTTTTAAAATTTAAATTTAAAGAAATATGACCTAATTTAAAAGGTGGGTTTATTTTTATGTAGAGTTAAATGAATGAAGTATGAAATGCATTTAAGTGGCAATTTATGAGAAGGTTTGACAAATGAAAAGATAGAGTCAACTAAAGGTACAACATCACGAGTTAGAAAAACGTGTCAGTGGGAAAGGCAGCATCATCCTCCATGTGTGCTAGGAACAGAGTAGAGTTCTCGTAGAGGGAGGAAAGGCCACGTGGATGATGTTGAATGAATGGATGATGGGATCATGGGAATGCATATAGGGATGCAATCATGATGTGGGAAAAGAGTGTGATGGGATGCATAGTATGTAATGATGCGGGAAGGAATATGGTTCTTGAGGAATATAAGCGTTGGAAGGATGGTGGAAAGAGCTGTTTTCATCTGTAGCAGAGGGAGAAATTGATATCGAAAGAAAGAGAGAGAGGGAGAGATGAGGAAGGAGGTGAAGGAGACAACCAGCTTCAAGAGTGAAGATGGTTCGGGAGCTTTAAACGGTGTTTCTGATGATTTAAACTATCGCTCTCGATTTTCTTCTCTCTTGGCCTCCACACACCGTGATTTTCTGCTCTCTCCCACCGGACAACAGGTCCTCCCTCTCCCTCTTTCTCCATAATCATACACATACATGTTTAATTCTCTTGATGATCCTCAACCTTTTTCTTTTTATTTTTTTTAATTCGTTATGAGTATTTTTTTTTTAAAAAACCCAAATATTGGGAATACCGACTCGTTCTTCCAAAGAAAAATAGTATAGCCTTCGGTTTTGGGCGGGATGGATGGGAAGAATCCTCAGTTCTGATACGGGTGGTCGGAAACAGTACGGATTTGTTGATTAGAGTCTAGTGATTTTGTTAACACCATCAACCGGCATATACTTTGAACTTGACCAAACATCTTGTATTTCATGTGGTGAATATTTTAAGGGAATTGAATGCGAAGTTGATGTTGGGTTCACCATACTTGATTTCGGTTGGGTCCCTTTTGCGGAACTTGCCTCTCCTCAATCCTGTCGTCTTATTGTTTATTTGTTTGTGTGTTCTGGTCGATCCATTGAGTTTTTGACGTATCAAGCATATCGAGATTTGATAAAAACATATGATCAAGAATCATTAGAACTAAACTTCCCTATATGGGACTTGAAAATTTTCTTTTCCTTCACCCTCCGACCCTTTACTTTCACTGCTATTTCGAGACAATTCTGTGCGATTCAGACATTGTTCACATGCTCACTTGTTATGAGTTATTGTACACCACAGATGCCCTTTGAATGGTTATTGTCCAAGGACAACCGAGCCAAGAGGACACGTGTAATCATCTGTCGATGACTTTAGCTTCACGATAAAGCTATAGGTACAGCTTAGCGCGGTGAAACATTCACACCTGTATGCCTATTCTGGTAGTATATCATTTTCAAAACAATTTGGGTATGAGTATGCATTTGTAGTGACTCCATTGTTGGGTAGCTTGATGCTTGGTACGGATTAATGGGTGATTATGGAAGCATTGGATGTTTGTTTTTGCCTTTTGGCTCATGTTTATACCAAATTCCAAAAAAATTTAGGTAACAAATGTGATCGTTTGGGGTGAATGGAACACAGAAAGGATAATGCGGATTTGTTGAAAGGCCTTTTTCTTTGTTGCAGGTTAAAGTGTCGGAGCTGAATGACAAGGTTATTGGGCTTTACTTCTCAGCCAACTGGTACGCACCATGTAGGAAATTCACCCAAGTCCTGGCCGGCGCCTATGAGCAACTCAAGAGCTGTGGCGCTGGCTTTGAGATAGTGTTCGTATCATCTGACGAAGATTCGGACGCTTTCGACAATTTTCGAGCGTGCATGCCATGGCTTGCAGTTCCGTTTTCTGATTTGGAGACAAAGAAAGCCTTGAACCGGAAGTTTGACATTGAAGGTATTCCTTGCTTAGTTATATTGCAACCTAATGATAATAAGGATGAAGCAACATTGCACGATGGGGTTGAACTCATTTATCGGTATGGGGTCAATGCATTTCCATTCACTAAAGTGAGGTTGGAGGAATTGCGTAAGGAAGAGAGGGAGAAGCATGAGAGCCAAACCCTACCCAATTTACTAACAAACCACAATAGAGATTTTCTCTTGGGTCGTCCCACAGCTAAACAGGTGAGTCCCCTACATTGCTCCACTCTAATCGACTTGGACCTCAACTGAGGCAACTCAATTTTAGGGTATAATCACTTGGGAAATTTACACAAACATGCTACTTTTTCCTTATCCGTCTAAAGGCAAAGTAGCAAGTTTGTGTTATACAGTGAAAATATCGTTTTCCATACATTTACTGTGATTTCACTGACTGGGCTTTGGCTATCTCTAGAAGCCTGGAAATCCCTGGAGTGGCTGGTCAATTGAACCATTATTTGCCACCAGTCCAGTGGTTCACGGGTCACATGACTAGAAATCAATTTGTTTGTCGGTATTTTGGTAAATTTTGGTGAAATGCAAGAACGTGATTAAAGAATATATAAGGAAAAAAGTACTCTTCTCTTCTGTTGAGAACCAGCCAATAAAGCTTACCAAGTCTCGGGAAGGGTAAAACTGGGACAGAATTTTAAGTGGGGTATATGAAAAATCTGTTTCCCATTTTTTTTTTTCTTTTTTTTTTTTAATTCTTTGGCATGTGAATATGAATGCATGGTAAATTATTGCATAGTAGGGATGGCTCATTGGTGGGTGACTTATGTGCAGGTGCCTATTTCTTCTTTAATAGGCAAGACAATCGGACTCTACTTCTCAGCTCAATGGTGTCTTCCAGGCGTGAAGTTCACTCCCAAACTGATTTCCATCTACCAGAAGATAAAGCAAACGCTGGTGGATGACAACGAGGAGGATTTTGAAATAGTTTTCGTGTCAAGTGACCGTGATCAACCTTCATTCGACTCCTACTTTGGCACCATGCCATGGCTAGCAGTGCCCTTTGGAGACCCAACCATCAAAACCCTCACCAAGTACTTCGATGTTCAGGGAATTCCCTGTTTGGTTATTCTGGGCCCGGACGGTAAAACCGTGACAAAGCAAGGGAGGTACCTTATAAATCTGTACCAAGAAAACGCCTACCCTTTCACCGAGGCTAAATTGGAGCTGCTAGAGAAGCAAATGGACGAAGAGGCTAAGAGCCTTCCTCGTTCGGAGTACCACGCAGGGCACCGCCACGAGCTCACTCTGGTGTCCGAAGGCACAGGAGGCGGACCCTTTATCTGCTGTGACTGCGACGAGCAAGGCTTGGGGTGGGCGTACCAATGCCTTGAATGTGGGTATGAGGTGCACCCCAAGTGCATGAGAGTTGTGGACCGTGGCTCCACTCTGGAAAGGTGATGGGGCTCTAGTTGTGCTGCTAATCAAATTGGGGGTGCTGTGCATTTGTGGCTGTGGGGTTCCTTTTGTTAATTATAATAGGTTTGGTTTCTCCGCTTTTCATCAACTGTGTGGGTTATAACTAGGAATGTTCCTTATACTGGCCTAATGGATGTCAATGAAAGCTGATGAAATGTTTAAAAATTCCCCCTTCAATCAAAAAATATTATACTATGTAACAAAGCCTTATTCTTTCCCAATGTTACTCGATATTACCAGAGACTTTCTTTGGCATGGCTTGAGGGGCCACAGCAAATTATAACTGATCCTGCTCCAGGTTCCTCCTTCATTATCAGCAGTTATGGCAGATTCCTGGGATACACGAGCTGCTATTGGAAATAAAAATTTAAAAATTTAAAAATTGGAAAAGAACGCTTTTCTTTTTATTTATTTATTTTTTATTTTTAATCGGATGCTTTTCTCCTTCATTTTCCCTTCCGTTCCATTCAAGACTTGGGATAGAAGACAACTTTTTTTCAATTTATTAACAAAATAAAAAAAATATATATTAGTTTTCTATGGTAATAATATAAGGTTAGGTTTGATTTTTGAAAAAAATTTAAAGGAATATATAAGGGAAGGACATTTCTTTTTCCTTTTTTTAAAAAAAAAGTAATTTAGAGTAAATAAATTATTTTAAATTTATTATACTTATTTTCCATTTTTTTCGTACAAAAATTAAATATTTAAAAATATGTAAGTTTATAATTTTTTATTTTCTTTGGTATTTTTAGTATTACACTTGTAAAATCATTTTTCTAAAACATTTTTTTTCTTGTGTTTTTTAAGAATCAAACATAGCATAAAGATTTTAAAATCTATGATTAGCTTAGGGGATAAGACATAAAAAAATATGTACTATTTTATTTGGGTTATGTTCAGTTGTTGAAAAATTTAAGAGAAAAATTTAGGGAAATAAAATATAAAGGAAAAATAAATAAAAATAAATTAAAATAATAATAATAAATTTAAATTTAATAAATTATTTTTATACGTTTCTTTTAACACTTATTTTCCTAGATGGAATAATTTTAAAATGTATAAAAAGTTTAATTAGATTTTAAATTGTTTTATTTCGCATTTTTGGGAACTAAAACAGCCAAGTTTATTTTTAATATAGAATCATATAATTTAAAAATAATTGTCTTTTAACAAATTTTCGATCAAGACTTTGGAGTAAATGTTTCCAATAATTTTTTAAAATATATTATCAAAAGAGTATATAAGTAATTAATGATGGATAAATATTTAGAAAGTAAAATTAAGATAAAAAAAAAATTGCCATAGATGTTGCAAATTTGTAAATTAATATTTGTTGAGAAAATTTATTGAAAGGATTTGACTCATCAGAAAGGAAAAGGTTTTTTGTTTGAATTTTTTAATAACAAATTTTGATTATTTTATTACCTTAAAAATATTCAATTAAATAGTGCTTATATATCACGTGATTTTAATGGAATATTATATGATAGTGACACCGTGAGTGGTCCAACAAAGGTAATATTTTCTTTAAGGGAGAATTGTGTTTTGGATCCAACTGGGTTAAAAAATTGACTAAAGATCCATATATCATGTATATTTAAGTCCAATATATGTAAAAATTAAGTTGAAGGATATTATATTTCATTAATCCCTAAAATACCATTAACCCCTATATAGGCACATAATGAGTGTAAATTTATTTATTTTTTTGTTTTTTTTCCTTTTTATTCTCAATTAAGTATTACTCATTTCTAACTTTTTGTTTTGTTTTTTTTTTTCCTTTTAAAGATATTTAATCTTTTTAGTCTTATTATAAACAAGGATAAAAAAATTTCATATAAAATTTAATGGATAATCAATGAATGAAATTTAATTCTTTTTATTATTTTCATATAAAAAATAGTAGTAAACAAGGTTTTCAATTTTTATTTTTAAAAATAATTTTCATTTTTTAATTAAATGTTTTTTCAAAAAATAAAAAATATAAATCATATTACCATTTTAGAAAGTATTTTTTAAAATAGTTTTTTGAACGTAGTTTTTTTTATTTATAATTTAAAATAGAAAATAATATTGATTTTCAATTATTTATAAAAAAAAAATTTATAAAACAATAAAAAATTCAAATTGTTAAAATAAAATTATTATTGTTGCATCAATAGCTGTGTAATAAAGACCAAAAAGTTTATATGAAATGTCAATGGGTATTTTGATCTTTTAATATCCTATATTATTTCCATCAATTATGTAAATTATATGGACTAAACCTTAATTTTTGGGCCCAAAACACAATTATCCCTTTATTTTCTTTAATCCATTGAATAAAAATGAGAAGAATGTCATGAAGTAGTTTCAGTTTTCTACTAAACAATAATAATAATAACAATATATTTCAAATTTAAAAAGAAAAAAGAAAAATGCAATATTATGAAGATTTAATAAATAAATTGTTTAGAATATGTTTGGTCCCAGTAGTAGAGAAAAAAAAATGGTAAAAAAAATGATTTTTTTTATATTTTGTTTTACTAAAAAAATATGAAATAGTTAAATATAGTTAAAATTATTAAAAAATGTATATATTTTAAAATTATTTTATCTATATATAGAAGAGTAAAATTTGTGAAAAAAAAAAATTTAAAATAATATATAAAAATAATTTATTTGTTTTAAATCTATTTTTTATTTTCTTTCTAATTTTTTTCCCTCATGTTTTTCTTCAATTTTTTTAGAACCAATTATAACCTAATATTTTTGTACAAAAGTATGAAAATATATATTAAATAATAAAGGTTAATTAAATGGGATATATCATAAATTTTTAATATATGGAGGAGTATTTTAGAGAATATATATTTACTAAGAATTATTAAATATTATTTAAATATTGAAAGTATTTATTATTATGTACAAATTAAAGAATTAACCAAATAAAATTTCAGTAAATAAATTATTTAATTTTTTTTTACAAAAATAGAATAATATATTGAGTTTATAGAAATATGGCAATAAAATAATAAGTCACAAATAAATTATTTAAAATTAATTGTAAAAAGAATAATGATATATATTAAAGAATTTGGCTATGTTTGGTTTTTAAAATTTTGAGGGAAAGTACAATGGAAATAAAATAGAGAAAAAAAAGTGGGAATAAAGAAAAATCGAAGGCAAATAAAAAATAGATTCAAAGTTAATAAATTGTTTTTACGTATTTCTTCAAATTTATTTTACTTATTTTTCATCATAATATAAACATTATATAATTCTAAAATGCATAAATTTTTAACTAATCTTAATTTTATTAATTTACTTTTTTTTTTGTATTTTTCACCGTGAAACCAAATACAAGAAAATCATTTTCTTTAACATTTTTTATTTTATTTTCTTAATATTTTTCAGAATCAAACATAGCCTAAAGAAAAATGAAAAAAGGAAACAAATTGAACAAGACATATAAAAAATTTTCAATGCATGAAACAATATTTTGGATAAGTCAAATCCCATAATAACTGTAATTCTTTCCGTTTTTAAAAGTAGTATAGAATATAATAGATGTAGTGATGTTTATCAAATGGGGAATCACGGCCTGATGACATGGGATTGGACCAAACACAGCCCAAACGCAGTATGTCATATGCTTTTGGGCTGCTTAGAAGCCCAAATAAAACAAAGGTTAATTTTGGAATTAAAATATTTGACCTAACATTTTTTCCATCCTACCAGAATTCTGTCTGATGCATATAATTGTCATTTCCTTCCAGCCTAAGCAAGTTTGTTCGTTCCTTGAAATAAAAAAGGATTCGTTAGTAAATATTTTCCGTTAAGTCAAGGTGAATTTGTATGAATTAGGCTACACTCATCCAATTGATGGGTTAGTAATTAGTGCACGATTAACAATTCTTGTTTTTTTTTATTTTTTTTTTATCACTATTTTTATTTGAATTTAATATGTATTTTTAATTATTTTGATTAAAATTGGTATTGTATATTATCTAAATTTCATTTTTAGTTAGTATAATTTTGCAATTATTCAAATATTGGATAAATTTAAATCTACCGGACAACACGCGTCCCCTGAAATCTCATATTTGGACCACTATTTAAAAAATAATTCGGAAAAAGGGCCCGGCAAGACAAAGGAAGGAAATGCCAAACGATTTGATGAACCCATGGGAGCCACGTGAATGATGGATCACTCGCTGATGCCAAGCTATCACAATCGCAAAAGCTTTAGTGGAGCTTCTCGGAAGTTTCCTTCTGTCACGTGTTTGGTCCACGTCAATATTTCTAAATGATTTTTCAGTGTACACGAAAAGGGAAGTTGGTTTTCATGCCTTTTTTTAATTTGTTATAAAATTAGATTTTATTGTATAAGCTGAGAAGATAAAATGTAGAGAGAAATAAAAAAATATGACTATCGATTATCACTCGATATTTGTTTTTTTAAATTAATAATGTTGGCTGTCCTAATCATATCTTTTATATTGCCCTCCTATTTTGGATCCGAGTTTCCACTTCCTTACTGAGTCAAAACGTAATCTTTCCTTCAAAAACTGAAAAAATATTTGCTTTTTTTTTTTCCTCTTCTGTTTGGATATCTTTCTGCTGAACCAGCTATATATTTACAAGTATGAATAGGCCCACTAATATAAGATCAACTCTTTCTAAAATTTATTAATAATACCAACAAAAGAGAACCACAAACATTAACGTATGTGTTATGGTGGTTTTAAAAAATGTTTTTAGTTTAAAACATAAAAAATGAGATATTTGACAAATTTTAGGAAATATCTTTAAAAAATTATTTATATTAAAAATCATTAATAGAGTTTTATGAAAAATAACTTGATGAACAACTTCTCTAAAAACATTTTACTTTTATTAAAAACATTTTAAGTAGAAATATTATTAAACATATTTTTAAGAGTTCGTTTGATGATGATTCTAAAAAACACTTTTAATATCTTTAATATTTGAAAATTTTTATTATTCAAATGTTAGAAAACGTTTTTAGTTTTTTTAACACTTGATTTTTTTTTAAAATATTAAAAATATTAGAAACGTTTTTCAAAATCACTGTTAAATGCACTATTAGAGTCCATTTGATAGTAATATAAAAATCATTTATAACATTTCTAACACTTTAATTTTTTATTTATCATTTAAATATTAAAAATATTATAAATGCTTCCTAAAATTACTATCAAACGCATTAAAATGTGTTTGAGAATTTAGAGTGATTCTATAAAGTGTTTCTAAAATTTATAACACTTAAAATAAAAAATTTAAAGTATTATAAATATTAAAAACGTTTCTTAAAATCACTATCAAATAGAATCTTACAATGCATTTTACGGTATATTTTACTCAAAAGTGTTTTTAGTTGTGTGTTTTTTTTATAAGTATTTTTAGATGATTATAAAAATTGTGGATTTATTTATTTACTTTTTTATAAATTATTTTTAAAATTTAATAAATTTTAAATTCTTAATTTTTTTAAGACAAACATAAATGAATTCTTGCATTTGGTATAAAATTATTACTATTAAAAAAAAATTAAGACTAGATTTTTTATTTTTAAAAGTAATAAATAAAAATTTTTCCGGGTATTGTTTGAATGCATTTTTTATTTTAAAAATAGAAAATCATATATAATAGGTAAGAAAACTATCCCAACATATTTTTAATGCATCTTTGGGACATAATTTTTAATTTAATTTTTTTTACATTGAAATTCTTATTTAAAATATAAGAATTTTTATATATGTTGTGTATTTTTTTTAAAACTTTAAGGAGTTTCATAAATTTGATTTTTTTTAAGAATATTAAATAACTATTAAATAAGAATTACACTATATAGTTTTTAAATTAATTGTGAACGGTAAGAAGCGGATAGAAGGGCAACGGATAGAATTGTAATTTTCTTCAATTTCACATTTGGCGTCCGCTGTACGCTCGTTCATCTCTCTTTGTCTGGTACGCTGCTCAGAAGATCTTAGCCTCCATTTTTCATATCCCTCCGTCTTCATTTATTGTTTTAACGTTTTGTGTATAATTCTACAATAACTTCTCTTGGGGTCTTCTTCCACTCCTGTTTCCTCTACTCAATCGATCAATCTAATTGAATTCAAAACCCCGTCCTTGGATCGAGAAATCTTTCGTAAGAAGCTCTTGAAGTCATTTGGTGGATTTTCTACTAAATTTTTGATGTGCTTTACGAATGTTTTCCTTCTATTTTCTTTTTTCTTTTTGTTTGTCTTCATGCTCCGTTTGGTTTCCGAGAAAGTGTAGGAAAGGAAACAGAAATGAAAGGAATAAAACTCGGAATCTTGGAACTTTGGTTCCGCCCTAGACCTGTGGGGAGATTCCGAGTTTCGTTTACTTTCCATGTGTTATCGGGAATTCGAAAGATCGGAAGAAAAGAGGTGTCTCTTTATTCTTTCTGTTGTAGAATTTTACGATCGTTATAAAAACAACGAAGCTCTGAAAACGATCTGTTGCGATTCTCAAGTAAATGGAGCAAACTTCATTTAGAGGAACTCACTTTTCATTAGACAAAAAATTCAGATTATTTTGCTGTAGTCTTATTGTATATATTGACAATGAGCAATTGCTTGTTATCTGTTGATGTTGTTTTTATTTTATTTTATTTTTAATAATTTTAATTTTGATTTTTACCTTTTATTTTATTTTTATGTTTGCTCAGTTTAAACATGGGAGAGGCACAAAACATGCCAGATATGGAGGAAGGATCTCTACTCGTTGGAATGGGTGAGTACTCTGTTCTAAGTGTTTTGGTGAATTTTGAGTTGGATCTTTTATGTGCTGATGATTTGAAGTTGAATTTAAATAAAATCAACTCAACAATTTCTCAATACCAGCA